>NC_137130.1:42845135-43445135 GCF_949319135.1 Squalius cephalus
AATTACTTAAAATATAATAATAATATATAATAAATATATACACATTATACTTAAAATGTATTCCTAGGTTTAAACAAGTGCACTAAAATACACTTAATTAGTACATTTCCATAATGTACTTAAAGTGCTCTATTTCCGCGCACTTATTTTGTGCTTAATATACTAAAAGCTTATCTTTAGTACTTCTTAAGATAAACTTAAAGATCATCTTAGTGTACTCAACTGTGCTATTTTGAGACACACTGAAGATGAACTAAAATATGCTTTTAACATACTATTTCAGCTTTAATTTATTTTATTTTGTTACCTCTTTTAGTACAATTGAACCCATCTTGAATGCATTTTTAAATACACTTATAAATTATTTAAAATGTAAGAATATACAAATCATATTTATGTATTGCTCACATATGTTTTATATAGTAAATAATTTCAAATATGTTTTAACTATGTTAACAGTACCTTTATAAAACATAATTAAATATGTTAATGGTGTATTAAAACACACAGTAAAAAAAATATTTGTATAAAAAACACACTTTGAAAGCTAGTAAACTTTAATGTATTACCCAGTGTACATCAGTACAGCAGCATATGTAAACTGTAAAAAAAAAAAAATACATTAACATAAAATACAGTGATCTGCAGAGGTATTATAAACAACAACAAAAAAACTAACTTTAATAAACCCAACTAGTCAATAAAGTGCAGTCATTAATAGCTGCAAACAGTTACAGTACTGTTACAACTCAAACCATCTTCATCCTTCAAGTGAATTGGAGTGACTGGTCTTTGAGTTTGCCTCGTTGTTGCATTTCCTTCGAATCAGTGCTCGCACCTCAGACGTGTTGGAAATTGTTTGATCACAGTGTCTGTGAAAGGGGAAAAAGATGAGTTTATTTTTATATTAAAGCAAAATTAACCTCTGTTAAAAAAGTAACTGTTCCCTTTCAAAAGGGAACTTGCACTGCTTCGATGATGCTATTGGGGAACGATGTTCTCTAGGCGCCTCTTTAATTCTTCTGAGTCGCACTAGTAGTGTCACAGGCTGTCGGCAGTTAAATTCTATTGCCGTGATTTCAAACACCGGTTCACATGGAGGGTGTTCTTCATAGCGTCATCAATGCAGTGTCTCATTCCCTGGTCTCAGGGAAGAGAGGTCGTAACCTAGACGATTTTTATTACAACACAGTATGATGTTTTGACATTTCTCTCTGTTGTACATACAAGGTGAAAAAGACATACTGTTAAATGTATTATAAATGCATTAAAGTATATTTGTCTTGTACTAAAAACATACTTAAGTACATATTTATTACATTTAATAGTAAGTCTTTTCACCTGGTAAAAATGGAATTCTTTAACATGGCATGTAATGCTTAGTTCATATATTTTAACAGTAGACATTTAATATAAAATGTTAATGTAATTCAGAAAAGGAGTTAATAAAATATCTCTTGAACAACTGTGAAGTCTACATGGTATGTCACTGTATCACAGCAAAAAAGGGCAATTTAGGCTAACTGTTTAACTGAAAAAGTATACCCAGCCAATAATTATAATGTACAACAAATGCTAATCTTGTTTTAGTCAGCCCCCTTTGACTTTAAGAACAATAAAAATAAATAAAAAAGTTACGTACAGAAACACATCACTCTTCAAAGAGTTAAGGAAATTAGAAGTAGTGCAAAATATTGTAAGCCAGGACAAGTGACTTGCAGCTGTCCCAAAATAATAAATAAACAGATTTTTACATGAATGAACACAAATTAGGCTAGACTAGGAAACTACTCGGTTACTATCGTAACCTCAGTTCCCTGAGATAGGGAACGAGTATTGCGTAGCTATACGCAGTGGGGAAACTCCTTTTCCTCGATTTACTGAAGCTTTTATTTAAAACGCATTTGCAGCTGCACAGCTAGCACATTGAGCGTGGCTCGCTCATAGGCTGTGCTGCAGCAACTGCTTAAACCAATGGCGCGGGCGCCTCAGACAGGCCACCAATGAACAACATTGTACGTCAGAGCTCCCAAAGGGGGCGTGGCCTTAGTCTATATCAGAGCCCCGCATTCGCCATTATAGCAGGTTCCACGACTGAAGCGACAACTCATCAGGTTACTATAGTGCGGCCGGCTACGCAATACTCGTTCCCTATCTCAGGGAACTGAGGTTACGATAGTAACCGAGTAGTTCCCTTTCGAACGGTCACTTCGTATTGCGTAGCTATACGCAGTGGGGACGCCATGCAAAACGCCGCACCAACAGTAACTGGTTGCCACTGAACTCAGGACCCCTGAGCTCAACAAGTCCGAACCATATAAAATATATTTATATATATAGACCAGACACCGTCGGGCCTTATAAAATATATATGTCAGTATCAATACCAACCCAATATACTAATGAACCCGGACACCGTCGGGGCTATTTAGTAAATTAGAAATTAACCAGCAAGCGGGTTTTATATATATATGTGAATGATTATGCACAGTACACTGTAGAGAAGACCGGGCACTGCCGGGTCTTCATCATACTGAAAGCACCTTCGCATGCAGAGAAGGAACTTCCATATTATAGAATTTCATAAATGTGGAAGGCGAGGACCAGCCGGCCGCATCACAAATATCCTGAATAGGAAAACCAGATGACCAAGCCCACGAAGAAGCCATACCTCTAGTCGAATGGGCTTTAATACCTATGGGGCAAACCTGACCCATTGAAGTATAAGCCATAGATATAGCATCCACAATCCATCTAGACAGCCTTTGCTTGGTGACTGGATCGCCTTTGGATCGGCCACCAAAGCAGACAAATAGCTGTTCTGACTGCCTGAAAGACGCAGAACGCTCCAGATAAATTCTCAGTGCCCTGACAGGACACAGAAGATTCACCTCCCCATCTTCGGCAGAGGGGGGAAGGGCTAATAACGTAATGACCTGTGCTTTAAACGGAGTTGAAAGCACTTTAGGCACATAACCATGCCTGGGTTTGAGGACGACCTTAGAGTCACCTGGGCCAAACTCCAAACATGAAGGGCTCACAGAGAGCGCCTGCAGATCCCCTTCTCGCTTAATAGATGCCAGTGCCAGCAGGAGAGCAGTCTTTAGCGAGAGAGGTTTCAAATCAACCGACTGTAGCGGTTCAAATGGTGGGCCCTTTAAGGCCCCTAAGACCCTGGAGAGGTCCCATAGGGGCACAGAAGGGGGCTTGGAGGGGTTAATCCTCCTAGCACCCTTCAAAAACCGCACCACCAAATTATCCCTTCCTATCGACTGGCCAGCTATCGGGGCATGATGCGCTGCAATAGCTGCCACATACACTTTGAGCGTGGACGGGGAGCGGCCCGCATCCAACAGCTCCTGCAGGAAGGATAATATTGTATCTACCTCACATGACTCTGGGTCCAGACAGTTTTTCGAGCACCAGCTGGAAAACACTGACCATTTCAAAGCATATAGGCGCCTAGTAGACGGGGCCCTGGCTTCGGAGATAGTGTTTAGGACCTTCCTTGGAAGGTCCCCGGGTACCCGTTTAGGGGCCACACATGGAGGGCCCATAAATCGGGACGCGGATGCCATATCGTCCCTTTCGCCTGGGAGAGGAGGTCTTTCCTCGTCGGAACAGGCCAAGGGACTGTGTCTGATAACTGAATCAGCTCCGGAAACCACGGTCTGGATCTCCAGAGAGGGGCCACCAGCAGGACTGGGCACCCGCTCTCCCTGACCCTCTTTATGACTTGTGGAATCATCGAGACAGGGGGAAAAGCATATAGGGGGCGATTGGGCCAACAATGGGTCAACGCATCCCTGCTCTTCGAGAAGAACATCTTGCAATGAGTGTTGGATCTCGAGGCAAAAAGGTCTATTTCGGCCTCTCCGAACACACTCCATATCAGACGAACCGTCTGAGGGTTTAGGGACCACTCGCCTGGGGGAGTGTTGCCCCGTGAGAGCATATCCGCGCCCAGATTCTGAACGCCCGGGATATGCATTGCTCTCAAAGAGCGCAGATTGCTCTGTGCCCATATAAGGAGTTCTCTCGCTAGGGCATACAGGCTGCCTGACCCGATTTATATAGGCCACCACTGACATGTTGTCCGTGCGGACCAGGACATGGTGGCCTTTTAGGTTTGTTAGTAATGCTTTCAGGGCCAAACCAACCGCTTTCATTTCCAGACAGTTGATGTGTAAGCTCTGCTCCGTGCTCGACCAGAGGCCGGAGACAGGCTTGCCCTCGTGCAGAGCACCCCAACCTAGGTTGGATGCATCTGTAAACACTACTTTCCTTCTGGAAACTACTCCCATGGTCACACCCTTGATGTACCAGTCCTGAGCTCGCCAGGGAATCAGGGCTCTTATACAACCGTGATTCACCATGATGCGCAGGCTGCCGGACTGCCATGCATAGGTTGGCACACGGCGTTTCAGCCAGTGTTGCAGCGGGCGCATGCACAGTAATCCCATACAGAGTACTGGCGATGCTGCTGCCATGAGGCCGAGAAGTTTCTGAAATTTTTTCAGGGGCGCGCGCTCTCGCGCACTGAACGAGGCTGCTAGCGTCTGCACTGCGAGCGCGCGCTCTCGTGTGAGCCGCGCTGTCATCTCCACTGAGTCTAAAACTGTGCCCAGAAAAACTACAGTCTGGCTGGGTGTCAGTTTGCTTTTGGCAACATTGATTGTGAGACCCAGGCATTTCAAATGGCCGAGAATCAAATCTCTGTGAGCTACCAGCTCTGCTCTCGATTGTGCTAGCACCAGCCAGTCATCGAGATAATTCAGCACGCGCACTCCCTGATGTCTCAGGGGAGAGAGCGCTGCCTCCATACACTTTGTGAATGTACGGGGTGCCAGGGACAGGCCGAAGGGCAGGACCGTGTACTGATAGGCTTGACCCTCGAAGGCGAATCTCAAAAATGGCCTGTGACGAGGGTTTATCTGAATATGAAAGTACGCGTCTTTCAGATCCATTGTTACAAACCAGTCTCCCGGGCGAATTTGCGCTAGGATGTGTTTGATAGTCAACATTTTGAACGGCCGTCTCATGAGAGCTTTGTTCAAATGTCTCAAATCTAGTATGGGTCTGAGACCACCGTCTTTTTTCGGAATTAGAAAATAACGGCTGTAAAACCCTGAATAAGTTTGCGCTGGAGGGATTAATTCTATCGCCCCTTTTGCTAACAAATTCTGTACTTCGGCGCGAAGCACGTGACCCACGCTGCTTCTCACTGAAGACTCGACTACCGCCTGAAATTTTGGGGGTCTGCGAGCGAATTGGAGCGAGTAACCTCGCTTTATAATGTTTATGACCCAACTCGACACACCGGGGATGGCTTGCCAGGCCTGCACCCGTGTGGCTAGGGTTTGATACACAGTTTGGGATGGGCCGCCTAACACAAGGGGACCTGATACCCTTACATTGTGATTTGTGCACATACTGAGTGTTGGACTGACTGTACAGGCTTTTGTCTGGGGAAAAGTCAGTGTAACAACTGGGAGGGGGCCGCCTAGCGAAGGGGGACCGTGAACCCGTGTGTTGTGATTGTGAAACATATTGCTTTACGTGGGTCGCCGTGAAAAGGCGTTTGTTTGTAGAGGCGCACGCAGTGCAGTGGGCCTGTTGACAATAATAAAATCTCCAGCCACCTGAATTAGACAGGGAGCTGTGAGAAGTGTCATGGGATTTTGAGCAGTGACTATCTGTGGCGGCGCACGCTTCATAGCGGGCGCGCTGACTGCAGTGATAGTGTGCGGCATGAGTGGCACGCTTGTAACGGGCCTAATGACTGATTTGAGAACGTTCCCAGCTACCTGTGAGCGGGGGCTGTGGGGGAACATTTATTTCTCACTCTGTTTGAGCTGCTGTGAGAACAGCGATAGTTTGCAGCAGTGCACGTTTTACCGGGCCCCTAGACTGCAGTTATAGCTTTGTTAGAATCGTGATTCAACATGACTAGCTGGCCATTCTTCTTCCAATTGCACTCCTACTGGGTTTAGATGGGGGCGGGGTCAACGTTGAGCCCGATCAACCCCTTTCCCGGACGTTGCCAACGAGGGTGAGTCACGCAGGGCGGAGCCGACGTGAACTCGTTCGCTTTGGTGAAAAGATTTAGTCCAGCCGAGAGGCGAGAGTCTCAGAATCCACCACTGACAGAGGGGGATTGACAGAGAAAAACTCTTATAATGCTTAGAATGGCAGCTTGTTCTTGCAGTGAGAGAGAACGGTTTCAGCGTGGTTGATTCCAGGCATGAAAACGCGCTGTTGTGTCTGAATCACGGAGAAGGTTCTGCGTGATGAACAGAATGTAAGGGAGCAGTAGCTCTCGTAAAGAGAGATAGCCGCGTGCACATCTGACCGCGTGCTTCTTCCGTTGCTGCTGCACGAGAGAGCATTTTCAGAGAAAACGCGCTTCTGTGTGACATGCAAAACAGAGGGCGGGGTAGCTCTCTTGTGTCGTAAAGAGAGCTAGCCGCTCGAAAACATCTACCCACGCGCTTCTTCCGTCGAGGCTCGACGAGGGAAGAAACGGGGGGGAGCGCGAGAAGCGGTTTGCCGTCCCAAAGGAGAGCTAGCCGCGAGCGCATGACGTAATAAGCCGATCCGCACATCTGACCGCGCGCTTCTTCCGCCGCTGCTCAATGAGGGAAGGAAGCGGGCAAGCGCATGAGAGCATTTTCAGAGAAAACGCGCTTCTGTGTGACGTGCCAAACCGAGGGCGGGGTAACTCTCTTGTGTCGTAAAGAGAGCTAGCCGCTCGAACATCTACCCACGCGCTTCTTCCGTCGAGGCTCGACGAGGGAAGAAACGGGGGGAGCGCAAGAGGCGGTTTGCCGTCCTAAAGGAGAGCTAGCCGCGAGCGCATGATGTAATAAGCCTCATGCAGATGCATCCGCACGTGGCACACATCCGCCGGCAGAGAGTGCATTTTGCGTGGAGAACTCCCAGGCAAGAAATGCAGCTCGCGTGTCCATCGGCCTCGTGCAGCTTACCTCCGCACGTGGCACAAGATGAACCAGGCATATTAGAAACATTAATTGCTAGTAAAAGGATATGTATCGTCGTCGTCGCCGGATAGCCACAGGTGAGACGGCGTCAGGGGAAAACGGCAGAAAGGGCGTAGTCCGCTGAATAGATGCTCGCTCAGGCTGAAGGGCTTGTTCAAACGGCGAAGCTCAGTAAAACAGTCAGAGACATGCAGTTGTCGCTGAAGGAGTGAAATCTGCTATAATGGCGAATGCGGGGCTCTGATATAGACTAAGGCCACGCCCCCTTTGGGAGCTCTGACGTACAATGTTGTTCATTGGTGGCCTGTCTGAGGCGCCCGCGCCATTGGTTTAAGCAGTTGCTGCAGCACAGCCTATGAGCGAGCCACGCTCAATGTGCTAGCTGTGCAGCTGCAAATGCGTTTTAAATAAAAGCTTCAGTAAATCGAGGAAAAGGAGTTTCCCCACTGCGTATAGCTACACAATACGAAGTGACCGTTCGAAAGGGAACTAGGAAAAAATGTTAGAAAAAACTAGGACAAAAATTAAACAGTGAGCTATTTATTTATGCAAACAGCAACTAAAACTTACCAGTAACTTCTGATAGCAGTATCTTCATCTCTTCAAATTCGACTTAAAAAACTTGGCTCTGATTGGTCAAATTGAATGTAGCTGAACTGAAAAAGACGTGCTGTTACACAGAGTCAAAAATATGACTGGCAAAGTAAACGTAAATGTATTACAAATCTTACCTAGAATCACAACATAATGAGGTTCCAAATGTCACACGTCATGCAAACTTGAAGATGGAGGAAAAAATAAAAACAACACTAACAGTTACGTTTTCTATTAACGTTAGAAAAAAAAAAATCTAAATACTGTCATGATCACTCATTAAGTAGTTGCAAAACATTTAAGAATTTCGTAAATCTTAGAAAGAAAAACTGAGATATCGTAGGCTAATGAAACCTGAGAGATTTAACTTATCCCTCTGATGACGATTTACCTGTTCAAAAAGTGAATCGCAAAAAACGTCACCTAATCCATATGAATCACGTGGTTTCCTCCAAGTCCTCTAAAGAAACACGATCGCTCCAGTTTAAATTTAGACTTAATCTAACTTATTAGAAATATAATCACATTCAATGAACGCACAGCAAGCTCTGAGTGAGTGAGGTGTGAGCTCATAAATCATAATTATCACAAGAACCAATCACAGACGTTCAACGGCTCTGGAACCAATCAGGATTAGTCACGTGTGTTATTCGTGTTTTTCAAATTTATACAAGTACAACATATTTTTGAACACCATTAAAACATCTTTGGAAAATGTATCTATGATGCATTTAAAATGATATGATGTTGATGATATCCTTGTGGGAATTTCAGTAGTAAAAACATATCATGTAATGGACAACAGCCCTTTACAAGTAGCCTACAAACAAGTAAAAGTGAACAACATTAATTTTAAGTGCTTATTGCAATGCTTAATAATAGTTGACAAATGTTTATAATACATTAGAAGTAGGTACATTATACAAAAAATCTAAAATATTAAAATGGTAAAATATTACAAATATATAAATATTACAAATATATTGCAGTAGGCCTAAGTGTTTAAAGTACTTTAAACACACTAAAAGCTTAATCATTTAGCTATGTTCTTACACAAGTTACACAAATGTACTTTAATTAAGAGCAACATAAGTATGTTTTCTTTAAATACACCAAAACTTCACACAGACGGTATATTGTGTTTAGCATATTAGCAAAAGTTTTGTCCCCACTGCCATCACAACGCTGAACAAACTGTAATATTGCCACCGACCCCCCCACCACAACAACCACCACCATCACCACTACTACTACCACCAACCTCAGTTGCCTTGTAGTTTTTATATCTGACAATTTTTTGTGGGTGTCTTAATGAGCTGTATGTTTGTATATGTTTTTGAATATGTTATATGTATTACACGTTATATGTGTTTCTTATATGTGATATTTCTGTGCTATGGAAAAAGGAAAAAAAGGATGTGTGGAAACGATTATCCCTATGGGACAATAAAGACTCTCTATCATCTATCTATATTTCTTAAACTAAGCATATTTATTATCAATCTACTTGTGCACTTTTTTAGAAATATATTAAAAGTATGCTTGTGTTTAGCATATTTCTTAAAAGTATAATTAAGCATATATTTATTACCAATGTACTTGTAGTGCATTTGTTAGAAATATATTAAAATGACGCTTATGTTTATCATATTTATTTAAAGTATAATTAAGCATATATGTATTACCAGTGTATTTCTAGTATACTTTTTAGAAATATATTAAAATACAATTCAATGTATTTTTTATGCACTTCAAATAAGCATGTTGGTAATACAAATGTATTATACTATTTGTATTTCAAGTTTATTTTTAATATATTTAATACTACGTCTTTTTCACCTTATCTGAATACACTTAAAATCAATTTAATAATTAGTAATATTTAGTTTATTTTTATAAAGTGTACTTAAATAGCACTTTTGGGGAAATTTAATGTTTGACTATTACATTTTGAATATATTTTAAGTAAAATCAATTTAATTTAAACTTATGATAGCTATCTAAAAGTGCACTAACAATGAACTATTTTTAATGTGTTAAAAATTTACTTGTAAGAAATACACTAATAAAACACTTCTGTGTATTTTTTCAATAGTATATCTTTTTTCTTATGCACTAAAAATACATTTAAAATATCAATGTTATTTAGTATATTTTCGCAATTACACTTAAGTACTACTTAAGTAAAAATATACTTTTTATTAGTGTATTTATAGTGTATAATTTTAAAAATTTTCTTTAGCACAAAAAATAAGAATGTACTACAAATGGACTTTCTTGTATTTAAGTGTTTTTTTAGTGCACTCAAGTACACTTTTTTTTCACCTGGGAACCTGGAGGCGCCTGTTTTCCATTACCTAGTCCGATAAGAGTGTCGTCTTCCTCCTCTACAACACCCTGAGCGTCCATGTTTGGACCGTCGTTGCTTCAGCAGGAGCGCCAGCAGGTGTACGGATCTGACTTTGACCAGAGATGACCCACCCTCCCTGGGGCCGGCCCGGGAGGTCTGCAAGCATGGAGCTCTTCTTCAAATACAAGATATTTTTGGACATTTTTACGAGGAGGAATATCCTTCAGTGTGTCTTTCACCCCTAGCTCACCCAGGATGGTGCACATTCACCGGTGTGCACGCCCTGGAACCGAGGGACTGGGTGTCCAAACCAGACCCTATTTACTGGAAGTCTCGCCCGCACAAAGTGCACTTTCTCTGGGCTGGGTCAGGCTGTTTCTCCACCCGGTCTGACCACCATGGTTCTCTGGTCCATGTTCCTTGTCCGAGCGGAGCTTTGTCCCTCCTTCACAAAGACCCAAAGGTCCGTTTTAGGACTGACTTTGCTCCAGACGGAGCTCCAGCGGTGGCGGACAAATCCGAATCTGGCTCAGGACGGGCCACTCTCCCTGGGCTGGCCAGGGGAGGTCTGACAGCATTGAGTTTTCCAAATGTATCACAATAATTTGGACATAGTTCTTTTTTTTTTAGGAGGAATTTCCTCCAGTGTGCCATTCACCCTTAGCACGCCAAGGACGTTGCACCTTCACTTGGATGCGCACCGGTGGGTCATCAAAAAATGTGCTTAATTGACCAATCCCCATGATTCTGTTACTAGTCCGACATTAGTTCTGGAATGTGTGGTTGTCAAGCTAGCTGTCAAGATTCTTACTGTTACAACATGTGTTGTTATGGAAGTTTCAGAGTGGAAAAAGTAAGTGGATCAGTTTACCCCCAGCTGGATCACTTTACCCCCTTGATTTCTCTGGTCTGTCTTAGTTTACCCCTAAGCTGGGGTAAAGTGAGACACAAGACCACTTTTTTAAAAACAATCATATTTTCACTGCCCTTCGTCCTGAATACATTCTAATAATTTCCATTGCTAGGAAACATCCTGAATTAATGGGAAATGTGTAAATTTGACTGATATATCATTTTAGCTCACTTATACCCCTTTTCCACCAAGGCAGAGCTGGTGCTGGTTCGGAGCCAGAGCCTAGTTTCAAATCGGTTCTTTGTTTTTCCACCGCCAAAGCACCAGCTCCGAACCAGTAAAACTGGTTCTTAAGTAGCACCAAATCATTGCAGGGTCTAGAACGGAGCCAAGAAAGAACCGCTTGCGTCAGGGGCTGGGGGCGGGGTTACCGTGACCAACAAGACGAATAGAAACTTGTGACCGCCATTTTTAAATAGCAGCTAGTCGAGCTAATAGCAGCTCGATTATAATATCCGTCTATGTAAGTTACGGCGAGCTGCACGAACGCATTGGATTCCGATGTATTTTTGCAAACCCATGAGCATCCATAGTATTGCAACGTCCGTTATTGTTGATGGCTTGTTCGAGATGCATCGGAGCCGCGAGGACCGATCGGAGCTGCGGGAGTGTTTGGAGAGCATACGACTCCTTGTGCTTTTAGATCGCTATCGCAGTGCTTTGATGTCATGCGGCGATCGATCTGCGAGAAGCCGATGCATCTCGAACAAGCCTGGCGTGTTTGTGTTTAGCGCTACCGCACTAGCGGTTGCTGGGCAACATGAGACGTATACAGTGACGTAAGATCTGGCTCTGTTGTGGCTCTCTAGCCGGTGGAAAGGCAAACCGGTTCTTAGTAAGCTCGTCAGTCGAACCAACTCTGAACCAGCTCTGGCTCTGGCTCTGAACCAGCACCCGGGTCTTGTTGGTGGAAAAGGGGTATTAGAGGGGAACGAATGTAAAAAATGTCTCACTTTACCCCACTCTCCCCTATAGAGGAACTCACTAGGTACATAATTGTAAAAATAAATAATATTGGGATTATTATTGAAGAAACTTGAGGGTTTTAATATCCAGATGAGACATTATAACAATAAATGCTAAAAATTTTAATAGTTGCAACAGTTGTTGAATGTGTGATAAATCGCTTTGTCAGACCAGGTCCAAATATTCTCATGCAATCTGATTAAAGCTCGCAATAAAGAGCAAAAGAATAAATAAATGGGCTCATCCTGAAAATCTGTCAAACGAGACTCCCGTGGCTCTTCTGCTTCTGGGTCGGGTTGCACCAGCCGTTCGTAAGTTCTTTCTTAAATTGGAACGTAAAGTCCACACTAGAGGCTTAGTAACTACTAGCTAGTTTGTAACTAACTCTGAACTTTATTCCGTTGCACCATTTGTTCGTAAGGCAGAACGTAGCTAGTAGGTCGTAAGCTCTCCGTAAAGTAATGTGTAGTCGCATAATATGACGTTTAGCCTCGGTTATCCAATAGCAGCCTTCAAATACGTGAGCAGAAGTTGTGTTGAGATTCTGTGAATTTCAGTTTATCCTTCATTATTTTACCTCATGTTACTAACGGTAAAAATAAGTTTCCATTAAATACGATACTTGAATAGCATAAGTGTTTTTATATGTAACATTCAGAAACTGTATTTGAAATGAAATGAATAAGGATCAATAAATAAATATTGATACAAAAAGCATAAGAAATTACGTTTATTGATTATGACTGATATTTGACATGCACATGGACCGATGCACACAGCGTCGGGTTGTTTAGAATGGGTTCGTGTTAAAGATAGCCTCTAACAAAGTAATCTTTTCACATAATGTTCTCTCTCTTAAAATGTAAGCGAGTGTAAATGTCAGCATAATCATATATGTCTAAAGAATTGAAGTCTGTCAGGTAAAAGAATAGCTTATTGATGCAGTTCAGTCTGTCTGATATTTTATTCCATCCGCTACTCCTGATCGGAGGCTGCCGTAAATATTTAGTTTAAACGTAGAGTTACGCTTCAACTAAGTTTAATGGTGCAACGCAAAAATATTTAGAAGTGCGTAAGTCGTAACTTAGTGTCCATTTACGTCAAAACTAGGCTAAGTTATAACTTACGCACAGCTGGTGCAACCGGCCCCTGTTCTCTTCCAACTTCTGCTCGCCACTAGAGGGATCCCTCTCCCGAACTATATTAAACCTCTTTGAACTAGATTTCCCTCTCACACACCCGGTGTGGTATAGTAGGCTATTCGCTCCGTGCACAAAATGGCGACCGTTGACGTTTCGAACTTGAGTGTGTGGGCCAGTACTTCCGGTGATTTGACAGCGATAGCGAGAGACAACAGCGACCAAGTTCCATCAACACAGCGATATTTTTCACAATGAGTGTTTTTAGGATTCAAGGTGACTTGCCTTTCAGAGGGTCACAGCCTCAGCACTTCATTGTTGTGTGCCGTTATGTACCATGTCGTCACGTTATAACAGAGAAGTCAGCTTTCATGCATTCCCCGTTGACGCCGCGAGACGGGCTGAGTGGATACAGAAGATCCGGAGGGATGCTTCAACCCGACCAAATTTTTAAATGCATATAATTTTAAGTGTATTTCACCTGTGCGTTTCTATGCTTTCTATTACAGCATTTATTTTGTGCAAGTGAGATGAGTAAAGACCACCTGTTTAATAAATCATTATCTGTCTCTGTCTGGTGTTTAAATGCAGCACAGGCTACAGTATTGTAGGCTACTACGTGTAAAATATACACAAACTTGCCCATATTAAATTGTTTGTGGTACCTACAGTTAAAAATGTAAATGTAAAATATGTGATAATGATTGATGTAAGTAAGTAAAAAATATATGCGCAGAGAAAATAGTATGGTATATATTATGGAGATAAATTGTAGGCAGCCTATCACAGGGCAAACATGTGAATGTTCACAGTGCATTTTATGCAAACAACTCTAATCGGAGTTATAACTATATTTACAGTAGTCATAATTGTTATTGCGTATGTGTATGCAGCATGAGTCAAATACAATCTTCTGTTCGTGAACAGTTGTATTTCATTCATTAATCTGACTACGTACGTATTAATCTTCACGAACAGTGTTTGACTCATGCTGCATACACAATAACAATTATGCCTACTGTAAATATAGAGTTATAACTGGGAGTAGAGATTTGTCAAACATACACCACAACAATGTTTTCTTTGGTAGAAAAAAAAATAAATAAAACACCAAGACTTTAAAAGCAGTATCCAGCTTTATTTAACATATTAAAACCAAAATGGGGGGGAGGAGCAAGATGGCGGAGTGAGCAGTCGTAAAAGTTGCAGGGTCCGACAGAAAAAGTGATTTTGACATCCAAAACAGTTAATTTTGAATAACAGTCACCCCTCAAGCCATTGTGAGGTAAACAACACTCTTAAAAGACTATTGTGAGACACTTTTTTGAAAAGACGCACAAAATAATACACGAGAAAAAAATGGCTAACACTCAGGAACAAGTTAGCCTCAACGAACATGACTGCAGCGTGGATGGGATACGTGAGGCATGTTTTGACGAATTTGTAGAAGAAGAGATGAAGATGGCAAAACCTCTGAGCGACCACACCCCATTACAGAGTCCAAATCCAAAAAAACTGAAGAGGAGAGATGAATCAAAAGAAGTAAGCATGGAAAGCATATATGATGCTATTCACACTCTGTCACAAAGATTTGAGGAAAGACTGGACGCGTTTGAAAGAAAGTTTGAAAATTTTGAACAGCGCATCCAAAATAACGAAAAAGAGGTGACAGAAAATAAAAATGAAATAATTAAACTCAACGTGCAAGTGGATAGTCTGACAAAAGAAAACAAGGAGCTGAAGGAAAGATGTCGAGAAATCGAGCGATACGGAAGACGATGGAATCTCAAATTGATCGGGCTACCGGAGAAGGAAAACGAGGATACAAGAGAGATGGTGATCGGTATACTCACGAGAGTGATTCCGATTTCAGTGGAGAAACTACGAGACAAGGTTGACACTGTCCATCGTCTGGGAAAGAAAGATGATCCCGCCTTTAACATGAGACCACGACCGATCATCATGCAGTTTGGTATGCGGACGACGAGGGACGAGATCTGGAGGAGGTCGAGGGAGGCCAGAGTCTGCAAGGAGCTGCATGTCCAATTCAGACAGGACTGGTCAAAAGAAGATCGTGGAGCCCGGGCAAAGCTGTATCCGACGGTACAGGAGGCCAGACGCAACGGGAAGAAAGCTTACTTGAAGGAAGGTTATGCTATTATAGACGGAAAAAGAGTGGAGGCACCTTTCACAGGTTAAGTATAATGGCATCACCTTGATTCAAAAAGTTTGAGTAAGGGGACTGTTACTGTCAATGTCAAAGTTGAAATCTATGACAGATTGTTCATTCCTGCTTTATATCCTTTTTTAAGCGCATTTAAGAGCCGCGTATATTTTGTTTCATTTGTATGTCTATTGTTTTTAGTTCTTTAAATGTTCGAGGTTTAAAAAATAACATTAAGCGTAAGGCCATTTTTTTATTTTGTAAGGAAGTCAAAGCCAACCTTATTTTGTTACAAGAGACACATTCTAACAAGGACGATGAAATATTCTGGAAGCAACAATGGGGAGACAATATTTTGTATTCACATGGAACTTCTCATTCTGCAGGAGTGATGATTTTATTTTTTAGGTTTATAGGGAAAGTTATTGATTATAAAAGTGATGAAGCAGGTCACTGGCTAATGGTTGTAGTGGAAATATTTGATTTTAGAATGATTTTGATTAATGTATATGGGTACAACAATAGATCTCTCAATAGAAATATGATGTTAAAGTTAACTCAAGCTATCGGGGAATGGAGTGCAACTTATGGTACAGATAGCATAATAATTGGAGGTGATTTTAATATAGCACCTAATTCCTGGCTTGATAGAAAACCTCCCAAGGGGTTACAACCAGAATATAATGACATGTTACATAATTTTTGTTTATCCAATAACTTGGTAGATTATTGGAGAGTGACACACCCTAATAAAATGCCATTTACATGGATAAGCCCAGCAGATGCTAACCTATGCTCAAGGTTAGATTATTGGCTTGTGTCTCCAAATATTACTAATCTTACACAAAAATGTGATATGCAATCATCTCCTCTTACGGACCATTGTCTTATTGGTTTGTCACTCTCAATAGTCAAACAAAAACAAAAATCAAACAATATTTGGAAATTCAACAATACCTTTTGGCTGCACGAAGAATTCAGTAGCCAGATTAGAATAATATGTCTTGAAACAAATGACATGGATTTGTCAGATATAAGTAAATGGGAGTGGTTTAAATTTCGAGTAAAGCAACAAGCAATTGAAACTGGAAAGAAAATAGCCGACAACCGTAAACGTAAACAAAAGGAAATAGTTGAAAAGATAAGTTTATTATGTGGAAAACCTAACATAACTGTAGAAGAGACACAAGAGTTACACATGCTTCAGAACCAACTAGATGTTATATACTTGGAGAAGGCAAAAGGCGCCTTTGTTAGATCAAAAGCCAAATGGATTGAGCAGGGGGAAAAAAACTCATCATATTTTTATAGCCTTGAAAAACGGAGACAGACCAAAAAATGTATAACAAAATTAAACCAAAATGGAAATATCATTCAAGACACAAATAAAATAACAGAGGAAGTATGTCAATTCTATAGCAACTTATATAAGAAAAAATTTCAGAGTGACAATTGTGATGCCTTTATGAATAGTGTAAATGAAAATGTAACAAAACTAACAGATGAAGACAAATTTTCATTAGAAAGAGATGTAACCTTAACAGAGATTGAAATAGCTTTAAAACAAATGAAAAACGGTAAATCACCGGGCATTGATGGTTTATCTATAGAATTTTTTAAGACTTTTTGGACAGATATTAAAAATTTATTATTTAACGCGTATCTCGATTGTATAAAAAATGGTCAGTTATCCCCTACAATGAAAACTGGTCTGATAACCTTGTTGCCCAAACCCAATAAAGACTTATTATTATTAGATAATTGGAGACCTATAACTCTACTTTGCAATGATTATAAACTACTAGCTTTGGTATATGCTAACAGAGTAAAATATGTCTTGAACAATTTAATAGACGAATTTCAGTCAGCTTTTATTAAAGGTAGACATATTTATAACAATGTGAGACTAATTATGGACATGTTAGATTACCAGAGCCTTATTAACACAGAAAGCCTAATATTGTTTATTGATTTTTTCAAGGCATTTGATTCTATCGAGCATGACTTTTTACTGAAATCGCTTCAACTTTTTGGGTTTGGCAACAACTTTTGTAGGGTAATCAGAATGTTTTATGACCAAATATATAGTTATATTTCACTTCAATCAGAAATCACCCCAAGAATTAATGTCTCTTGTGGAATAAGACAAGGGTGCCCACTTTCACCAAAATTATTCATTCTCTGTACGCAGCTTTTGGCCTATTTTGTAGTAAATAATAAAGACCTTGAAGGGATAAAAGTTTGTGACACTGAATTGAAAATAAGCCAATTTGCTGACGATACAGTGATATTTCTAAAGGACAAATCAATTCTTCAGAAGGCTTTAAATGTGATTTCTGTTTTTTCAAGGGCATCAGGTCTTTGCCTCAATCTAAAAAAATGTGAAATTTTACCCTTGTATAATTGCACTGAGACAGACATGGAGATGATTCCAGTTAAGAAGGATGTTAAATACTTGGGCATTCATATATCTAAAAACTTGGTAACAAGAGAATCCAAAAATATCACAGAGAAATTTGAAGAAATAAAAAGAAACCTAAATCATTGGTTAACAAGAGACTTAACTATTTTAGGACGTAACATATTGTCAAAATCAGAAGGGATTTCTAAATTAATTTACCCAAGCTATTCTCTCTATATTAGTTCACAAAACATAAGAAAAGCAAATACTATAATTTACCAATTCATCTGGCGGAATAAAACGCACTACATCAAAAAATCACAACTTGTAAAGGACTATAATAAAGGGGGGTTAAAAACAATTGATTTTGAAGCTATGGTTGGAGCTTTTAGAGTTAACTGGGTAAAAGCCTTTTTAGATAAACCTGATTCTCTATGGTATCATATTCCCAAAAATATTTTTGATAAAGTGGGAGGCTTAGAGTTTCTCTTAAAGTGCGATTTCGAGGTATCCAAATTGCCAGTAAAACTGTCTGAATATCATAAACAAGTTCTTCATTACTGGAAGATGGTATTTACTCATAATTTTACACCACATGGCTCCACTTTGTGGAACAACAGAGTGATAACAATAAGTAGAAAAACACTTTTTTTCAGAAATTGGTTTGAAAAGGGAATCATTTTCATCACAGATATATTAGATGAACAAGGTAATTTTCTTAGGTTTACAGATTTTAAAATGAAATTTAATATACAAAGTTTAATAAGGGATTATAATAAGGTATGTAAAGCAATACCAATAGCCCTATTAAAGATGATACAAAACTATTTACACTATTCCAAAAGTCCAATAAATTTGCCTAAACTGCAACTAGACCAAATTCCCCTAAATACCAAAAAATGTAATAATAATTGTATTAGCAAAATATTAAAATGTAAACTATTTCATGATTTTGACCAAAATATAAAAATAAGGCATTATGATGACAAAATAACAAATAAACACATCAAATTCATGAAATGGCCTATACCTCCTAAAATCAAAGAAATGCAATTCAAAATTATAAATGGATATTATCCAGCAGCAGCTATGCTTAAAAAGAGATTTGGTTTTGAAGTGGAGCCATGTGTGTTCTGTTCCCAGGAAGATGAAACTATTGAACATTTGTTTTTCTCTTGTTCAGTGATAAAAATATTCTGGCAAGATGTCATGAATTGGTTGGGAACAAAAATGGAGGGAATTACACAATTAAAGTTAGAGCAAATTCTTTTTGGTAATGAAAACCTTCCGAAGGAATTTTTTAGATTGTATAATATCACAACAATTATGGGTAAATACCATATTCATAAATGTAAATGGCAATACAAAAATCCATCCCTAATGGTGTTTAAAATTGAACTGAGGGAATACTTTGCTTCTTTGAAACATCTGAAAGATTCCAGTGATAACATTTACTCTCTATGTGAAGATGTCTCAAAATATTTGTCATTGTAACTTGTAAAGCTTCCATGTAACTTTATTTTAAGAATAGGTGAAGACTGTGGACAATATATGTATGTGAACAACTTTGACATGCCTTATAGACTGAAGTGCCTTTGCTTAATTTATTTTATTTTGCATTTATTTGTACTTATTTTCTTTATCGAAATTTTGTTCCATTTAATTGTGTTTAAGTATGTTCTGCATATATGTCTCCCAATGAGAGATTTTGTAAATTGTTTTGTAAATAAGTGTGTATAATAAAAAAAATAAAATAAAAATAAAAATAAAAATTAAAACCAAAATTGTATTGTATAAAGTGAAATATGTGAAAAACAAAAAGCTTTTGATTACATGTTTACACCAAATGCATGAGTTCAGAATGCAGCGCATTTTACGACTGGTGAATCAAACACTTCAGCCGACTTCAGATACACTATAGCCCTATCCGGACGGTTATTGTTTCTCATGTGGACGTCCATAAAAATAAATGTGCATGTCACCTCAGTGATAAAACTCATGCATTCGGATGCCGATTTATTGACGATGGAAGAGCGAGTTTTGTGATCCTTTGAACCCGGGAACTCACAGCTCACGTGGTCAGTCGCATGATTGTCTGTCAGATGCCAAGTAGGGCCTAAATACAAAATTACATGAGGTAAAGTTTATTTTTTAAGGTAGTCTATATAATTGCTGCCATAATAACGAACCATTTCAAATGTTTATGTGCTTTTCTTCTTTTTGAGCGGTGATGAAATATTGTTCTTGTAAATGCTTTACAGCATTTCAGTAATACAGTAATAGCCTACGCTAGATCTTTTACATGCATACGAACAGTTATTGTACGGTGCTCTGCAGTGGACACGACCTTAGTGTTTGTCAAAAACAGTAGGGTGACCATACGTCCTCTTTTTAGACCTAAAAAAATGCGTCTGGCCGGGATTTTTCTAAATTGGCCAAAATGTCCGGGATTCGGCTTTTGCTTTTTTAGTCGCCGTTTTTGCTTAGCTTTAGGTCCCGCCAGTGGGTCATGTGCGTAACGCAAAGATTGGTTAAACTGCATCTTAATCAGGAGCATCAGGAGGACAGAAATACATTTGTACTTAAATAGTGCTGTAGATTTTATTTTATTTTAAACTATGGCCCTGAAAAGAAACAGTGTTATGTAAAAGGTGTTAAAAGCTAAAATATTTTTCCCTAAAAATAGCGGGCCAAAATGTGAATGGAAAGGATGTATTACTTTATGTATTAAGGTACAATAACATATTTGCAAGGTTGTGGATGCATTTGTCAAGTATTTGTTGTTGCATTCACCCCCCGCCGCCCACACCACACACACACACACACACACTCCATACGACCCCATGAGAAACACTTACTGTCCGAATAGGGCTTTAGACTACATCTACAGTAATATAGACTGAGCACACATTTTACTCTAGTAAAAATGTCCCAAAGCCTGATTTAGCCACCATACTGAAAGATTTGAGGTTAGGTTACATGTGTGAGATTTTAAGGTAGTATTCTCTATAAGTTTCTTTTAATCATAAAGATAGTTGTTGAATAGTGTTGTAATTTGTAGTTACATCATCTGTAACTAAATAATCTAAATCAATAATCTATAATAAACAATTACAGCCTTGTTATAAGCAGTGCATGCAGATATCTAAATAGTTGCTTGAGAAGTTATAATTAAGGTATTTAACTGAAGCACTTGGTTATCCTTGGAGTTAAACCATCCTGGTATGTTTTCATGATTGAGCGGGTGGCAGTGGGACTTCAGTCGGCAGGGTTTGGATCATTTGTTATCTTTATATCCCGGCAGAACAACACTGGTTCTTTACCGATACCCAGTCTGTACTGCCACAGATATACAGACTCTTTCGGCTCCAGCTCAAATGAGAGTGTTTCTTCCACTTCAGTCAGTTCGTTCCAGCTTTCTTTTTCAGTGTTGACGTGTGAACCTCCATATTCTGCAGAAAAGGAGAACTGAACCTTCGCAATTAGCTTGGCAAGATCTCCAGTTTCAGCTGTGACTGACGTGGCTATCTTCCAGTTGTGTGTGATCTCAGACATCTTCTCCTTATTGTATCCAACCTTTTTATTGATTCTGTTTTCATATTTTGATGGTGATTTTTTGTCATTAAATAAATATTTAATCTTTTCCCACGTGCCACAGACTGGGCCTTTAGTTACTGACAGCCCACCAGGAAGGAAGTTAAGAATAGCAGGATGAACAGAATAGACACAAATGCAATTGTCTTCGCTTAAGTCTCTACTGGTGTAGTACTCGTATCCCCACTCTGAGGCTGGCTTGAGGAATGAGATGCAGCCAGCCATATATTTGCCCCAGTAATAGAGGCCGTTTCTGAGGTTGGGATGGAGCTTGTATTCTACACCTTCGGAGTCTTCATTCAAGTTTTTTGTTCTTCGATAAGTGCCCTTTTCTTGGAAGATGATGTAAAAATAGTTTTTGACACTGTAAACGTCCAAGGTTGCAAGGTAGTGGTCTCCGCCCCGGAGGTTGGGATGAAGGCTGAAAACTTTGGCACCGCTGTCTGTCTCCAGGCTGGTGACTCTGCGGTAGGAATTGCCCTTGATGATGTAAAAGTAGTTCATATCACGAATGTAGTGGTCTCCATCTTTGCAGGCAGGGTGCAGACTGAAAATAGAGGTTCCAGCATTTCCGTTTACATCAACTGTCTCCATAAAGCAGCCGAGATCAGAGCGGATTATATAATCGCGGTGGAAGTTTGCACAGATGTCAATGCCTTTTGCTTTGCTCTTGGGAATAATGCCGCTCATCGTGCCTGAACCTGCAACACAGAATAAACCAAACATTCAATCTCCACTAGGGCTGAGAGAAAAAAAATCGATTCACCTAGCTTTTTTTTTTTTTTTTTTTTTTTTTTTTTACATTCAAAAAGGAATTAAAAGTGAATTTTGAATTAATCTCTTTTTGTAAACTAAAAAAAAAAAAAGAGATGTGGATTTGGACGTTAATTAAATTACCACATGACCTTGGTGTTTGTCAAAAAAACAGTAGGGTGACCATACGTCCTCTTTTTGGACCTAAATTACCTAATTACGACCCCGTGAGAAACACTTACTGCAGTGGCGGCTCCTGCAAAATCTCTCAGGGGGGGCAAGTGTTTGGATGATTGATAAGGATTCGGTCCACCCATGCAATGGATAAATCAACAGCTTAAGCATGTAAAGGCAACTTCACTACTTTAATATTAATGAAAAATAAAGTGACTCTTACAATAAATCTCCTTGTTTGTTTCTATATGAGTGTTAACAATTCAGCAGCAAGTCCAAATCAATTCAAACAAAGCCCAGCCAGGATGCGAATTTCCAAAAATGTTTACTCCAATTTCAATTCAATAAGAAACAACTGAAATCACATAACTCACTATTTACGCTAACGTTACTTGCTCTGGCCAGCGTAGCGCAAATCGCTCTGAATCTGAAGGGCTACATTTATTAAACGAAATATTCCGTCAGATAAATATTTGTTGTGACAGAAATATAGTTACATTTTCAAGCATTTTATCCAAAATTTAAGCACTTTTCAAACCTTAAACACATCCAAATTCAATCACTTTCAAGGATTTCAAGCACCCGTACGAACCCTGCACATACTCACTATTTACACTATTCACTATTTGATGTACCTTTAAAGACGGTGGCAGTTTTCAAGTGCTCCTCAAACACCTCGTCTAGCGATGCTGAACCAATTTATCCTGATAACTACGACGGCTGAATGTTATTTCTTTTAATGACACGATAGAATTAACTGCGTTCGCAACAATGACGTTGTTCAAGTTCAACTGGCCTCAACTCGCGAGATGTCCCAACAGTCTCTCTCGCTCTCGCTCTCTTTTTTTTTATTTTATTTTTTTTTTTATCACATTTGATAAAGATATTAAAGTAGTGTTTCATATTTTCTTGTTGTTCAAATTCAAAATTGTTTTCAAATATTATTTGTCACTTAATCTTAAAGATTTTTAATAGTGTATGTTTGTTCCCACCAATCGCTGCACAAGTTAAGGGTACGTATGATGACGTAAGCACGTTAGTGCGAGCCCTCCCGGAACCCATAGAGAATGCATTGCAGTGCCTGCAGTTCGAAAAAAAACATCTTTGAATGTAAGTCTATGGCAATATGGGAACACTCTGGGCGATTCTCAGCCAGAGTGAAATCGCCCAAAAAGAGGCGGTACTCCACAGAACGTGACATGGCGCTGATTGGACTAGACATTCTCTGATTACAGAGGCAGATTACAGTGACGGCTAGCGTAACTCTGTGGTTGAATGCGATTGTGAATGTGATTGAAAAAGTCCCTTTGACACTTTGGTGGTGCGTCGCCCAATCGCCCTAATGAAGAAACCGCCCCTGACTTACTGTCCAAATAGGGCTTTAGACTACATCTACAATAATATAGACTGAGCACCCATTTTACTCTAGTAAAAATGTCCCAAAGCCTGATTTAGCCACCATACTGAAATATTTGATTGTTGATTTCGACATTAATAATAACATGTTATTTCGACATAATAAGGAGGACATTGTAATATACATTAAGCCAAATTTTAGCATTCTTATAATGTTTTTCTATGGGAGGAAAATGCTTAACGTGAAATTAAACGTGTTGCGTTCATATTCTGGACTAATCTGATTTTTTTTTGTAGTAGCCTATACTTTATTATGATTAATAAATGCACCCACAATTATCCGTGAACTTGATAAATGTTGCAGACATGTTTTACTATCCACAAACAAATTGCTTTCAACTTATGTGTGTAAAATTCAGAATTCAACGAATGTGCAGCAATTTGTACATATCGATCTCATTTGAGTGTATTCGACAATGCTTAACGTGTAATTAAATCGCCTAGATAGCCTATTTTGTTGCTTCATGTGTTATTAATAATATTAATGTAACTATTATTGTTGTTGCTGCTGTATGGTCCATGCTAACAGTAGATTATTATAATTGAAGAGGTTTCCATACAGCAACATATCGCAACATTCAAATCTGAGTTGGTGCTGCCGCTGACCCAGAGAGAGATGTCATAAAACAGCTTCACAAAACAAAACACAAACAGACTTTAACCTCATAGTATCATTATTTCTGTGATGCAATAGGTAAAATTATCAAAGAAATACTTGGATAGAAGTTTAAAGTTCGAATATAGCTGCAAGCAGCAATTACCGGGTCCAAGAAGAACAAGACGAAAAGACATGCCAACATGGCTGAAAGTGTCAGACCAACTGCAACAATGAGCAATTAAAGACATTTAAAGAGGATTTTAGACGAAATGGCTGAAAAAATCATATGAACTTTAATTAAAAATATGATTTAATTATCACTTTCGACCAATAGGTGGCGCAGTTACTAAACTTATGTGATGTGGTCAGAGTAAAGTGACAATGACACATATAAAGTTTGGTGTCAATATGTCAAGGCATTGCAGAGATAAAGCCTGAATAGTGCTTTCGGCATCATGCCTCAACTTTGCTGCTGCGCTATACGAAAACGGTTTCGTCTATCGACACGAAATCCATAACTTTTAGTCGGCATGGTCTGGAGATGATACGATTTGATTTTGGTGAAAATTGGACAAAAGGTCTAGGAGGAGTTTGAAAAAGTAGATATTGAATGAAAATCAAGAAGGGCGGACAGGAAGTTCGGCCAAATAAGGAAAACTTGGTATCTATGTTCTCGGCTTGACCCAGGGAATCTATTAAAGGGGGGGTTAAATGCTCATTTTCACTCAATCTCCTGTTAATCTTGAGTACCTATAGAGTAGTGTTGCATCTTTCATATCTCCAAAAAGTCTTTTGTTTTATTAGATTTTTAATTGAAAGATTGGCTGTACCGAGTCTTTCCGGAAAAAAACGAGCGGCTGGGGGCGGACCGTGTGGGCGAAGCTAAAGCTGTGCTAACGCGCCGAGCTAACAACACACAGAGACATTTGTTCAACAGTTTTACTCACCGTTCCCACGCACGACCGCGAACCTTTATCATTGTGACTGCTCGATCCTTAAGCAATAGACGATCTGCAAATCCGCCGATCTGGGCTTTGTTTATTAAACAATCATCGTCGAAATGCAGGGAACAACAGTCTATCACAACTCCGTTTATGCTCAGGAAAACAAACTCCATCCACGGGCTCCTTAACGCTGGGTTCTTTGGGAATCTGTGCAGGGTTGTCTTGCCCTGGCAACCAAAAACACACTTCTTTGGTGACACTGACTTCCCAAAAGCCGGGCAGGGCGCTGATGGCGAACTGCTTTCGCTCTCTTGCTCTGGTCTACGAGTGCGCGCGCGCCCGCGATCTTACCGGAGAAGTGCCCTTAGGACCCATATAAGGAAATTCCGCTCTATCTTACGTAAGACAGAGCCATACTCGAAAAAAACTTTCCGAAACTTGTGACAAACCGGAAGGAGTATTTTTGGAACAACTTAGTTTTTGAAACATTGTCCATGTTTAGCAATGGAATCCAACTCTTTACCAGCGTAAAAAACTCAGTATGCATGAAATAGCATTTCACCCCCCCCTTTAAGACCAGTGGCATTTCAATAGCCAGATGTATTCAAGAGTTATTAGCCTTTTTGGAAATTTTGTTATAACTTTTCACAAGGTGACACTGCCCTGAAACTTTTTGAGTACCTTCAAAGCATGGTGCCGATGACTCATACGAAATTTCGCAATGTTACGTTGATGAGTTTATAAAGTATAGTATAGTATATTATATCACAATACTGTATTGAAGTCAATGAGAATTTCATGTTTTATTCTATTATAGCGCCACCAAGAGGCTCAGTCCCACCATTTTTTTTATGTGTCCTCAGAGTGAGTCCATACATCTGTGTCAATTTTGGTGAAAATATCTCAATTCGCTTCAGAGTTATAGACATTTATATGAAAAAACACGTAAAAAATGACTGACACATGACTTTGATTGAATTTTACTACCCCTTACTATCAATGTTTTCGCATTTGGGCATTGGCGTTAAGCTATCGACCTATGTTTCCAAACTTCTGACGGTGGTTTCGTCTCGATTTGTTAAACAGTTTCGAAGATATTGGCAAAAGCTGTTTAAGCGCTAAATCACAACGCTACACAAACCGTAAGGCAAAACCTAGCATGTTTGGTATCGTTGGACTTAGCAAGGATTTTCCGAAACTTCTCAGGCTCCTTCAGTAGCCTCAGATCATGCTTGTGATGACATGTACCAAGTTATGTCTGAATACGATAAAGCGTTGTAAAGATACAGCTTAACGTCTGTTTCACACATACAGTGCAATGCATAAGTGAATACACCCATGCTAAAGTTGACTAAAAAGAGGAATAAAAAATCATCTTTTGGAAATTGAACTTAATGCCTTAATTTAAAAAATTAGGAAAAATCCAACCTTTAAGGACACCAATTTTCTTTGTGAATGAATAATGTATCATAAATAAATGTTCTTCCTTAAAATACAGGGTGCATAAGTTTGGACACCCCTATGTTAAATTCCCATAGAGGCAGGCAGATTTTTATTTTTAAAGGCCAGTTACTTCATGGATCCAGGATACTATGCATCCTGATAAAGTTCCCTTGGCCTTTGGAATTAAAATAGCCCCACATCATCACATAGCCTTCACCATACCTAGAGATTGGCATGGAGTACTTTCCATAAGATCATCTCTCAATGCAAATCAAACTAGCTATTAGGCTATCTGAAATAAAACCATGCCCATCTCTAGGTATGGTGAAGGCTATGTGATGATGTGGGGCTATTTTAATTCCAAAGGCCAAGGGAACTTTATCAGGATGCATAGTATCCTAAAAAAAATATAAAAAAAATACTTAAAAATAAAAATCTGCCTGCCTCTATGGGAATTTAACATAGGGGTGTACTCACTTATGCACCCTGTATTTTAAGGAAGAACATTTATTTATTTACGATACATTATTCATTCACAAAGAAAATTGGTGTCCTTAAAGGTAGGATTTTTCCTAATTTTTTAAATTAAGGCATTAAGTTCAGTTTCCAAAAGATGATTTTTTACTACATTTTCAGATGAAATTACTACATTTTCAGGTCAATCTGTGTTCATTTTGACCATGAAACATGCGCTGTCACTTTAATTCAGCGTTTGCAGCACAGCAGAAATAGACTCGGTGCGGAAACGATCTCTGCACTGCTGTATACGCACCGCTCCTGGAACGGATCGACGGACTGCAACCGTGTGCAGTGTGTGAAAGCTCTGACCTGCTAACATGGGTACGGGAAAAAATACGCACCAGCGTTACGTCTGTTCATGCGTTTAGAGAACGGTTTGAAAAATCAACTTGAATTCCATTTTTTTTTTGTCACCACTGCCTAAAGCTGATTTGGTTAAATTTTAATGCAAATCGGACAAACCGTCTAGGAAGAGTTCAAAAAAGTAGGTTTTTTGGACATTTCAAAATTACGGCCATATTTCTATGACGGCAAATGACGTCAAAGGCTGCAATCAAATTGTCATGAGCTCAGGAATCAGAGGAAAAATAATTTTGTTGATTGGCCTTACGTTCAAATGTAATTGACCTTTCGCCGAGCCCCGCCCCCCTTAGTTACTGTTGCTACGTCCGACAAACAAATGGTCAAACACGACCAGCGCGACAGATTGCCATGACGGAAAAAGGTATACCCGTGCGTGTCAGTGACCTTTTTTGGAGCAATACCTCCGCGATATCCTCTAGATTGAGGCAAAAAGGGTTACAGTATGCAGTGGAGGGATATATTATAATATAAAAATACGCAATGAAGGAGACACGACTACTATCTACGTCTCTATCGAGGCTAATGCTTACCGGTGTTCATACACATCATTTGTGATTATGGCAAAGAACAAGGAAACAAGTGTTTAAAAGCATTGTAAGACACTTACTTCTGTTGTGTTTTTGTGTGAAAGAAAAAACTGTCTCTGAAAATAAAAGTGCTGTCAGCAATAATTTCTTATGTGTGTTTTTTCGCATAACACTATGACTAAAATTTTAAATGCTGCAACACATGGGAGTTATATTTCCGATGCTGTAGTTTATTTGATCAGTCACAGTATATCATTAATCAAGCTTAATTTGACTTTTCAACTACAATTAGGCAGGTGAACTGAAAGCTTTTACAATCTTTTAGCTATAACTTAGGCCTATATCATTGACAAACGTATGTGGTGCATTTTCTTCCAAAAATGATTTTCTTTCTCAAATTCATGCTTCAAGTTGACAAAGCACAATAAACGAAATCACACAATAACTGTTTAACCAGACATAGCCTTAATTTGCATCTAAATAACTTGCATTGATTGTCTTTCATAATGCACTTACCATAATATTTATAAGGGGGACAACAGATCACAAAAATCGCGGTTGAGACCATAATATTTATTAGTGGGGCAAGGGATCATAAAACTCGCGGTTCAGACAATATTATGTTTTTTGAGTTACAGATAGGATAGTTTTTCAGATCAGAAAAACAAAACAAAAAAAAACTTTAGGCTAAGTAGCCATCGATACCACAGCCAGCAGGCGTATTTATGCCTCGTAATGTTCGACACATTTAACTGGGATTGGGGCCGTCCACACTGTTTTATCCATTGTAGGCACCGCTCACGTTGTGTTTTCGGCTTTGGGAATGCACACAACTCCTCCAGACAATCTCTCGGGGTATGTAGTGTCCGATTTACAAACGCCATGGGCGCACGCTTCACCATTTTGCTAATGTTTGTCGGACCTGCTCACATAGTAACGGTTGCTATGATGTGTGATTGGACAATGGCCGTTTTGGGGGAGGGGCCGGCGAAAGGTCAATTAGCATACATATGAGTGAAACTTTGGACAGGTGGTGGCACTAGAGGGAATTAGTTAAACACACCAAAATTGGTGTATTGAATGTTGGGACTGTCCTCTATCAGAATGTCAAACCATTACAACTTTCCCACAAATGGTTCTATGGGCTGCCATAGACTTCCATGGCAGAGGAAGAATAATAAGAACGGGAACAGATACAATAGGTGCCTACGCACCTTCGGTGCTTGGCCCCTAAATATAATGTGATATATTATACATTTCCATATATGTACGGAAACTAGTGCTTATATTTTTCAATATACTGCAATAAATGCACACAATAAAGAGTAAAACTTTGACTATCACATGTAATGCTATTTTTGTCTTCATTTATAAATATTTGATATGTATCAAGTTTTATCCCTTTATTGTGTACATATATTGCACACTAGTGTTGTCAAAAGACCCGGTACTTCGGTACCAAGTCGGTACTAAAAAAATGTAAACGTCACGGTACCAAGTTTTCTTAAGTACCGGTGGTACCGAGGACCCGTTCAAACCCGGTTCCTTGATGCGCATGTGTAGCAGATTGGGAATTTCCCTTTGCTTCTCCCCCTGGTGGAGAACTGAATTATCTGCCCAGTAAATTTAGTGGTGTCAGGTAACCGTCTGGTGACTAATTACCATGATTGCACTCTAAATAAAAATGCAGCATTCAAATGGCTGGGGATGTTACTTTTTGCATCCTGGTTGCCTGTTCCTAGTGGAGTCGTGTGGTTCGGGGCATTTAGTCTGCTCATTGCGTGATCAGGTATGTGAATGAGCGGAATATGGAATGTGATTTTATAATATTAGTGTGTAATTTTAAAGTTTGTGTCCTGCAGTCACTACACAATTTGAGTGCAGCAAGAACCTGTACAGTCGTGTTAGAATCATTGAAAACGCAGTGAGTATGATCTTTTTTCTGGTGGATCGTTTCATGTTTATAAAAAAAGTAAATGTCACTGCTGTGTGTGCGTGCAGGTTGGAAGGAACGTGCATAACGGGCTTGCTTCCAGCTCTGAGCGGTGTAAGCTTATCTTTAATGGCAAGATGCACGGCCCCGGATTACGCTGCTGTTTTGTTTCTATTTTGAATGTTTTATTTTCATTAATGTTTTTGTTTTGTGGTATTTTCTTAATTTGTATGATTTGATTTTCTTTCTTTGTTTATATAAATTGTAATTAATGTAAGTGCTTGGGTCTCCTGTGACCAATGGTAAAAAGGGTACTTTGCCCACCTCTCTTTTTGGGGTGTAGTGTTTAACGCTTGAGTGAGTTTCTCATTCCCTTTCTAGTGTGCAACACCAGTGTGAGTGGTTGGTTGTAGTGAGTGATTACTGTTTGAGGCGGGGCAGGTTTCTCTTTCCCTGTTAGTGTCTTTTGACGACCCAAGTGCTGCCCGTAGTGTTTAAATATATATATATATTTTTTTTCTTTTTAAGTACCTTTTCTTGTATGTGTTGGTAACGTAAAAGGTAAATGTATTGAAGGTACTTATTAGTGACTGTCATGTGCGTTATGTTTTAATAAAATAAAAATCTGTTTTAATTGGCAGAATTGTCTCAGTCCTCTCTGGAAGGAACGAACCTGGGGTTTAGATTTGAGTACTAGTATATCCTGGGGTGAAAGTCCCTAGGTGGCGTAGTTGGCTACAGTTAAGACTTTGAGTATCTTCAAGTGAGCTTTTGCTTACACCAGTTATCATCTTGCTCTCCGCCTCACCATCGTGCCACACATGCATGCACTGAGCGGGTGCAGTTGCGCGTCCTCTTTATTAAAGCGCTGAGACATGACAACCGGCGGTGCAGCTGATGTGGTAAATCCACTTGTTGATAAAAAAGGAGGAAAGAGCCGTGTGTGGAAATATTTCGGATTTGCGGCTGATGACGAGGGGAACATCATTGGTAATCAAAAACCCATTTGCAAACGATGTCATCGAAGTTCTCTCTCAAAAGGAGGAAACACATCTAACTTAATAAAACACCTCAAATACCGACACCCGGATCTGATGAAAGAGTTCAAGCAGATAAGTTTCAAACTAATTTCAAATTTAGAGCTTCTGTTATGAATTATATATCATATTTTAATTTGAATGTCGGAATAAGTCGGATAGAAATAAACAGCCGTTTGTGTAGCGCTAATATAATAAGTGTTAGAATTAGGGCCTGTTCACATATATCACGTCTTTTGCGTGCTCAAGTTCGTTATTTCAAATGTAGGCGCGCGGTATGCGCGCTCATAATGGATGCGACGCGCTCATTTTTTCCAAGCGCGTTCGCGCCGCATCGAGATAAAAACACTCAACTTTTCAGAATGCCGCAAGTGCACCGTAGGTCACGTGATAAGTGGTGGAAATCCATTGCTGAAAATTCCTTGCTGTAAACGGAGAGCGCAGCTGATGGTTGCGCAACCGCCCTAGCGCTTTGGAAAAAAGGAGAACGCGGCGCGCCTAGTGTTTTCTACGCGTTTTTAGGCGCGATATGTGAACGGCGCCTTAAGATTCTTTATTAACTATTTAAATCTCCTATACATTTAATTAGGGTAAAAACAAACAAACAGGACGACATAAAGGAAAAACTTGAAATACAATTTATATATGTATAAATTTGTAAATGTATAAATAATGGCATTGTTTAACTTTATAAATAAAAATAGTGTGTTGTTCAGCTAGCATGTTTTTGTGTTTTCCTTTAGTACCGAGAACCATGAATTTTTACTGGTAAATTTAGTCTAAATTAAACTTTGGTTTGGTACCGAAATTGGTACCGAGAACCGTGGATTTTCACTGGTATCGGTACCGAATACTGAAATTTTGGTACCGTGACAACACTATTGCACACATGTTAATGATTAGCGGTCGGTTACTGTGGTGTACTTTGGACTGGAGCGGGTCTGACGATAGCCCGGCTGCTACCGACATTGAACTTGAAGTGAACTCAACTGCAGTTGTGAGTGCATGGGCGTAGATTACGAGGGGGATGCAGGAGACATTATCGTGGGCCAATGTGTATGCATCCAGCAGGGTTCTCAAGTCTCACGCATTGGCCGTGAGACTCACGCAATTCAACCAATTTCACTCGCTCACACGCCACACTGTGTATTTCTCACGCTGAAAAGGCAATGCCAACCAAGTTGTCCTGCAAGCTTTATAACGTTGTATACGAGGCGCGGGCACACAAAGTGAACTTTCCTGCCGCCAGCACGTATCTCGGCCAGATTGCGTTCGTTACAAGGCAACATAGATGTGCGAACGGAAGTTGACGGAAAATTCTCGGCCACCGTACGTTCGTTACTAGGTAACCAACAACATCGCGCGAACACACGTCGTGATGGAGAAGGTAAGTTAGAAGAAAGCTTGTCTAACATTTTTAGGCTAGAACATTTAATATATAGCCCATCGTAACATTATTATTGATGCAGTCAAAAACTCTACAACTACTTTGCAACCAGTGGCTCGTTCTTCGTACGTTGCTTATTACATCCGAGACCAAATGACACATCCAAGATGATATCATCGTGCTAATCATGATCCGGCTAATTGGGTTCTTCGAACTCACCTGTTGTTTATGATTAGTATCGCTGGATTGAGTAATCTGAGATAACTGCGTGTTCATGCGCTGGTTTAAAAGGGGATATGTATCGATAGTAGAAACATTGATCAGCAACGCTGCTATTGGCTGCTCAGCGTGGCCAAAGAGCGCGCTCAGTTTTTCTCCTCGGCAGAGCAAGAACTAATAGTCGAAGTTTTATTCGGAATTTTAATGTTTAATCAAAACGCCAGGGAACACAAAGTCTGCAAAAGCCAGGAGAGAGGGCTGGCAAAAAGTAGCAGACAATTTAAATCCGTTAGAAGTGGCCATGTTAGATGTTTTTATCACTTAGCCTTATTTGTATTTTAATAATTGCATAATTAGGCTACTTTGTTCATTGTAATGTCAGAGTCACCACACTAGAACATGGGAACAAATAAAAGTGAAGTACAAAAATATTCTACATAGCCTAATGGTAATTTTTAGTTATATTATAGTCTCTTCTCTTCTATAAAAGGCACTGTTGAATAAATGGTTGTCTGTTTATAAAAGCAACCAAGAAAAAGGCTGAAAAAAAGAAAAGATCTTAGTAGCCTACACTGTAAAATAATTGTACATATTGCTGCATTAAATGAAGGCCGCATTAAAAGTGATGAATTGCTTTGACTTGTGAAAGTGAAAACTGATAAACTTATGTTAATGTAAAAATATTTTGCCATGAGTTATTGATCACATTTTCCCGAGTGTAGTTCATTGTAATGACATTGTGTTTTCCTCTTTTGTGCACTTTTACATAATACACACTTGTATCTGTTCCCAAGAAAGTGGTGGCTGAAATATGTGCAGTAAGTGCAGTAAGTGGACATTTTCTAACTTTCCAAAGGAAAGAAAGTAGAAGACTTTGTAATGTCCATTTGTTTCCATTGAATAAACCCTCTCAGATAACTGTCATATGGAGGAACTAGCCTACCTGCAAGTGCACACATAACTTTACTTCATTTATACTTGTATGCTTTATGGCTGCAATATAAGTTGCAGGATTCCACATCTCCAGAAAGGCCTACAGAAGAGTCTGCACAGACAGAGAGACATAGGCCTACAGGTGGGCAGTGGATAGACAACTTTTCCTTTTTATTTGTTGCATGAGGCATGTGTCTAATATCTCTTGTTGCAGGCACTTGACCACTGGCTTTTCTTTACAAAGAACAATTTAAATAAAACTCAAGGAACTAAGCATATTTGTCTTTTATTAAACATTTAATTATTATTTTTATTTTTTTTTGGCAATGTGTAATATGGCACATGCAGCAATGTCACAGGCCCTGTCAGATGTGCAACCCTCAGACTTCTCAGACACTGAAATCTTCCCTTTAGTTAGCTGAAGTTCATTTTCATTGTGTGCCCTTGTCCTGGCTAGAGCTGCACTGTAACTGGTTTGGGTCAGGGAATGGGGTCATAAAACACCTGTCTGCAGGAACATGTCATAATCACCTATGGAAAAATGCAGTTCTGTTAGGATCAATAAGTGTATGTAATACAGTGAGCTTGATATTTAATTGTGGAACTTTCCTTACCACTTTCAAATAATGTGCAGGAATGTGAATCTCTGAAAATTCTTAAGTCATGCACAGATCCTGGCCTTTTTGCTTTCACATTTGTGATTATGGAAGATTTTAGTCAACTGCCTTTTTTTTATTTGATATAATATTATTAATCTGGAATATTAAGAATCCCAATAGTAACTGGGCTGCACATTTACATTGTGAACCCCCTTTCTGTTCACATAATCCCCTTCATTGAGGCCTTGATGGCAGCCTATAGTCTAGCCTAGTCTATGGTACCAATCACGTTAGTGAAGCCTGAGTGACATACTGTAATCGGCATGGTCATGATTGTATGATCTTCATAAAAAATGATGATAGCCTAAAGAAATTGCTTTAAAAAAAACTGCTTTACAACATTGGGTCTTAAGTGGCTTGGAAATGCCCAAAAAAAAAAAAAAAAAAAAAAAAAACTTTTTTAAACCTAAAAGCGCCAGGTAAACTCCAAATGACACGACAGACAGCACTTTCCATCAAGTTCTCCGCATCTCCAATAGTGTAAAGGAAAGAGCCACTCGCAAATAATCTTAGGGCAATGCAAACAGTTTGTGCTGTATTTAAAGCCAGACTCCGACAAGTAGTGATGTGCGATACCACTGGTTTCCTATCAGATCCGATACCAACTAAAATGAAGGCGAGTATCGGCGATACCGATCCGATACCGATACTTTGCCCAAAAATTACTGTTTGTGAAATTAAAGTAACAAGTACACTAATTATTCAAGTAACGTGCAGTGAAATCTTGTCATTGGTAGGCTGTGACCTATCAATGTGGCATATGTTAATAGATTCATTCAGTTAATGTAGCAACCCAAGTTCATATCAGGCATCATCACATCGCTGCATGCATACAGCAAAGTCAGTCATATGTGAGCACTAGCGGCGCCAGGATTTTGATTGTAGGTGGGCCCCCAGAAAACTGGATGGGCCAGTTAAAATAAGCCAAAAAAAAAAAAAAAAAAACGGGTTCCCCTTCATCTCCGTTTCAGCGCTTTTCTGCGGCACTGAGGACAGCAGGGCCGCGGGAAGAGGTTTTATGTTGGGGGTGCTGATTTGGGGGTGGGTAGGGCGTCACCACTTTTGAATAGGAAACAATATCAAGACTATAAAACTCGTCAAAAAACGCGCACACACTCAAACCACCTGACTGCACATCACATTTTTGACTTTATTGATTCTGCTTTTATTCGTAATGCAATGGACCGGTCAACGGGACATAAATGAATCATTAAAGGATGGGACTTTATGGGACATTTGCACAAAAAGAATAATAACTTACCGTAGCCTATTTTATAAGTCGCTCCAGAGTCGCATATCAGTCAAAAAATGCGTCACGAGGAAGAAAAAAAACATAGGCTATGCCTAAGTCGCACTGGACTAAGTCGCATTTTTTTAGAAATGTATTTCACAAAAAAAAAAAAAAAAAAGTTACAGACAGTTCTCCATTAAGGACGTGAGCGCACTAAAGCGGCACTAAAATAATGTTTTAAAACTTTCACAGAGACCTCAAACTGAAAGCACGAATCCTGTCATTAAATTTAATTTCGTTTTAATTGTATCTTAATTTTAATCGATGTTTCATCAACAAATTATCTGGATTTTAATAAATTAGTAAATATAGGCTATTAGAAAATAGTTAATCAGGACACTGAGGCGCTGGCGAACCTGGAGCTCGTCTCATAATGAACCGAAACTCAGCGTAGGCCTATAAGGTAGCCTAGCCTATTGCCTCACAGACCTGAGACATATAGATAGCTTGAAATGTCTGCAAATGAAAAGCAGAACAATTCTTCAAAACAAAAGAAAACAGACTGCGCTGCTTATGTAATTCGTATGAAAATGAAATGTGCATTTCTCTCTGGCGCTGCGAAGATCGCGAGTCGTCAACTTCATCTGTCTATAGCCGACACTGACATAAAAAATAACTGTTTTATTAGTTAACAATTAAAATGTCTCCTGCTATATTGAACATATTTGCCTGTTCCTTACAAAACACTGACAGTGGGGTTTTTGACTTTTTTTTTTTTGTTGTTGTTTTGAGCAGCTGCAGACAAATTCTTTCGACACACACACACAATATTGATAAACAGGATTTTTTTTGTTGCTTTTTTAATACAATTAAAATTTCATTTAATTTATTGTTTAATAAAATTATAAGCCTATTATTTTTAGATTATTAACAGCAACAACAGCTGTAAAGATGAAGTTGACGATCGCCATCTCCGTATGTGAACGCACATATGAGAGAAATGCACATCATTACACAACCAGAGAGTAGCCTATTTCTTTTTGTTTTAAATTGTTAAAAAGACAATTTCAAGCTTTCTTAAGATATATTTCATGTATGTGAGGCATATGCTGAGTTTCGTTAAGTTAGGATGAGATGCGCTCCTGTTTACGAGCAGTGCAAGTGACCGCGCGGGCGCCTCTATGATTGTGTTGTCTGCTTTCTGCTATATTTGGTATTTTATTGATAAATTGGTTGATAAAAAAAATTTAAATTAAGATACAATTTATACAAAAAGAAATTCACTTAAAAAAATCATTTTCTGCAAAACAAAACTTAATTAAGTGGTCAAAATCATGTCTGGACTGAGTGGCTAGCGTGCGTGCTGCTCTGCAGTTGTATAGTGCCATATTACGCTCATGACTTGGCAGGCGGAAGAACAAGTAGTTCCGACTAAGTTGGCAATATTCAGATAAACGAGGGTAATTGTGGTTACTTTCCGCTGTATTTCTATTTCCAATAAACTACATATTTGCTCCTAATTATCAATCTCACGAGTCACGAAAAAAAAAAAAAAAAAACATCTCAGAAAGTGCACTATCGCGCTGCGCTGGACTTCCCGTATCAGCTCCGCTTATGAAGCCGCGATCTAATCCTGTTAACATGAAATAAGCCTCTGCTCCCGAGCAGGTTTGAGCTTGCGCATCTGTTGCTATGACAGCAAGTCCAGGATGAGCTTCGAAGAACCAAACGATCCAAGATCATGCCAAATCGCCAACAATCAAATCCAGCTAACTGAGTTAGCGACCTACGAAGAACGAGCCCCAGGCCAGAAGCTTTGGCTCAGTTTGGCTAGCTTACGTTTTCTGAAACTAAGGGAATTGTTAGTGGGTATGGGAAGGAAGGAATGAAGATGTATTTCTTCATTTTATTTTAAATTATATATTATACTATATTAATAGTATTTCTAGTTACGTTAAGGCTACATGCATGTATAAAAAGAAGAGTGCTCTGGGTAATATTTTATATCCTGTCAAAACATTAATCATTGCCATTGCATTTGTATTTTTCAAAGATGTCAGGGAAAAAGCAAAAAGATATTTTATTGTCAAGTGCCCTCACTTTTGTGAGGTTCAACCCTGCAGTTTCCCCCACTTGAAAGGGTATGCTTGCCTCTGAAGGTTTGGACTGGATTTTACTCAATGACCAGGAATCAATTCTTTCTTTTCTTTCTTTTATTTGATAGTTGTCGTGGTCAAAAGCAGGTAAAAAACCTTAAACACAAACACAAGTGGGTCAATAAAAAAATACAATAAACCCAAATAACCATAATAAGACATCATAACAAACGATCAAATACTTAATTTTAAACACTAGAAATTAATCTTGACAATAAGTAAAAAAAGAAACCTCATATCTAAAGCACCCAAATAAATTGAAGACACTTTTAAAACACTACTCAAATGAGTTTAACCTTAAACTCTAGCAGCGTTAACACAATACACAATCCCACACTTTCAACTTTTACCCTTTTAAAATCTTTACAATACATTTCTTTTAACTGTACTTTTAAACCTTCATGATGTTAAATGTATAACATTTTAGCTTACAATTCAAGCACATGATTTTTTTTTCTTTTTTAAATACACACATTTTTCCCCAAGTATAACTATATGATTCACTTAAATGTTAAAATCCACCACACTGCACAAACGAATGCTCACCGACTCCTTCCTTGTACAAACAAGCTTTAGTCCTGCAGTATCATTTCCAGGCCCGGTTTCTCCACACATCTTCCCAGTCTGCTTACCATGCTGTGAGTGAATTCCCCTAATCACCAGATTCTTCCCACCTGGTGGCTAACTAGCTTCTTCTTCTTCTTCTTCTTCTTCTTCTTCTTCTTCTTCTTCTTCTTCTTCTTCTTCTTCTTCTTCTTCTTCTTCTTCTTCTTCTTCTTCTTCTTCTTCTTCTTCTTCTTCTTCTTCTTCTTCTTCTTCTTCTTCTTCTTTTTGATTGGCGGTTTGCAACTATTTCTTGTGCATTACCGCCACCACTGGACTGGAGTAGGCACGGGAGTTACTAGCTATTCCCAAACTAAATACCAGCACGTTAAACTAAAAAAAAACAAAAAAACAACAAAAAAAAACCAACCAAAAAAAAACACTTATATCCTTTTTAACAGGCCTGTACTTTTCAAAAAAAGAAATAATAAATCAAAATTTTCCCTTGAGCTTCTTTTCAATAGTGTTTTAATTTCTAAAGACATTTTCTTTGTTTTCAACTCATTAACAAGCCTCTGCCTTGCCTCATTGTATTTATGACAGTGCAATATTACATGCTCTACTGTTTCAGGTATATTGTTTTGGCAATACTCACAATTTCCATCTCCATGCTTTTTTATTAAGAACATTGTACTATTCAACTTTGTATGACCCAACCTCATCCTTGTTAGTATAATTTCTTCCTGTCTTGATCTGGTTATTTGTGTGTCTTTTCCCACTTTCCCTTGTATCCTATAAAGATGTCTTCCTGTGTACCCATTATCCCAAATATGTTGCCACTTTTTAATCGTTTTCGCCTTTACTATACTTTTTATTTCTGCTTTACTGTACTTTACATCTACATCTATATTGCTTTTGTCTGTTGCTCTCTTTGCATGCTCATCGGCCAGTTCGTTACCCTCTACTCCTATATGGGCTGGAACCCATAAGAATGTCACCCTCCTTCCTGATGCTTGTATTCCACTTGCCAGCTGTACAATTTCGATTAAAATATCTTCCCTTGAATCAGACCGATAATTCTGAACACTAAACATTGCTGAACTTGAATCAGAGGCAATCACTGCCTGCAGACAATTGTTAGACTCTATCCACACGAGTGCTAACCATATGGCAACCAGTTCAGCAGTATACACTGATAGGTCATCATTTATCCTTTTTGCCTTTGCTATTCCCATCTCAGGGATTACATAAGCTACCCCTACTCTCTTTTCAATATTTTTAGACGCATCTGTAAAAACCTTTACACACTCTTTGTATTTTCCTGTTATATAATTTCTTACCCCATACTTATCCACTCCATCTTTCTTTCTTTCCTCCAACAGTCCTAAATCAACCCTCAATTCTTCCAACATCCAAGGAGGCACTACTGGATATGCCACTGTAGGGCTGATGTTCAGTGACCCAATTCCCATGTTATTCACCTTATCTTTTATAACCCATCCATAACTTTTAACTTTCATACTTTCATACTACTTTCACTTCTTTCTCTTTCTCCATCTCCACACCTATGTGTACCTTTATAGGGTAGTGATCGCTTCCCACTGTATTTCCTCTTAACACCTCCCATTCACATTTGTCTGCCACATTTCTCGTGCCCAAGGTTAAATCTATTGCTGACTCTTTTCCCTTAGATACATCTATCCTTGTCCAAGTTCCATCATTAAGACATACTAGTTCCTTCTCTTCTATAAATTCTTCCAACACATTCCCATTTGCATCATCTTTATCATCCCATAAAGTGCTATGTGCATTAAAATCCCCACACCAAATAACTCTGCCCTCCAAATCTTTCCAAATTTCCTCAAGCTGGCTACTTTTTAACTGATTACATGGGTTGTAAAAATTTATAATTTTAATATTACCCTCTTTTGCCCACACTTCCACAGTGACATATTCCAATTCCTCTCCTTTCTTAATTTCCTTGTATTGCAGCCCTTTCTGTATAAAAGTCATGATCCCTCCACCTTTCCCATTCTCTCTATCCCTTCTTACTGCATTATACCCTTTTATGATAAAATCTAGCCTGGGAATTAACCACGTTTCTTGGACACATATAATATTGGGTTTTTCCTTAACATCTTCCACATACTTCTTAAACTCCTGGCCATTCGCAATTAAGCTCCTGGCATTCCATTGGAGTATTATTAACACCATTAAGAGGATCCAACCCATGACTGTGATTGTTGAGTTTCCTCAAGGGTTTCTCTAATATTTTCCCACTGTAACCCTTTTACATCCAAGTACTTCTCAGCAGTTTTTACTATAATCTTAATCCTTTCAGTCCTGCTAGTCGTCTGGGCTGAGCAGTTAATGATTTCTGCCATGAAAAGCACAAAGCCTATTTTGCTCACTATCAATGTTTCTTCCTGAATCCTGTTACACTTTACACATCCGTCATTGTCTTTACTCTTGTTCACTGCATTTTGTGGTATCTTTGGTACTCTTCTGGCTGCTTCAGCATACGTGATTTCCTGATTCACTTTAACCTTCTGAACTTCTTGCATTCGCTTGTACACTTCACACCCACCATATGCAGCACTGTGCTCTCCACCACAATTGCAACATTTTTTCCTTGCCCCTTCCTCACATTCATCATATTTGTGTTCACCGCCACATTTACTGCATCTTATTTTTCCTTTACATGCTGCTGCCACATGCCCATATCGTTGGCAGTTGAAACACCTCAAAGGGGGTGGTATGTACATCCTAACATCGTAGCTCATGTACCCTATAAAAACTTTCTCAGGAAGTCTTTCTTCTTCAAAGGTAAGCAGTACTGAGAGACTATCACATACTACACCATCTCTTTTTGTTTTTAATCTTTTTGCCTCACTCACCTTTACATTCTTTATATTTGTACACATTCCTTCCATTGATTCCTTCTCAGGGATTCCTGTTATTACTCCTCTGATTCGGCTTTGAACTTTCTCCCCTTTTACTTTCTGTCCATTTAATGCATTTGCCCTTACTGCCTTCTTTTGTTGCACCTCATCCTTACACTTTATCAATAATGATCCATTCCTTAATTTTTTCACACTATTTACATCCCCTATTTCCTTATGTATAGCTTTCGAAAGTTGTATTGGACTCCATCCATCAAAATTCACTCCCTCCTGCACCAGTGTGATAAACACATTAAACTCTTTTACTTTTTCCCTATCTTTTACCTCAGAATAATCATCTGATATTTCCAATGATTTCTTTTTCTTCCGTTTATTTCCACTCACACCCGCACCCTCTACCTCCATCATTTCCTACTCCGTCCTTCCTCCAGTCCCACGTGGCGCCCCTTCCGGCTGACTCAGGAAACGTCACCTGGCTAACTAGCTGTCTGCAGCTGGGAGCCACACCCAGTACCAAAGCACCTAGGCTGAAGGGGTGTGGTCTGCAGCTCAGCTCAACATTTATCACTCAAGTGGGAGCCCCCTACCCCTGTTATCAAGGCATCAAAATGTGCAACAAACACTTACAACACAAAACACATTTCATAAGCTGGAGTGTGTACTCTTGTGTACACACACACACACACACACACACACACACACACACCTTACTCTAATATGTAATTTGTTCACAATGTCCCACAACACAATAAAACATTATACCATTTCGACTAGTCATGATGATGATAATGAATGCGGCTGTTTACACTCAGGTACATTACCATGTTTTCTATGTACAACATTATAAATTTAATTAATAATCCCACGATTATAATGAACAACGCTTTATGGTTATTGTGTTATTGTGTATTACTCTCCATTAGGGCTTCTCCCCTAATATAACTGCATGTGATCTCACTCCAAGCTTTTGATAAAACTTGAGAACCCTGCATCCAGACTTTCACGTTTCCATGGTAATCAGTCACTCGTGCATCAAGACACGCCCATGCTCGCACCGGCGCTGTATCCATCATTTTCATAGAGGTCGCAATGAGTTCAAAATGGCAAAAAACTCTACACTACTTTTTCACGAAAAAGTCAAGCACTGTTGTCAAGTCAAGTTGTCGTGTGGTATCCGAATTGTTGCACAGTGATGAATAACTCTGCTTATTATTACAGATTAGTGTTGTCAAAAGACCTGGTACTTCGGTACCAAGTCGGTACTATTTTTTTTTTAAACGTCACGGTACCAGGTTTTCTCAAACCCGGTACTTGATGCGCGTGCATGCCTGAAGCGCGTGCAGTTGCGTCCTCTTCATAAAAGCGCTGATGGCGATCGGCGGTGCTGCTGCTGATGTGGTGCTGATGTTTTTGCGCGTACAGATACGTTATTTCAAATGGCGCGCGGCAAGCGCGCTCATAATAGAAACGGAGCGCTCGCTTTTCCATGCGCGTTCATGGATGCATAGCAACGACAGACGCCACGGGAGTACAAACGCTTGTGCGAACTGCGCTCTCCATGACGACGAGGAAGTGTGACATAGGCCTATTCATTGATTTCTAGCCCTTGCATTAGCTTTACTACTAGATATATTTATGGAGATGAGAAATAAAAAGCCGTCATTAATATCAGTCCGTCAGAAAAGCAGTTCTAGTCTTATTCTTGGCTGGATAACTCTTAGCAGGTTTAAAAAGCCCTTTTAAAGTTAAATATGAATACAGTTTTGGATTAAATAAAAGTATAGTCAAGTCAAATAAAACATATTTTATCTCCTGTATAGTTTGGTAATGCTACAATAAGATACCATTCATTAACATCACTTAATGCGTTATCTAACATAACACATTGAGTGAACAATATATTTTTACAACATTAATTAATGTTTGTGAATGTTATTTAATACAAACACTTGATTGGTCATGTTTGTTCACTTCATTCATTGTGCATTAAATAATGTTAACAGAAATAATGTTAACTTTTGATTTTAAAAATGTATTTTTAAATTAACCCCTAAAGGAGAATAATTGCGACAGTATATAACTAGGCTATTGTTTTTTTGTTAGGTCATTTTATCTAATGTTATCTAACAAATGGAATCTTATTGTAAAGTGTTTTTAATACTACAGTTTCCATCTTTGTAACTGTGATATACACTTTAATATAATTATGTAAATTTCATCTAAATTAAGCTTTGGTACCGAAATTGGTACCGAGAACCGTGGATTTTCACTGGTATCGGTACCGAATACTGAAATTTTGGTACCGTGACAACACTATTACAGATGTATGGACTCAGTTGAATAATTAACAAGTTTTGTTGGAAATTGAAAATGTTTGCTACGCGCAAACATGCGCTTATTTTCAGTCTTTCTTTTCTAATTCGTAATGTCTTTTATTTTCACAGATATGTTATCAAAGCCCTTCAAATTAGAATAAAGATGGTGATTGTTAATGCTGAATTTGTATTTTAATGCATTAATAGCCACTTGAATCATGCAGTGTTGTAACGTGTAGCCTACATGATGTCTACCATACTGTATATAATTTGGTAACACTTTACAATTAGATAAAAACGTTTGTAGATAAACTTAAAGTTGTCTTGAAAAAGCCTAACCAGAAAGTACTTTTAAAAGCTTGGAGTTTGACTTAGCCTACACAAAAAAACAAAAAAACAATTTGAAATATGTAAACAATATAGTACAATAGTGTGCAAGAACATATCTTTCTTTCTTTAAAGGGGACATAGGCTATCATGCTAAATCCACTTTTTTAGCCCTTAAATGCATTTTGTTGTATATTTGGAGTGTTTAGAAGTACAGAAAAGTTTAAATTATTCTCTTCAGGTGCTTCGTTGATATCTTTATGTTCTGTTTTGGCCTTATTTTTCAACCTGTTCCGATTTTTCTGTTATCTATGACGTTTTGTGCACTATTACGTCACAGTATTTGCAGCGGAACTGCCAAATAAGGACATTGACTTCCAGCCCAACACTTCGAGCAATCCGCCATTTTTATTTCTCGCTGCAATTTTGTAGTCCAAGCTAAAAGATGCAGAAGTTACGAGAGGGTAAGTTAAAATGTTCGGTTGTTGGAAGTAGTAACCCACACACTTCATTACACCGTCTAATGTAGATGAACTGCCGCGCTTGTGACAGGGTGCATGTTTAAAGGCCGTGTTGCAGGTTTTTTTTTCATCGAATTTGTGCAGTTTACTTGCTGGTAATAAACATTTAAACTGTTATCCATTGTATTTTATGTTGTTGGGTATCACAAAGCGGAATATAATACGAAAAAGTAGGTACTATCTTACAGCAGTTTGCAACGATTCTCCTTTCCCCCACAATGCATTGCATTACGTCACGTTGGGGAGAGAATTTACCAAAGCCCGCGGCCCGCATTAATGCCGCGTTCCAGGCAACCTGTATCCCGTGTTTTTCCAACTCGTAACTGGGAGTACATCGACCTAGTACGAGTTCACGGGTGGGAAGTCACGGGTTTGACTGCCGTTCCAGTGCACTTTCACGGGTATAAGGTTGGAAAAACACGGGTTACAGGTTGCCTGGAACGCTACAAAGTCGTGAGTCGTGGTTTGAAGTCGTGATTTACGTGCTCAAAAACCTGCCTGGAACGCAGCGTAAGAGTGACTAGAAAGACGAGTAGCAGACGAGAGTATTCAGATAACGTTAGCGCAGATTATAGATAAATACATAGATATAGACAGACAGACCGATAAATAGATAGATAGATAGATAGATAGGCTAGTATATAGAGAGATAGGCAGACAGCCAGATAGCATAACGTTAGCATAGCTAGCTAGCAGCTAGATAGATAAATATATAGAAATATATAGGTAGATTGACAATGGTGAACTACTGTGTTTGTGCTGGTGTAAAAACTCTGGATGCTGAGTGAGGCACGTCACATCTGGTCGCAGGGTGAGCTCCTCGACCAGCGACCAAAACGCACTCGCTTCCCTAACGTAACAGCACAAGCTTTCCAACGCAGTTTCCATGGGACGGCACCGCCGGCGCCCACATAAAAACACAGCGACAGACACGCGGCGGCTACGTTTGCAACAACATTTTCACCGGAGGAAGAGATAAACGCTTAGAAACACCCATATAGCTAGCATGATGCCTTTTATTTCTAGATGACAAGGACAAAGTTTACCAGTAAGTTACTACGACAAAGATTACCGGTACTTATCTGAACTAACGTCATGATCACTGCCACTAGATATAAAGAAAACGTTGATTTTTCACTCGGTGCTATTCAAGGACAGTAAAAAAAAAAAACGTGTCGTTATTGTGCATTGCTGCTCGTAGACTAGCTCCAGTGCTCATTGCTGCGTTGCTAAATGATAGCAACTCACCAGGACACTTCACCAACTCTCCACTCATTCTCCTCGGACCATGCATTTAATTATTAAGTATTTACGGCATTCCTAAATCCGAACCACTGAAGACGCAGTGGCTGAGTTTGTTTTCGAAGAGAATATTCCCCACGATCAACGTCAATGTTTGCGCGAATCATTTCACACCAGACTGCTTTACAAACGAGGGTCAGTAAAGCTGGTTTTGCTAAGAAGCTGCTCCTGAAAAAAATGTATCTGTACCAACTATTCGTGTTCCTGCTGCACCTCCAGAAGAAGAAGTGAGTGTAACGTTTTATTAACCTTTAGCCTATAATTAATATTTATATTAATCTTTGCAAATCGCTTGCTACACGCTTCACAATGTGGTGGCATTCAAGAGCGTTCAACTCGTAAATACGATCTATACGAGATGGCTTGAACGCACCATAATACTAGGCTGAGGCTACCTTTCCTCCACTTCTCCCCAACGTGACGTCATCACCGAATTGCGTAAAAAAAACGTTAATATCAAAAACGTAAAAAACGGGTCTTTGAGGCCATTTTTGGGACATTTTAAAAATTATATACATATCTTGAGTGATTTATGTACCCATTAATCGACAGTGGTGGTTAACCTGCAACATGGGCTTTAACTGAAAGAACGAGCAGAGAGAGAGAGACCCGGTCGCGCGATCTCTCTCTTCGGAGCCAGGCGAAAGTGTAAACAAGACACCATCTCCAAACTATACGCTGTCTTGCTTTCTCTCCCTCGCACATATTAATCAAAATAAATCGACACGGTGGTAAAAGGTCGGAAGACCAAAGTTTCATGTGTAAATACAGTAACACACCATTGCGATACATCCATATGAAGACGTTGTTCTGCAGGCTCGTCGTCTTCATTTTCATCTCGCTCCGGCTCCGACTCTGGCTTTAACATGTAAGGCTGGCTGGACAAGTCTTCCGTTGTTGACATTTTGTTAATAACGTGTGAATAAAAAGTTTCTGTGCCACTAGATAATCGTATCTCTGCTATCAAACTACAAAAATGGCCGAACGGGGTGGAGTTGAACCGAGTGTCACCTCTGCAAACTGGAGAGGGGGCGGGGTATGAAGTGTCTCAATTGTATTTAAAGAGACCGCACCAAAACGAGTTGATCTCAGACGCACGTCAGAAAAGGGGTAGAAAAGGGGCCTGTGGCGCTATAATAATGAGGAAATCAGACCCAAGCATTGCAGTTCCGCTTTATATAGACTACAAATGTATGATTTATATGTAAAAAGGAACGATTTAAAAGCATGATATGTCTCCTTTAAACATCCCAGATAGCAAACAGTCATTGAAACTATTGTGATGAACGCTGGGGATTTGGTTTGGTTCGGCCCATCTGAAACTTTCTGCAGCACATTTCATTGATGGCCTGAAGGAAGAGATAATTGATCTCACCTGGAGTGAGGAGATTTAAGGAGAGTGAGAGAAGCGGAAAGAGGAGCAGCACGGGACTGGCTTGTCGCGCTCGGGAAAGAAATGGGGACGTTTTGTGTTGCTCGAGACCGTTAGGGTTTGTCCGGCAACGAAGATAGCTAGCTAGACCGACCTGTGTAACTTAGTTAGATAATAGTGGGGCTGGGGTGTAGGAGCGCTGTCTACATGTTCCAGGAACGGTTAAGAGCCGTGCTGTCCAAAGAGACCTCGTAAAACCCAAAGACACTTTATACGTTCTAAAGAGAGCTGTGACGGCCAAAGAGGACTAATTCAGGCCAGAACCAGTGATTAATTGCCGTGACTGTGAGGACGGGAACAACGCTGAGGAGAGCGCGTGCTGTTGTGGACTGCCTGGCACGGCTGATTCCTTCCCTAGACCCCGGGTCGGGGTCTTGTGTCATGGAAACGGGGAAGTGTTTTATATTTTAATTAACATTGTGAGCATGTATGAATGAGTGTGTATGTTGTATTTTAAGATTTTGAGGTTTACGGCCATTATAATTCGTGTATGCTGGACTAGGGACGTGCTGATTTTCCACTTAAAAAACCTGATTGCTGTGTGATCACGATTTATATTGTGCTGTGCTGGTCTGAGGTTAATCACTACAGTGCAGTGGAGTGACGTGTTTGGAGTTTCACTTGTGTATCGCCGTTTGTCCTAGTGAGCGTACGGAGTTGATGTTTGATGAACTAAATGCTGTTTCATATAATGACTACTTTTCTAAATTGAACATTGTCAATAAAGTAATATTTTCCATTAAAGCCTGTGGTGTGGTACCCTCTGTCCTCCATTGAAAGTTAATTAAACCTCTTAAAACAAACCCCAGCTTAGAGGTTTATTACACTATGTTAAATCAACATTCCTTTTTCAACAATAAGTCATTGAATCAACATCGAACTCTGATGTTGATTCTACATTTTGCACCCTTTTTTAATATTGAAACAACGTTGAAATCCTGTCCATAGATCAACGGAATTTCAATGGTATTTCAATTATCAGGAATATTGAAACAATGTTGAAATTTCAACTAAACTAAGGATCAACGTGATTTCAATGGAATTTCAATCGTTTTTAAATGTTAATTTTAAATGTAATACCATAATTTAAATAGCCTGCTTTATCTACAGCCAGTAGTAATAGAACATTTGAAATCTCGTATAAAACACTGAACACACCACACTAAAACAAATTCATTTTTATTAGCCTTTTTATTTAATTATTTGTACTCTTAATTTACACTTCAATGTCCTCTGATGCCGAATATTTTGTCATCCAGTCCTTCCTGCCAGGTCTGGCGCATAGCGCAGCCACTTTTGCACAGCCTGTGGGTGACGGCAGCTGTCCCCATCTGCTTAGTAGAGCATCTAAAACAGAAAATAAAATCACAATGCAAAAAATTAGCATTTAAGTTAAACAGAACACATATTTAAACACTTGGAACAAATTCAAATTCAATATAGGCTAAATAACTGGATACTTATAACTAAGTAAATAGTTTGTATTGATTAGAGTTACCAGACAAAAGATTTCTTCCGGTTGACTAATTGCACATTTATATTAATTTCTGCTTAAAGGGATACTCTACCGAAAAATGAAAATTCTGTCATTATTTACTCACCCTCATGTTGTTTCAAACCTGTATGAATTTCTTTCTTCTGCTGAACAGAAAAGAAGATATTTAGAAGAATATGTCAGTAACCAGACAGTTTTAGATACCATTGCCTTCCATAGTAGGAAAAAAATATACTATGGAAGTCAATGGTATCTAAAACTGTCTGGTTACTGACATTCTTCTAAATATCTTCATTTCTGTTCAGCAGAAGAAAGAAATTCATACAGGTTTGAAACAACATGAGGGTGAGTATATGATGACAGAATTTTCATTTTTCGGTAGAGTATCCCTTTAAATACTGGGTGCGTGTAGCATACCCCCGAGCACATGCGTAAATCTCACCGCAAATCTCAGGCAAAAACAGGCTAATAATAATAAATAGGCTATGTCTTTAAAATTAAGGAGGCATTTTAATTGTTTCTATATGAATGTGGGGCTAAGCCCCCCCTTGACGCCAGGCCTGGTTGTCAGGCGCTGACAGTGCGCGGCTGCGAGCGCGCTTCCCCGCGCTCAGAAAAGGTGCATGTCAGAACAGAACGCCAATGAAATGTTTTCCTCAAAAGCAGATCTTGGAGAAGATCATCAAAAATCGTGATATCGCATAAGCACTAGTATAAAACGACTGTTATCATTTCTGAAAACAAACACAATTGAGTTACAAAACTGTATCGCACGCATATCGCAGCCCTGCTCGAGAATTATTAATATTTTGTATTTGTATTACGACGAGATGGTCTAAACGGCATTTCGTGGCGGTGCTGTGCTAATAGATTTCACTAGCAATGGGTACAGACATTTATTTTGAGCTATCACAAAAATAGACTGGACTCGGAGGTTTTGCTAACTTTATAACCTAGAAGAGAACCACAAAGTAGCTACGTTTGGCAGATTTTGACACATGGTAAAACAAAAATCTATTTCAGTGACCAGCACTGCGTCGGTTACTACACTAACCATCATGTTAACGATCAGCCTAACAGTATGATTAGGTACAAGTCATTCATATCGAACATTAAGCAAGCTTACCTGTACGCTTGTGCCAAGGGTCCAGAAATGAGCGGTGTCCGGTGCAGTACGTTGGTGTTGATCTCTCGGTCAACCAAAAATCGATAGATTTTCAATCACATTTCCCGGTCAACTATATATCGATGCATTTTCAATCATATTTCCCGGTCAACTATATGTCGATGACTTTTCAACAATGCGTCGTTTCCCGGTCAACTATAAATCAATGACTTTTCAACACATTCAGCAATCGCCCGTTAAACCAAATATCAATGCTTAATCAATCATAAAGATAACTATAGATCAATGTTGTTCCAATATTGTTGCCATCAACATTAATAACATCAGGTTTTCATCGATATGGTAATGGTGATTCAACATTTATTTTACATTGAAATTTCAATATCAACCATAATGATGATTCAGATGGAAAAACAATGTTTATTCAATGTTGGCTTGCTGTCTGGGATAAATAACACATAAGCCAATTAAGCAAAAACCTGTCAACAAAGGTCTGAAAAAACAAAACAAAACAAAACAAAAACATGCTTGACATTCAGTCCCCCTCACTTTTAGATTGTATTTGTAATCCCCAATCACTCTTTCTTTAGGGAAAATTCTAAAGAACTTTCTATAGAAACTTTCTGATGTGTCTGTAATGTATAATAACATTGGCTCCAGAAAACAGGTGTTCAAATGAACTACGAGTCCACAAGTGCTCAGTATTAGAAACATACTAACCTGTTGGACTGTAGCCGGAGTCAGAAGAGCAGCTTCTCCTGGATCGAGTCTGAGAGATGATGTGTCTGACAGATTTCTGTCTTATATAAAGCTCTTCAGAGGGCTGGACAAACACACACAAGCCTCAACAGACCCGTCAGTGCAATGCTTCATTCATGTGAAAGGTATTTGGCTCTGTTCCTGTTTTCTCTATATGCAAATTTCTCTGCTATAGGCCTATGCAAAGTTCACACTACATATTTTTAAGAGTGAAATGTAAGCAGTTTTCCAGCACTTTCAAGAAGTGACTTCCAGTGCTTTACAAGAAAATGTATTTAATAAAATATTTTATCATTATTGGTCACACGTTGCAGAGGGCAATACGAATATCAGACCTTGGCATTATAAGCTTGTTTCCATTTGCTTAAACAGGGTCCGTGTACTTTTGCGTCCATTCGTTTTTCCTTTTATAACTCGTAACTGAAAAACAGAAAATGACCGGTTGTTGTATTTTTAAAACGCACAATTGAACACCAAAATTTTAATTTGAACTGTACACACCAAAAGCTGCCCCCCCCCCCCCCAAAAAAAAAATTATATTGACATATTTTCAGATTTTTGTTCATGACTTTTTGCCCCTTTATTAAACATTTAATTAAAATATTCACAAATTAATATGTAAACAAATGTTGATTTTACTGTTTTTCTAAGGCAAAATTTGAACCCGGAAATTATATTTTTCCCGCAGTACTGAATGAGAAGAGTCATGTCTCTGGAACAGAGAGATTATTTAGGCTAATGACAATAAATGTGTCTGAAAAAAATAATGAGGCATTTTAATTGTTTTTATTAATAAACTAGTATTTTCTAAATCAGTGTCGGCTGCAAAGAGCAAAGACACGTCCAAAAGACGTCATTCTAATGTCTTTGTCGAATGTTCATAAGACGTCCACTGAGGAGCAAGAATGAAAGTTTTTGCAATGTCTTTTTTAGACGTCTTTTTAACGTTAACTATGGACGTCCAATTTACATAAAAGGAAACATTCAGAAGAAGTCCAGTAAGGAGCCAGAATGAAAGGTTTTGATGCGTCTTTTTCAGACGTCTTTTTAACGTTCACTATTGACGTCCAAGTGACATCTTAACAGGGTTCTAAATGAATGTTTTTACGACGTCACTTACAGATCTCTAAATGACAAGTTTTTATGACACATTTCTTGAACTGATTTCAGTCACAAATCAACTGTATTATTTTAATTGTTAATGAGGTCTGTCTTATCCTCTAATCCTGTCTTGCTATTAGCTTTATTAAACCTTCATCAGGTTCCAAGGTTGGATGACCACATGGTATTCAATAAAACTCACTCTAGTCATAGTAAAAGCAGTGTGCAGAACTACTGTTTTAAAATTGTAAATAAATTACCTATCCCCACATATTCCTTTTTTAACCATGGCAAGAAAAACAAAACAAGAACGGTTGTTGTATTTTTAAATGCTATGTTGAATTCCAAAATTTTCAATAAAACCGTATACACAAATCTTATGCGCATAAAATAAGACACTTGATTTCTTTTAAGACTTTTGTTTATTACATTTTGTATTGTTGTGAAAAAATAACAATATAGGCAAATTAGTTTATTTTGCTGAATTAGAAATAACGTTTCTCCTGCACTTTTGAGAGCCATGTCTGTGGAAACATGATAACACATGACTTGTTTATAAAACTGAAATGCCATTCCTGAACATTGCTGTCCCAACATGCTGACGGGAGAGATTTCTCCCCTCTTGCTCCTGTTAAAAACTCAACACATTCTCACTCACACAATTTCTCAATATAAAACAATATGAAATGCCCAACAGCCAGATAAAAGTACATTAACAAGAATTTTTTGTTGAGGATCATATTTGACATCAGGATTTTAAGGCTCATACATAGCAGAACATAGAGCTCAGAGTCTAGGAGGAAAAAGCAGCTCTATTTTATTCAGAGGCCCAAACTGAGAAAAAAGAAGAAAAAGCAATTTTGTGCAGATATTTATATGGCCAAAAACCAAAATGAAATTATGATAGCTTATAATGATCAAGTGTTGGGAAGGATACTTTCAAAACGTATTTTGTTACAGAATGCATGCCCCAAAATGTCATTTGTAACGTATTCCGTTACATTACTCAATCTGAGTAACGTATTCTGAATACTTGGATTACTTCCACATTGAATATAAGTGTAGGAATATAAATATAAGTGTGTTGAATATAAGTGAATATAAGTGCATTTTATAAGTGTTGGAATGCAGATTGCGGTGTGGTGATAACACGTTCATGTAACATGTAAGGGTGGCGCTGCCAATAAAGCACCTAAAAGAACCGGCAAAAGTAATGATTATGAATATGTCAAATATAGCAAGGAGATATTTTAATTGTTTATTAATAAACAAGTGTTTTCTGTGTCAGTGTCAGCTGCAAAGATGAAGTTGACGATGCTGACCCGCGATCTTCGCAGTGGTGAGCGCGCCAGAGAGAAATGCACATTTCATACGGATTACATAAGCAGAGAGTAGTCTGTTTTCTTTCGTTTTGAATTGTTCTGTTTAAAAGTAGACATGTCTTTGAGGCAAGTACCTTATACGCTGAGTTTAGGTTCATTTATGAGATGAGTTCCAGTTCACACGCTGGCTCCTCTGTTGTGATTATATTGTCTGCTATATATACTTCTTATTTATTAAATTCAGGCAATTGGATTGGAAATGAAACATTTGTTAAAATTAAGATATAATTAATACAAAACGGAATTCACTTTAAAGAAAGGCTTTGTGCTTTCTGTTTGAGGTCTCTGTGAAAGTTTTAAAGCAGTCTTTTAATGCCGCTTTCAGAGCACTCACATCCGTAACGGAGAACTGACACGTGCGTAACATTGTTTTTTCCTCATAAATGCGAACACGAAAAATAAAATAAAATAAATATTTTATGTTCTGTGGAGAGCTGACACTTCTTCATCTGGTGGGTAGTATTAGCCTACTTTTGGTTTGCACAGTGTAATTCACAGAATATTTTGCCACACAAAAGTTAAAGATTTTTTGTGTCACCCATGCATGCATGTCTATTTCCCTCATTTTAAACATAAAAATACATGTGTAGACTGATATTTTTTTAATGTCTGGACCCCTTTATTAAGGGAGTAGCCTATGGAGATATCAACAGACGTTTCAATATATTGGTATTAAATGCGTTTTCTGAGAATTTATATTTCAAGTTTTTACTGCAAATGTCACATCCATAACGCTGGAATTGCCCAATTTTAAAGGGCCCCTATTATGCATTTTTGAAAATGACCTTTCATATGTAGTGTGTAACATAGCTCTATGAAAACATCCTGCAAAGTTTTACATCTGAAAGTGCACCATATAAAAAGTTATTGTCTTTCAAATGTAAGAATCGACTCTGAGTCAAAGAAATGAATTGTTTTTCAAATGAGTCATAAGCCGTTTCGTTGTGACGTCAAGACGAAACATTAGCATATTGTTCGCCCAAGTATTGCTTGCGCAGACACCAGGGAAAACTTGAACGCCCTTAAAGGGTACATAACATGCACAGTTTCACCTAATGTCATGTTAATCTTGAGGAGTAGTATTGCATCCTTCATATCTCCAATTTTATTTATAAAAGAAAGATAGGCTGTACCGAGTCTTTCCGGAAAAAAACGGAGCGGCTGGAGGCGTGCTGTGTGGGCGGAGTGCCGATAGCTAACAACACACAGTTTTGAAGCAGTTTTACTCATGCACGACCGTGAACCTTTATCGTTGGGACTGCTCCATCCTTGAGCATTAGACGATCTGCAAATCCGGCGTCGAACTGGATCTTGTTTATAAAACCTATGCAGGGCTGCCAATGATTTCCTGTTGAAGCGCGTTGATGTGCGCGGTCTCGCTCTCCTCTGGTCAACGTGTGCGCTGGTGTGCTTTTCCGAGAGAAATGCTCATATAAGGAGTTCCACTCTCGTCTAAAAAAAACAGCCGAAACTTGTACCAACCCGGAAGTAAGATTTTCGGCACAGAAATTCTCCGTTATTCGTTCAAAATATATTTTTTAAACTTTGGCCATGTTTAGCATGAGAATCCATCTCTTTAACACTGTAAACAACTCTGAATACACGAAACACCATTGTACCCCCCTTTAAACACTCCAGCTGATTGCTGTGGACACTGAAGAGCATCATGTCCAGAAGACGCTGTGCTCTACAATGTGAAGGTATTAGCCAGTTTTTTTTTGTTTTTTTTTACCTGCCTTAGGACGAGAACTTGAAGAATCTGGTCAAAATGAATCTTTACTATGATATCACAGCAGTATAATCTTTTGCTGTGTTCCCTTTATTTCACTGATGACTGCTCAAATCTCTGAGTTCAATGCAGGAATCGCAAACCGCTTGCTCTTGAAAGATGATGAACAAAATAATTAGTTTTGAGTTTTATATTGTGTTGGTCTCCTGCTAACTGGTTAATTCACATTATTAATACTTCTGCTAATCAATTTTGGGACACTATTACCTAAAACGGTGTCTATTATTAATGCAGATTGTCTATCGTTCTCACTACTCTGAGTAAAGATTAAGAATAGAGCAAGATTTGTTTTTACAAACGTTTATGTTTCATCAGTCATTCACGCTAGTGCTCGGCTAATGTATGCACTGTTATTGATACAATTTCCACGTGTTCACTGCAATAAATTACAAAAATACTTGTTAAATAATTAAGTACAAGTAAAATAATCAGTTTGTTGATGGACATGCACTTAATGCTGATGGTGAGGAGTTGCAACATCTTATATTGTACCTCAAACGCGGAAGAGATAGTTATAAGTGCACCATGTGTCACTTTTGAATGATTTATTGCCCCTCATAAAAAGGTTCCCACGCCTAGCCCCGCCCCCTCCCTGACCCCTCCCACTTCCGGAATGTACACATGTACACTGTGGGAAATTTTCCTACGCATATCCCTCCCACTTATGGGCTGACACCTGCACCGTGGGAATTTTCCCACACTCCCCGTTTGACCCCCTTTCATCAGGATGTGTACTTTAACCCTCTGGGGTCTAAGGTGATTTTGGGGCCCTTGGGATGTTTTGACATGCCCTGACATTTGTGCTTTTTTCAGTTATTTATAAACATGATAATGGAAAAGGTGTAAATTCACTCTATATAGCACAAACAGGGCTACCATAATATGTGAGCAACATGAATGTAGATGTTTGTATTTTTAAGAGAATAATGTTTATGCGTGGTTATTGGAAAAAATAAAAATGAAAGTTGCTGAAATAAGACCACAAAACTCATACTAAATATGTGTCAATAAGACTTTTGACTAACGGATGTTGTCGCTTCGAGTTCTGGCTTCAAAATTATGTGAAAATAGTCTTGCTTTATCGTTCACATAAAACAATACATTGATTTAAATTGTGTAAAACAGGTTTTGCTTGGAAAGCCAATATGCGGTTGGTTTACACCAATGTCCCACCCATTATGCATAATGAGCCATTCATTCAGGTGTGACACTGACTGAGCCACAATGCAAGGACAAAAGATATATTTAGAAGAAGACTTATATTGACCATTTAAGATTTTGCTTACATCTATCTTGTAAATGTTTTGCTATTTTATTAAAAAAGGTTACAATTACAACAATAATTACAATTTCAACAATATTTCAAGTGTACTTTCTTTGTAAAAAAAAAAAAGATTATAGGCCTACATTTTATCAAATGTATTCATTAGTTTGAATATAGCCAACATTGGAACAGCTAACATCTTAGTTGATGACTTTATTTTTGACAAAAATAGTATTTAATATATATATATATATATAACATATGAGCAGAAATTGCTAAACAAATGCTTATTTGATGTGGCAGTATATTCTACAGTAAAAACTGTACCCAAATCTAGTCAACAAAATGTTGTCTTTCATATTTCGCTTGACTATAATGTTGTTTTTATGAAATATTAGGGCATATAAATGTTAATTTGCAGTTTAATACGTTGCTTATACAAATAGCCTACATTTTATTTCAACATATTTCAGTCGATTTTTTACTCAACTCAGTATGCAATACAGTTTGCTAAAACATCATCATTCATTCACACACAGAAAGCGATTTAAATTTAAACTGTCTTTTTCCGAGCTGTGGTAAACAGCGCATCTCTGCCGTTCATTCATTCACACACAGAAACACGATTCACTTGAGAAGGAAAAAAAAACATACTACAGTATTCCTCAGCTCGCTCCTTGATATACCCGCACTTCTGAGGTACATTTTCCATTATTATTATTCCTCACAGCGCTGCGAGACTATGTAAACAAGTAATGATCTGAATAAACTGGTGTTTTCTCGAGCTGATATGGGGGCGTTCACAGGTTTGCGTGGATTGCCTCAGTCATTTGTGTTTGAATAGCACACGCTCACCGTGGGCGGGGTCACATTAAAAATAATTCGATGAGATTAGAACGACTGACATCTCGCTCTTTTCTTACAGATTACATGAACTGAGAATATTTGTTTTTTTTATAAATTACTTCATTTAAAAGAAGATAATTCAAGCTTCATGCCTGTGTGTCTGTATGCCTGTTTGACTGAGTATTCGCTGAGTTATTGTTCATTTTCGGACGCGTTTCAGAATGGACTTCACTGACAGAGAGAAGGCAGAACTCGATTCGTGTTTATTTTTCTTTATTTGGCAAAAAGCACAACACTTTGTTTTTATTGTGAGTATACACAAAAATAATACACATTTAACAGAATCGATTGATGTATGAAACTTGTTTGTAATATCAAAGTCAACAGAGCAAAATTAATCTCTTTTGAACTGATAAAAAAAAAGCGAGCTGGTTTCGCCGGCGATACCGCCGACCCCAAGGGGTTAATCACATTTGGAGTATTCAAAATTAGTTTTAAAACAATGTATAAAAGTTAAACAATTAAAATACAACAGTCTTTTAGCATTCATTTATTTGTAAAATGTTGATCTCCCAGAAGAGCCGGAATCAGCTTTTGCATAAATTCAGTGGGACGACCATTTTCAACTTTCTCTTGCAGGCCCGTAATTTTTATATTTTGCCGACGGGATCGGCCCTCCAGGTCATCTTGTTGCTTAGAGTGTAGAGCCTTATTGGCCGCAACGATATCTTTGCAGAGAACCTCTAGCTCTGAGATGCGGCTCTCCTGTTCGACTCTGGCACCCTCCAGTTTGGAGATACAGGAATTAGTTTTGAAGAGTAATGTTTGCATATTACACGGGTATAAGCTAGGTAAAATAAAGTGTATCAAGACTGTACTTAAGTGGACTTCATTTCTATCTAACCTTATTCATATGTACCTTAGTTTGGATTAACTCTCTAGTTCACAGCTTAAATACATGCATTAACTTCCTAATTACATTGCAACTACATAACATTACACAGATATAAGCTACGTAAAATAAAGTGTATCAAGATTGTACTTAAGTGTACTTCATTTCTATCTTACCTTATCTTGCCTTTTAGATTGGATTAACTCACTAGTTCACAGCGTAAATACATGATTTTTGTCATCAGCACAGTCCGCTGATATCAGCATACACTATTTGAGTGTAGCCTGTTCATGGACGAGTGAGTGCTAAAATAACAAAGCATAAGGCTACAAATTAAATATACCCAAACTTTAAGTGTACCTACACTTTTTAGCCACCTGCCTGTCAATACAAATAATGGAAATTAATGAGATGTGAGCAGATTTTTACAATTCAAAACTTTATTCTGAAGTTTTAAAAGATTGCAACACAAAAGAAGAACAGCAGGATTCTATCAATAGTAAAAAAAAAAAATGATTAGGGATGAGCTAAACTCTACAGGCCCACCAAAGTCAGATTTGAAGAACACTGTTATCCAGTATGTGCACTCTACTGTGAACTGCCCTGTCTGCTATAGCTATCCCATTATTTCTGAAGATAAACAAGAAACATGTGAGGTAAGCCCAACAACATTCTAGCAAATTGTATATTTACAAAACATTCTTAGAATCACAATTATTGTGATGTAAATTTGATGTTAATTGAAATAGTCTTATGTATTCATTTACTAAATATAATAAGACGTTGGCAAGCCTAGGAAGGTGTGCCAAGGGATAAACATTTCAAATGATAAGTGCAAGGAGTGTTGAATAACTGTATCTGCATGCTGAATTATCCCTAATAGTAGTTATTCCTGTTAGGAAAAAAAAAGGTAACACTATGGCCCTTAATTGCAAAATGGTTGCCAAACAGAACAGTACCTCTCGCCATTGCCAGAGGATGACAGTGCTCCTTTTTATTCTTCTTGCGGGATTTCTTCATTTTGGAGAACGAAGAGGATGAAAGTGAGGATCTTGAGGTGGACTTGAAGGTGGAGCTGGAGGTGGAGCTGGAATCATCTGAATCACGGGATTTGTACTTTTTTTGAATTCCCTGCCCCCACCCCAAAAAAAACACCACATTATAAAAATTAACTTTTTGTGTGAACTGGTTTTCATTTGTATTCAAGTGCCTTCAGTTCACACCATAAATAAGCCTCAACTGCCAGTCATTTTTTTTGTTTTGTTTTTTACTGTGGATGTATCTGAGCTTTGGCATCTGCTATCTCCTGACGAAGAACTAAAGCTTGCATGCAACATTTGTTTAGTTTGAAATTAAATGGGTAATCAAATTGTCCTTGATATTTTGACACTTGACAGACTTTGCAAAAATGACTTATTTTAAAATCAGCCCCATCCTGTTGTCGCAAAACAGTTCTACATTTCATTCCGCTAACATCTTGTCACGAACACACACAGGAAAAGGTAGATCCAAAAGCAGCGATATTTATTGGGTAATCCGTACTCACAACTAGTCCAGGCAAGGGTCAAATATCCGGTAAGGCAATCCAAAACACAAGAAATAAACATGAACAGGGCAGATACAAACTTCAGAAGTGCTGACATAAAACAAGGACTCCGTAACAAACACTAACACAGACAGGGCATATATACACACAGAACTAACAAAGTGATGGGAACCAGCTGAGTGCAATAATCAGATAAGTGACAGAACAGAATGCTGGGAATTGTAGTCTAATGTGAATGACACCGTGAGAACGAGGACCTCTAGTGAACCCCAGGGAACACAAGCAGACACTGTGACAGAACCTCCCCTCTACGGAGCGGCTACCAGACGCTCCATGACAGAAACCAAGACAACACAAGAGTCCAAGAGGAAGGTGGAACGTGAAAAATCCGAGGGAGGGATGGGAGGGCCAGGACCATGCAGGGGAACAGGAACAGGGGGTGAAGACCCCTCGGGCGGCCAGGGCGGAGACGACCCCTCGGGCGGCCAGGGCTCAGGAACTGGAACAGACACCACCGGCTCAGGAACTGGAACAGACACCACCGGCTCAATTATCATTAAACTCCACAACATGCTTTCTTAGAAGTTAAGTAGCCATCAGACATGTTATAGGATTTCCGTGGTTCTGTTTGATCAGATTTAAGGCCATATAAAGAGGATAAAATAGCTTAATTATTATAGCAAAATTCCTAATTATCATATTAAGTGTTATTAGTTTTTCCTGCTGATGGAAAAACAGAGAAATGTCGATACACGTGATTTCAAAGTCAAAATGCTGTGATGTTGCACATTGTTCTGGCTCGTGGAATTGTGTTTACGTTTTTTTATTATTATTGTAATATGTTATATGGTTGTAAAAGGGGATATTTTATGTCCCTCGATCATCTGTGGTAAAAAAAAAAAAAAACGAAGAAAAAAAAAGAAGTAAAACTGTAGCAACAGTAGTAAAGCATAAACATGTCAAAATAAGAGTCCCAGTGAATTTCTGGCTTGTTTATGATTATGCTTGCAGGTTTTTTTTTTTTTTTTTTTAACTGGATATTCTTTTGGTTATACAATAAGCTGTTTCTGTGGCTTCTCCCTGAGCCACCCCATCACAGGAAGGAAAGACAAATAACATTATCTAACAAATTCAATTATATACAGTAGGTATACTAGCAGGGGCGAAAATTTCATCTAAATGTTGGGGGGGACAATAAACATAAAATTTTTCAAGAAATTTTTTTGAAGGGGACACCAATAATACAGGCAAAATTGTACTTGCAAGGAAATGTGTAGAGAGAGAAAAGCCTTACTACTATTATTAGTGTACTATGGAGACCATTCCACTATACCAAAGTTTCTTTCTGGTTCAATGGAAAAGCTGACTAAATTGACCAAAAAAATCTTCTAAATCATAAAAAAAAATTTATTGCAATGTTTTTTAAGTTGTTTGCACAGTCAACCCACCAAAATACAATGAAATTTGAACTTAACTTCAACATGTATTTATTTATATAACACATTTAATAGCAACATTGTTGCTTTACAGTTATAATTAAAACATACAAAAACACTTACCATGCCTAGCAAATAAAGGCATGACTATACTCTTTTAGAAATACACCCTCACACAACTGTATAGTGAGATCAGTATAGACAAACAAGAGAGGGGAAAAAATAAAATAAAAATAAGTTATTACTTCAAACTTAACTTTAAAAGTAATGAAAAACGTCAATATTGTGAAAGTATCCCTATATTAAACAAATCAAATTATTTTGTAACAAATAAAATTATTAGGTTATAGACACTGCTCTATATGTAGTAATAAAACATAGCTGTAATTTAAATCAGACTTGCATGACAGGAAAGGCACTAAACAAAAGTACCAAATGTATTTTTCCTGGTATCACTGGGCCCCACAAACTCTTGGCATATCTTGTTTATGTTAAGGCTGTCCAGCCTGTCTTTGTGCACATTGCACACTAAAAGACTGTTGAGTCTGTCTTGGCCCATTGTAGCCCTTAGCCACATCTTCAGTCTCCGTAATGCACTGAAGCTCCTCTCAGCTTCACATGAGGACACTGGCACCACCAACAAAATTCTGACCAGGACCTCAACTTGGTCAAACAACCCCCGAACCTCCACTGGCATTCCCCTTAGGACCTCTGCTGCCTCTCCACTGCTGCTACAGGGGTATTTCTGCCGAAAGAGGGGCAACTGTACTGAGAGAGAACCTCTATGCAACTCAGGATACTCAACTATTGAATCAGTTAACACCCCGGTCAAAAGGACACTCTCTAAGTTTTGCAGAGTCTTTAGACTGTCTTGATTGAAACGGTCACCAAACTGAACCTCCACACAATCCAATACTTTAAAGAACTCTGCCCTGTAATGATCCACTGCTTTGCCAGCAAAGCGCCTTGAATTTGCTGTCTCAATAGAGTCAACTGATTCAGTGGAGTCAACCAATGCTGTAGCTTTCTCATACAGTTCAAGATAGTTCTTGTCATTTCTCTTTCCCTGAAGAGAGGATCGGACACAATCTACTGCAGCCTGCATACCAGAGACAGTCTGGGTCTTCTTCTGCAGTGAAATGTTTAGGCACTCAAGCTCTCCAACAACAGCAGAAGCAAGTGTGAGGCCCAACACAGTCTTACCTTTGCTGAAGTGCTCAAATAAACCACTGGCAGTTGAAGCTGTCCTAGATGCACTTTTTGCCATCTCCTCTAGGCTGCCAAGTACCCGCTCATACTGCCCTAGCACAGCTAATATAGCAGAATTGCGCACAGTCCACCTGGTTGGACAAAGGGGTTTCAGTGTGGTGATGGGTACATTTTCAGAGGTAACTATGTTTTCAAACATTCTCTTAAATTTTCCTGACTGGCTAGAAAGGATGCCTAGCTGGTGGACCCAAGAAAGGCAGTCCCGGATCATTGGGGAGGCTGAGCAGCCAGCCTGTGTGATTAGACTGACACAGTGGGCACCGCAATGCACATAGAGGTCTAATGGCTGCTGTTCCTTCACTATTGCCTGTGCACCGCTGTACTTTCCTGCCATGTTTGAAGCGCCATCGTAACTCTGCCCACGTAAAGCAGACATGGGCAGATTGAGCCTCAACAGCACATCAGTTACCATCTTGGCAATGCCCTGGCCTGTTGTCTCTGACAAACTGTATAATCCAATAAATTCCCCATGTGGAACAAAGTCATGGTCCACATTGCGCAGACAGACACTTTCCTGCTCAACACCAGAAATATCCTGGGTACCATCAACTACTACAGAAAACTGAACAAGGGCTGGAGACCTAATCTCACTTGCAATGCCTCGGATTATTGTATTGGCCATAATTTTCAGGATTTCATTCTGTGATTTAGGGCTTGTGTATGCAATGGTGCGATCTGTTAACCATTTCAATAAAATAGGATCATCCTCTTCTGCCCTAAGTTTCAGGAGCTGATACAGATTCCCACTTTCATCAGTATGGCCTCTTAAAGAATGTCCCTGCCTTGCCACATGCCGTACAGAGCTAACAATTCTCTTCAAGCAATGTCTTGCCACCTCCTGCTGTTTACCCCATGCACTGGATAACTGGGCACTGATTGGGTTTGACTGATGTGCAGTCACAGTCACATAATGTCGGTGGGCTTGGGAGGTCTGGTGTGCTGTACATTTTTCAATGGCTTTTTTCCAATTTCTAAAGCCTGTACTAATAGGGTGACCACCTGCTAATAAGCCCAAGGGGGGACAAGGGGTATGTTTCTGAGAGACAATGTGGGACACTGTCTGGCGCGGCGGTGCCCCACTGGCAGACTCACTGATAGTGGTTTACCCATTTCTAGCACATACCACCTTGCATAGTATTAATAATGCCCTATTCTCCTAAACGTGTAATTTTTGATGTATGCTCATGAATAGGCCAACCAATGTGTATTTTTTTCTAAATAAAGTCATTCAATGAATTGACAGATGTACTTCCACTTAAGATTTACTATTTAATTTTATTTATTTTTCATTACAATTTATTTACTTTAAATAAATTAATAAATTATAATATAAATTTATAGGATTAACAGGAATTGTAGTTGCTCAACACCACAGGAACAATTAAAAAAAAGTATTAAAAAAAAAATACGATTGACCTCGTATTCCCCTCCCTCCATGTCCGATTGAGAAGGACGTTTTGCAAAGGTCACAAAAAGCCCTCTCGGTATCCCCCTCAACACCTTTCAGCCACAAATATTCATTTCCCCATTCTTGTTTCTTGTACTCACACCTTCTCTTTTTAATTGATGATGGCGTTGCCTCTCAGACTCAGTCTCTTTCTCGAATTTTTCGAATTGGAAAGCGCGCATCTAAAAGTTCCTTCCTTCCCAGTGTGTCTGGTATGCGCGTGCGCTGTCATGACAACAACGAAAAAGTTGACAACAACCTAGTCAGCTGCAGTTCAACTGAGGGGTTTGTGTGGCAACAATAGCGTGCTGAAATGTCAAGTAATGTTCGTTTGTCTGCTTGGGGCTCGAGTATATAGAGCGTCCAACTTTTTTTTGAGCAAGCATAGATTATGCGTGACACGGTCTCAATTTGCGTGACGCGTGAATTGGGCTTCAAACGCTGTGCGCGCACGCGCTACGCGGGACGGGTGGTCACCCTATGTACTAATGAAAGCCGCATCAGCTCTATGACCTAAAGGGTACTGATTAGAAACACCTTTGCTGCAGTAAAAACACAAGACCCCTCTTACTGATGGACTGTAATGTAGCCATGGAAAGTCTTGGTACCATTTCTCTTGAAATGCCAATGACTTGTTCGGAAGCATTTGTTTCTCGATACACTGGGGGTGTGGTTGGTACGGCTTTGTGCAGTCACTGAGATCTGAAATAAAGACTGTGTTCCTGTCCCCTGTGCTGGTGCTGGCAATATTGTCTCCTTGTGCTGCTTTCTCTGGCTCTCTCCCTGGTTCTGACCCTTCCTCTACTCTCACTGTCTCAAGAAAGTCTGACTCCTGGAACAGAAGATGTGTTGCATACTCCTAATAACTACCTCATCCAACCCAATAGCAAGACTTCTAAATAAAGACTCTTTTTTTTTTCATAACACTTTGGCTGGATTGGCTGATCATACTATACATTTTTGAGCCAGTGGTGCTCATCTGCTAAACAGACACACCTCCAAAAAACATTAAAGGAGAACTCCGGTCAATTTTAACATTGAGCTCATTTTTTTGTACATTTGGAGTGCTGTCAATACAGAGAACAAGACACAAATCGGTGTAGCCTACACCGAGTTATTCTATTTTTAAAATTTGCACCCTGTTGACTTCAATGGTGCAAGTTTTAAACCTGTTTTTAGCCTCTTAAGTCAAGTCAAGTCAAGTCAACTTTATTTATATAGCGCTTTTCACAATACAGATTGTATCAAAGCAGCTTCACAGGATTAAATAAAATAGTACATCAGTGTTTGTTTCTAGTTTAAAACATCCATGTTTGATAATGCTGATCAATAGTATTGTTGATTGATTAATTAAATTAAGTATCCCCAACTGAGCAAGCCAAAGGCAACAGTGGCAAGGAACCGAAAAAACTCCATCAGGTGACCTAATGGAGAAAAAAAAAAACCTTGGGAGAACCCAGGCTCAGTCGGGGGCCAGTTCTCCTCTGGCGTTTATGAAGTAAAGCCTGGATTTTACTGTAAGATTAAAAATATTATATAAATGCCTGGCTGAAGAGATGCGTCTTTAATCTAGTTTTAAACTGGGAGAGCGAGTCTGAGCAACGAACAGTATCCGGAAGACTATTCCAGAGTTTTGGTGCTAAATGTGAAAATGCTCTCCCTCCTTTAGTTGATCTGGATATCCTAGGTATGACCAAAAGCCTCGAATTTAGTGATCTTAAAGAGCGTGATGGATTATAGGGCGATAGAAGATCCGTTAAATAGACTGGAGCTAAGCCGTTTAGGGCTTTATAAGTCAGTAGCAATACCTTGTAATTAATACGGAACTTTATAGGTAACCAATGCAGTGATGATAAAATTGGTGTTATATGGTCAAATTTTCTTGATCTAGTAAGAACTCTAGCGGCGGCATTTTGGACTAACTGTAGCTTGTTTATTGAGGATGCAGGACAACCAGCCAATAAAGCATTACAGTAATCTAATCTCGAGGTCATGAACAGATGAACTAACTTTTCTGCATCAGAAACAGAGAGCATATTACGTAGCTTAGCAATGTTTCTGAGGTGGAAAAAGGCTGTTTTTGTAACATGAAATATGATTTTCAAAAGACAGGTTACAATCTAATATAACACCCAGGTCTTTTACAGTAGAGGATAAAGTAACGGGACATCCTACTATGTTAAAGTTGTATTGTAAGAGGTTTTGTGGGCGGTTTTTTGAACCGATAAGTAGTACCTCTGTCTTGTCTGGATTTAATAAAAGAAAATTGCGCGTCATCCAATCTTTTATATCTTTAACACACTCTGTCAATTTGGATAATTTAGCGTTTTCATCTGGCCGTGATGAAATATATATTTGAGTGTCATCAGCATAACAATGGAAACTAATTCCATGTTTCCTTATAATATTTCCAAGTGGCAGCATATATATTGAAAATAATAGAGGGCCTAACACAGATCCTTGCGGCACTCCATAGTTTACTGGAGTTATGATCGATTTTTCTCCATTTAAATAGACAAAATGGTATCGGTCAGATAGGTATGATCTGAACCAGCTTAGTGCTTGTCCTTGAACACCGGTATAATTTTGTAGTCGATCTAAGAGTATTGTATGATCTATAGTATCGAACGCAGCACTAAGATCAAGTAAAACTAATATTGAGATACAGCCTTGGTCAGAAGCTAAGAGTAAATCATTTGTGATTTTAACGAGCGCAGTTTCAGTGCTATGATGCGGCCTGAACCCAGACTGAAACTTTTCATAGACGTCATTTTCTTGTAAGAAAGAGCCTAGTTGGGCGGACACAACTTTTTCTAGTATTTTGGACATAAAAGGAAGATTTGAAATGGGTCTATAATTTGCTAGATTATTTGGGTCTAATTGTGGTTTCTTAATGAGAGGTTTTATAACTGCCAGTTTAAATGTTTTTGGAACATGACCTAAAGTTAAAGATGAGTTAATAATATTGAGGAGAGGCTCTTCCACTATAGGTAACACTTCTTTCAGTAGTTTAGTTGGTATGGGATCTAATAAACATGTTGTTGTTTTAGAGGAAGTGATACGTTTATTTAACTCTATTTGTTCTATAGTTGTAAAGCACTGTAATTGTTCTTGCGGGGTGATAATCGCGGCTGAATTATAAGGCGCGATTGAGGATTGAACGTTTACAATTGTGGTTCTGATGTTTTCTATTTTCTCAGTGAAAAATTTCATGAAATCATTACTACTAAACTGTAACGGAATATTTTCAGGTGACGCATGTTTATTTGTTAGTCTAGCCACGGTGTTAAATAAAAACCTAGGATTGTTTTGGTTATTTTCTATTAGTTTGCGGAGGTGCTCAGCCTTGGCCGCTTTTAGGGCCTTTTTATAACGTGACGTACTGTCTTTCCAAGCGATTCTAAAAACCTCTAAATTAGTTTGTTTCCATTTACGCTCTAAATTACGAGTTTCTCTCTTTAGAACACGCGTAGTATTGTTGTACCATGGTACTTTAATTTTCTCTCTGACCTTTTTTAGTCTCATAGGTGCAACAATATTCAATTTTCCTGAGAGAATGGTGTTCATAGTGCTGGTTAGTTCCTCTAGTTCATCTGTTTGTTTAGGTTCAGACAGCAGCTGAGACAGATCCGATAAGCAATTTGAAAAATTATCTATGGTGGATGGAAGGATTGTTCTGCCTAATCGATAACGCGGCGCAGCATGATATATTACAGGGGTACGTAATATTTAAGTTACCATGTAATGGTCAGTGACATCATCACTTTGTGGAATGATATCTATATCGGTTGGATTGGGTCCATGTGATATAATTAAATCGAGTGTATGATTAAAACGATGAGTTGGTCCGGTAACGTTTTGCTTAGCCCCAAAGGAGTTTAACCCCCTGAGGTCGGCTATCGCGCCGGCGCGATAGGCTCGTTTTTTTCCGTATGAGTGCAAAAAAATAATAAAATAAAAATATTAATTTTTATCTTTTATGCTTGTTTTGTACATCAATCGATTCTGTTAAATGTGTATTATTTTTGTGTATACTCACAATAAAAACAAAGTGTTGTGCTTTTTGCCAAATAAAGAAAAATAAACGTGATGCGAGTTCTGCCTTCTATCTGCCAGTGTCGTCCATTCTGAAACGCGTCCGAAAATGAACAATAACTCAGCGAATACTCAGTCAAACAGGCATACAGACACACAGGCATGAAGCTTGAATTCTCTTCTCTTAAATTAAGTAATTTATATAAAAAACAAATATTCTCATGTTGTGAAATCTGTATTAAAAGAGAGCGATTCCAGTCGACCTCATTAGACCTAAATCAAATGTAATGTGACTCCGCCTACGGAGAGCGCGCACTATTCAAACGCAAATGAATGAGGCAATCCAAGCAAACCTGTGAACGCCCACATATCAGTTTATTCAGATCATTACTTTAACACCGTCTAGCAGCGCTGTGAGCAATAACAATAATGAAAAAAGTACCTCAGAATTGCGGGTATATCGAGGAGCGAGCTGAGGAATACTGTAAGTTTTTTTTTTCTTCTCACGTGAATCGGGTTTCTGTTTTTGATGAATGAACGGCAGAGATGCGCGCTGTTTACCACAGCTCGCAAAAAGACAGTTTAAATTTAAATCGCGTGTGTGAATGAATGAGGATGTTTTAGCAAACTGTATTACTATGAGTAAAAATCGACTGAAATATGTTGAAATAAAATGTAGGCTATTTGTATAAGCAATACGTATTAAACTGCAATTTTATATGCCCTAATATTTCATAAAAACAACGTTACAGTCAGGCGAAATATGAAAGACAACATTTTGTTGACTAGATTTGAGTACAGTTGTAGAATATACTGCCACATCAAATAAGCTTTTGATGAAAAAAGTACCTCAGAAGTGCGGGTATATCGAGGAGCGAGCTGAGGAATACTGTAAGTTTTTTTTCTTCTCACGTGAATCGGGTTTCTGTTTTTGGTGAATGAACGGCAGAGATGCGCGCTGTTTACCACAGCTCGCAAAAAGACAGTTTTAATTTAAATCGCGTGTGTGAATGAATGAGGATGTTTTAGCAAACTGTATTACTATACTGAGATGAGTAAAAATCGACTGAAATAAGTTGAAATAAAATGTAGGCTTTTTGTATAAGCAATACGTATTAAACTGCAAATTAACATTTATATGCCCTAATATTTCATAAAAACAACGTTACAGTCAGGCGAAATATGAAAGACAACATTTTGTTGACTAGATTTGAGTACAGTTTTTACTGTAGAATATACTGAATATATATATCAAATAAGCTTTTGTTTAGCAATTTTTATATATATATATATAAAATAAAGTCATCAACTAAGATGTTAGCTGTTCCAATTTTGGCTATATTCAAACTAATGAATACATAGATAGGCCTAAAATGTAGGCCTATAATCTTTTTTTTTTTTTACAAAGAAAGAGTACACTTGAAATATTGTTGAAATTTTAATTATTGTTGTAATTGTAACCTTTTTAATAAAATAGCAAAACATATTTACAAGATATGAGAGATGTAAGCAAAATCTTAAATGGTCAATATAAGTCTTCTTCTAATTTTTTGTCCTTGCATTGTGGCTCAGTCAGTCAGAGTCACACCTGAATGAATGGCTAATTATGCAGAGTCATTATGCATAATGGGTGGGACATTTTGTATTCCAAGGTGTAAACCACTCCTCGTTCACGCCCACTCGCATAATGGCTTTCCAAGCAAAACCTGTTTTACATCAATTTAAATCAATGTATTGTTTTATCTGAACGATAAAGCAAGACTATTTTCACATAATTTTGAAGCCAGAACTCGAAGGAAGAACATCCATTTGTCAAAAGTCTTATTCATGCATATTTATTATGAGTTTTGAGGTCTTCTTTCAGCAACTTTCATTTTTAATTTTTTCAATAACCACGCATAAGCATTATTCTCTTAAAAATAAAAAAATATACATGCATGGTGATCACATATTTTGGTAGCCCTGTTTGTGCTATATAGAGTGAATTTACACCTTTGCCATTAACATGTTTATAAATAACTGAAAAAAGCACAAATGTCAGAGCATGTCAGAACACCTCCAGGGCCCAGAAAACACCTCAGACTCCAGAGGGTTAATAAATCGATAAACGCAGCCCCTAACGCATCATTTTGATTATCTACGTGTATGTTAAAATCTCCAACAATTAATGCATTATCGACATTGACCAATAGGTCTGAGAGAAAATCTGCAAATTCTTTTAGGAAATCAGCGTAAGGCCCTGGCGGTCTATATACGGTAGCCAAGGCTAAAGATAATAGGGATGTTTTTCTAGCGTCTAAGAGCATAACATTTAGTACAAGTACTTCAAATGAAATAAACTTATAACCCGTTTTCTGAGTAACACTAAGAAAATCTCTATAGATTGTTGCAATACCGCTGCCACGACCAATCAGACGGGGCTCATGTTTGTAGGAGTATCCTGATGGAGTAGACTCATTTAGACCGAAATAATCATTTGGTTTAAGCCAGGTTTCAGTAAGGCAAAGTACATCGAAGCTATTATCTGTGACTATTTCATTTACAATAACTGCCTTAGGTGTGAGTGATCTAATGTTTAAAAGACCTAGCTTTAGAAATTGTTTTTGTTTACTAATAGCAACATTTTCTGTTTTAATAACAATTAGATTTTTCCTAGATCCTGCAGTAGATTTATGTTTTGATCTCACTAAACGAGGAATAGACACAATTTCTATGCAATGTTCTACACTATTTATATCAGTTAAATTGGTGCAGCAGAGACTATGATTTGGACTTTTGGTTACTAGTCAAAAGGTATTTAACATTTTGGATATGTTATCTGACAGAAGATCCGATCCGAATCTGCTTGGGTGTAAGCCATCAGCACGGTAAAGCCTAGGACGCTCCCAAAACAGATTCCAATTATTTACAAAGAGCAGTTTCTGCTCATTGCACCATGATATTAACCATTCATTTAGCGCGAATAATATGCTAAACTTTTCATGACCTAGTCGGTACGTGGGAAGCGGTCCTGACACAATGATCGTTATATCAGGCGATGTGCTGCATACCGTATCGATCAGATTCCTGAAGTCTTTCTTCAGAACCTCCGTCTGGCGCAGTCTGATGTCGTTCACTCCCGCGTGTAAGACCACAGTTCCGACGCGCTCGTTATCGTTCAGAATCTCGGGAACGTGAGCAGCGATTTCAGAAACACGAGCACCAGGAAAGCAGTGACTGTGCACCTTATTTTTACCTAATGTAGCGTGTACGTGTCGAACGATGGAATCACCGATGATCACAGCATCGCGTTCTGTTTCGCGAAGAGGGGAGAAGCGGTTTTGTGTAGATAACTCGAAAACCGGGAGGGTCGGAGAGGGTCTTGGTCTAGACCTGGCTCGTGTCTTCCGCTGCGGAAATATCCAGGCTTCGTGATGGCGTGTTGGAGCCGGAGTGAACGAGACCATGGCTGGTCGTGATCTCGACGCTCGGGACTGATGCTGAGTAACGCACGGAGTAGACGAGGTCAGCGGATTATTAACATTAATCTCTGATTTGTGAGCATCGGCGGCGGCGCGAGATGTTTCAAGAGCTAACCGCCAGTCTATTAGCTCGGCTTGTCTCGCTAAAAGGTCGTGGATCTGTTTCTCAACAGCTTCCAGCTCAGACTGCACCGCGTGCAGCTCAAATGTGTCCTCACCTGCACCAAAGGGTAGACTACTTACATCTGATATATTCGCCATTTTAACAGGTGGACAGTAAGTTACCAGTGATGCTATCAATATTAATACTAATTTCTGACTAACGTCTTAGATATAATCCGTCTTTTAGCGGTACGGGTGTAGAGTAGACGCACGATAGGCGAAAAATAAATAAATAAATGTTTGTAAGTGTGTGTTGAGAAGACGCGTTCAGCCGTGATCCCCGGGAGTAACCTATAAGAGTATCCAGCGTTGGATCACTAACAGGCTTGAGACGCGTCTGCTCAACAGTCCGCGTTGTAACTATGAGGTTTGAGCAGTAGTGCTTCTCGGTGAGGAAAAGTAGAAGATGTTTGTTGTAAGTAAGTTTAAAGAGTAAAATCAAGAATTATAAATCAAATCGGTGGAGCTCCAAAGACAACAACGCGTTCAGACGCGACGCATGCGCATTCGACAACCATAGATCTATGCGCATAGATGTGATTTAGTCTGAATTAGGTAAGTGTGTGCTTCCATTTCAGTTTCAGCAATCCCTTCACTCGATTGGGATGTTCTCTTTTGTTCTGGGCGGCGAGTGCAGTAACTGTAACATCAGGCATATTTTGTAGTATTAAACACATATTTATACCGACTTCATCAGGCTCCGAAAATTCTTCACAAATAATGGCCTTCTCTGCTGCCATAGTTGCAACTCTTGCGTCATCAGAACAGTGTGTTCAACGCATCACCGTTTCTATTTAAAAAAACGTTGTGCCATTGTGTTCCAGTTAATTTGTTTCACCACTCTACAGGCAGGACCAACATACGGTCGTAAGTTGATGACCGGTTAATTCGAGCTGCAGAAAGTCGGGTTGGACGAGCTCTCTGGACAATACATCGACCATACCATGATATGCGCAAATAAAATGCAGAAATCAAATTTCGCATTTTTGTAAAACGGAAAAAAAGGTGTATGTCAATTATTTGATTTTCAATTAAATAAGCATTGTATATAAGGAAAATAAGTTTGTACATGAATATTTTTTCACCAGTATAAAAACAAATAAAGAAGTTTTTCGTTTTTCAATTACGAGTTAAAAAAGGAAAAAGGAATGGACGCAAAAGTACACGGACCCAACAGCAAAACAGAAACCCATTATTGCATTTCCATGACTTTCCAAAAGAGGAAAAAACAAAGATAGAGCCAGTTTTTCTATTCCACTGCACTACTTTTTCATTGTTGTTCAACCTTATAGGGTGTGTTCAGAGTTAGAACTTTTGGAGTGCAATAAAGAACTTCAAAATGAATTTCTAACTATCAAACATTTTCAAAGTTGAACTTACAGGTACTACAATGATCCACTGGTTATTTGGAAGTTCTTTTTAGAACGTTTGCAGGGTTCATATTAGAACCTGTGTGTAGATAAGGTTTGTTCATGAACCTTTTCTGAGATGATTGTATTCTACTGCGAGTTCAAGTGCTACAGTCTGTACCCCTGACCGACCCGCACATTTCTATTGCATCTATAGATGGACGTGTTTGATCAGTGTGCTCGTGTCTCGGATCTTTTCCAGTGTCTCGTTCATGACGCGGTGTTCTAAAAACACAGCGCTCGAGTTAAAATAAAAATAAGTTAATGTGAAATTAATTCTGAATTTGAATGAGTAAATTCACGGCCACGCTCAAACTTTGAATGAGATTAAAAATTTAAAACATGTGATGTTTAACTAAAGTAAAGTCAATTTGCTGTGATTGAATGGTTAAATCATCGAAGGTCAGCAGAGACAGTGGTCTGATTCGGTCCATGAACTTTTGCATCCATTCCTTTTTTAACCATGGCAAGAAAAACAAAACAAGAACGGTTGTTGTATTTTTAAATGCTATGTTGAATTCCAAAATTTTCAATAAAACCGTATATACACAAATCTTATGCACACAAAAATAAAACACTTGATTTCTTTTAAGATTTTTGTTTATTACATTTTGTATAGCTATGAAAAAATAAAAAATATGGACAGAGTCGATTAAAATATATATTTACTAGTTTTCTTTTGCTGAATTAGAAATAGCGTTTCTCCTGCACTTTTGAGAGCCATGTCTGTGGAAACATGATAACACATGACTTGTTTATAAAACTGAAATGCCATTCCTGAACATTCCTGTCCCAACATGCTGACGGGGGAGAGATTTCTCCCCTCTTGCTCCTGTTAAAAACTCATAGAGCTCAGAGTCTATAGCCGCTTTCCGACCAAGTAGTTCTAGGAACTTAGTTCTAGGAACTGTCCACTTCTAAACAGTTCTAAGAACTACTCTCCCCCAAACTCGGTTTTGCTGTTTGCGTTCGCACTGGCCAAGTGGCCATAGGAACTGGTAGGAGGGGTAAGGGAGTGACGCTAGCACGGTGACTTTTATTTTGACGGCGCGAAGGACCTTTATTTTGGCGTCGCTGAAAACGCCAGAGCAAACAATGCTCGCATTCTCTGTGTTTATTAGTTAGCAATCTGTCTAACAGTACTGTTTAATATCTTATTAGATAGAACTGTTATAGAAAGTAGACCGTATATGAAAAAAAGGTTATTAGCCTATGCTGTGTGGTTGATGTCCAGTGTTGCTAGCTGGGCAGATAAACATAATCATGTTTGGCTTGGTCGCCTCAAAGTTGCGTTGGATTTTCTCTTCAGCATAAAGGTTTAGAGACCCATCTATCACTGTTTTCCATGTTTGTATAGTTAGTTTATGGAGTAAATATATAGGCTATAATCTGTGTGTTTACATTCTAGCTGTTTTAAAAATGGCGGGTGCTGGTGTTCCTCGTGCGTTCGGTCAATCAGCGTACACTAACGTCACGGGTAGTTCCTATAGTGCTGGTTTAGACCCTACTCTGAAGTAGGACCTAAATTAGTTCCTACAAATGGAGTTCCTAGAACTAAAATCGTTCCTAGTTCCTGTGGTGCGAACACACTGACATCCGGGTACTTTAGCCAATAGTTCTAGGAACTGTGAAAAGGTTCCTCCGGTCGGAAAGCGGCTTATGAGGAAAAAACAGCTCCATTTTATCAGAGGCCCAAACTGAGAGAAAAGAAGAAAAAGCAATTTTGTGCAGATATTTATATGGCCAAAGACCAAGATGAAATTATGATAGCTTATAATGATGAGATCTTTATAACAGTATAGCAGATATTTGAACGAATGCATATAAATATCAGATTTTCCAAATAATTTAGAGGGAGGCTTTACCACAGAGAAGACACAACCTCCTTCAGTTTTCAACCGTGATTTTTTGGGAACATCTAAAAGGAAACTCTCAGACGATCTCAAATGTCTAACAGCACAATGATGGTGTAACAAGGCAATTTCATTCATGTGAAAGGTATTTGGCTCTGTTCCTGTTTTCTCTATATGCAAATTTCTCTGCTATATGCAAAGTTCACACTACAGATTTTTAAGAGTGAAATGTAAGCAGTTTTCCAGCACTTTCGAGCAGTGGCTGCCAGTGCTTTGCAAGAAAATAACAATTATAAATGTACTTAAAAACACTGATTGAACCAACTCCGCTGAGAACTAATATAGGCTTGTCTGTCGTAGTCCATATACCCCCGGTTTCACAGAGAAGGCTTAAGCTAGTCCCAGACTATGTTTTAACTGAAAGCAGTTTGCACTGAGATATCTTAAATTAAGTCAGATAGAGACTTGAGATCTTTTGTTGAGATTATTTTTTCCAAAGGCACATTTATAAAAGCTACTTTGACTACATGTCCTAATTGAACTAAGGCCTAATTTTGGCTTAATCTAAGCCCTGTCTGTGAAACCAGGCCATTGTGTTCCAGTTAATTTGTTGCACCACTCTTACGGTCGTAAGTTGATGACCGGTTAATTCGAGCTGCAGAAAGTCGGGTTGGACAAGCTCTCTGGACAATACATCGACCATACCATGATATGCACAAATAAAATGCAGAAATCAAATTTCATATTTTTGTAAAACGGAAAAAAAGTTGTATGTCAATTATTTGATTTTCAATTCATTAAGCATTGTATATAAGGAGAAATTTGTATGTGAATGTTTTTTCAGAATAGGGCCCTATTTGAATAAACAAAGATAGTGCCAGTTTTTCCACTGCACTGCTTTTCCATTGTTTTTCAACCGTATAGGGAGTGTTCAATCTTAGAAGAGCTAGTGTTACGCCGGCGGCTGAAGCAGATGCAGATGCAGAAGCAGAATCCAAGTGCAGCAGAATGTATTAAAGAAACTCAAACGGTAACAAACTCGGACAAAGACTACAAACTCAGACAGAGACTCGGGAACGGGAACAGAAAACTTCGCCCAAACCAAGATCCAACAGAAGAACTCACCACACCATGAATCCAGCAGCACGGATTATGTGTCTCCGACAAGGAGATCGACCCATCAAGGTTTATGTAGGAGAATTTATCGATCTGGCTCACTTGACCCGTATGGACAAATTATGTCTGATGATCTTTTTTCGTGGTGGACTATTCGAGCCGCTTAGCTCTGTAATGCCATTGCATAACCCTAACGGGACTCTTGAACATTATATAGACCTAGCATTACAGCTGAGTGGTTCTGAATTCACTGTGGGAGTCGCAAAGCATGAATGTAACAGCCCTGCCGAATCTGAGTCTCTTCACGTCACGTCTGCCGATCCAGAGACTGTTCACGTCACGTCTGCCGATCTAGTGTCTCCGGACAAGATGGTCTCCGCCAAGCCAGTGTCTCAGGACAAGATGGTCTCCACCGAGCCAGTGTCTCAGGACAAGATGGTCTCCGCCAAGCCAGTGTCTCAGGACAAGATGGTCTCCGCCAAGCCAGTGTCTCAGGACAAGATGGTCTCCGCCAAGCCAGTGTCTCCGGACAAGATGGCCGCCGCCGAGCCAGTGTCTCAGGACAAGATGGTCTCCGCCAAGCCAGTGTCTCCGGACAAGATGGCCGCCACCGCCGAACCAGTGTCTCAGGACAAGATGGTCTCCGCCAAGCCAGTGTCTCAGGACAAGATGGTCTCCGCCAAGCCAGTGTCTCAGGACAAGATGGTCTCCGCCAAGCCAGTGTCTCAGGACAAGATGGTCTCCGCCAAGCCAGTGTCTCAGGACAAGATGGTCTCCGCCAAGCCAGTGTCTCAGGACAAGATGGTCTCCGCCAAGCCAGTGTCTCCGGACAAGATGGCCGCCGCCGAGCCAGTGTCTCAGGACAAGATGGTCTCCGCCAAGCCAGTGTCTCAGGACAAGATGGTCTCCACCGAGCCAGTGTCTCAGGACAAGATGGTCTCCGCCAAGCCAGTGTCTCAGGACAAGATGGTCTCCGCCAAGCCAGTGTCTCAGGACAAGATGGTCTCCGCCAAGCCAGTGTCTCAGGACAAGATGGTCTCCGCCAAGCCAGTGTCTCAGGACAAGATGGTCTCCGCCAAGCCAGTGTCTCAGGACAAGATGGTCTCCACCGAGCCAGTGTCTCCGGACAAGATGGTCTCCACCGAGCCAGTGTCTCCGGACAAGATGGCCGCCGCCGAGCCAGTGTCTCAGGACAAGATGGTCTCCACCGAGCCAGTGTCTCAGGACAAGATGGCCGCCACCGCCGAACCAGTGTCTCAGGACAAGATGGTCTCCACCGAGCCAGTGTCTCAGGACAAGATGGTCTCCGCCAAGCCAGTGTCTCAGGACAAGATGGTCTCCGCCAAGCCAGTGTCTCAGGACAAGATGGTCTCCGCCAAGCCAGTGTCTCAGGACAAGATGGTCTCCGCCGAGCCAGTGTCTCCGGACAAGATGGTCTCCGCCGAGCCAGTGTCTCAGGACAAGATGGTCTCCGCCAAGCCAGTGTCTCAGGACAAGATGGTCTCCGCCGAGCCAGTGTCTCAGGACAAGATGGTCTCCGCCGAGCCAGTGTCTCAGGACAAGATGGTCTCCGCCGAGCCAGTGTCTCCGGACAAGATGGCCGCCGCCGAGCCAGTGTCTCAGGACAAGATGGTCTCCGCCAATCCAGTGTCTCAGGACAAGATGGTCTCCGCCAAGCCAGTGTCTCAGGACAAGATGGTCTCCGCCAAGCCAGTGTCTCAGGACAAGATGGTCTCCGCCAAGCCAGTGTCTCAGGACAAGATGGTCTCCGCCAAGCCAGTGTCTCAGGACAAGATGGTCTCCACCGAGCCAGTGTCTCCGGACAAGATGGTCTCCACCGAGCCAGTGTCTCCGGACAAGATGGCCGCCGCCGAGCCAGTGTCTCAGGACAAGATGGTCTCCACCGAGCCAGTGTCTCAGGACAAGATGGTCTCCACCGAGCCAGTGTCTCCGGACAAGATGGTCTCCACCGAGCCAGTGTCTCCGGACAAGATGGCCGCCGCCGAGCCAGTGTCTCAGGACAAGATGGTCTCCGCCGAGCCAGTGTCTCAGGACAAGATGGTCTCCGCCAAGCCAGTGTCTCAGGACAAGATGGTCTCCGCCAAGCCAGTGTCTCAGGACAAGATGGTCTCCGCCAAGCCAGTGTCTCAGGACAAGATGGTCTCCGCCAAGCCAGTGTCTCCAGACAAGATGGCCGCCGCCGAGCCAGTGTCTCAGGACAAGATGGTCTCCACCGAGCCAGTGTCTCCGGACAAGATGGCCGCCGCCGAGCCAGTGTCTCAGGACAAGATGGTCTCCACCGAGCCAGTGTCTCAGGACAAGATGGCCGCCACCGCCGAACCAGTGTCTCAGGACAAGATGGACTCCACCGAGCCAGTGTCTCAGGACAAGATGGTCTCCGCCAAGCCAGTGTCTCAGGACAAGATGGTCTCCGCCAAGCCAGTGTCTCAGGACAAGATGGTCTCCGCCAAGCCAGTGTCTCAGGACAAGATGGTCTCCGCCAAGCCAGTGTCTCAGGACAAGATGGTCTCCACCGAGCCAGTGTCTCCGGACAAGATGGTCTCCACCGAGCCAGTGTCTCCGGACAAGATGGCCGCCGCCGAGCCAGTGTCTCCGGACAAGATGGTCTCCACCGAGCCAGTGTCTCAGGACAAGATGGTCGCTGCTGAGCCAGTGTCTCAGGACAAGATGGTCTCCGCCGAGCCAGTGTCTTCAGACAAGATGGCCGCCGCCAAGCCAGTGTCTCCGGATGAGATGGCCGCTTCCACGTCACCTGAGCCCTCAGCAGAGATGGCCACCGACACACCTGAACCTGAGCCCTCAGCAGAGATAGCCGCTGCCACGGTGTCTGTTCCTGTTACTGAGCCGGTGTCTGTTCCTGTACCATGGTCGCCTGCAGGGTCGTCTCCGCCCTGGCCGTCTGAAGGGTCGTCTCCTCCCTGGCCGCCTGCACACCCTGATCCACCCTGGCCCACAAGGAAATTTTATTTATATAGCACCATACATGAACAGTAAATGATAGTGAATGAACAGCGCTCTCTTCCACTCTCATTCCCTTGAGCAGGACACCTAACCCAAATCACTCCCTGGGCGCCGCAGCAAAATATGGCTGCCCACTGCTCTGGGAGTGTGTTCACGGTGTGTGTGTGTGTTCAGTACTCACTCCTGTGTGTGTGTGCGCGCCCTTGAATGGGTGAAATGCAGAGCACAAATTCCGCTACACAGCACTTTCACTCTCAGGATGAAGAAGCTTCCAGTTCTCTCTCTTATTCTACTGACACCAATAAATATTTTGTCACTTTGAGAGTGCTATGCTGAGCACTAAAACCAAATTAAAATTGATAAAAAATGTTGTTTTTATTTAAAAATGTAGAGAGTTGACATGTCGTTGAAAAATGTCGAGAGCCTCCCATGGGGTGGCTTTCTACCATCGACCACCTCGCTTTTTTCCTTATCACTGCAAAAGAGACTCAAAATACTTAGTCGATTTTGGTCATACAGATTAGATTCATCATTCGAAAACTGTTAAGCTGCGTTTACACCGAACGCGAATTGAGCGTCTGGAGCGAGTGATTTTCATGTGAAGTCAATGTAAAGACGCGTTGGCGTGCATCTGGAGGTCCTGCAGCGCGATAGATGCGATTTCACCTCTTTGAGCGTCTTGCGCAAGTGATTTTATTTGGTGCTTTTGTGCATTCATCCGTTTGAAGTGTATTCGCATCTGAAGTTGAAAAATCTGAACTTTGGCATCTGTTTGTGCCGCGTTAACCAATCAGGAGCCTGCTTGCTGCGGTCACGTGATGAAGTGAGGTGATAAATGGGGGCAGGCCCGCTTTTCAGTTTATAGTGTTGTAAGAATTGAGAAATTAGAAAATGCCGGACAGTCTGGTTGAGGAGCGACCACACCCTGAGAAGACAGGATCTTGCTGGAAATTACCATTTGAACTCACCATTTGAGACAAAAGTCTCACCTCAGAATGCATCTCTCCACCTCTTCCCCCACCCTCTCTCTCACATGCTCAGATCACCTGAGATTTATGAACAATCTATATGGTTTAAATGTTAACAATTATCATACAGTATTACACATCTTTAGTGTCATTTGAAATGTCTCAGTGCGACTGGTACAAATGTCTCTATGAAGGTAAAATTATGCCATAATGGATTGCATGTGCAGGGTAAGATTTGTGAAAGTGTACATACGATTGCAAGCGTAAATTAAATTTGCATGCGCAAGAGAAGATTTGTAAAGGTGGAAATCGCCTTTCAAGTGTAAGAAAAAAATATTTGCAGCATTTAACTGTTATTCGTAAGTGTAATTCATGTATTGTGAAGCTGCAGCTTCATGCTAACGCAAAATAAATAGGATCTGTATTCTTCTGACTTCCCTTTTTCCGCGCTAACACTTTTGGCACGGTTTTTGCGCACAAATACGGCAAAAATCACTGCAGGTCTGTGAACAACAATTGGCAACCGAAAGCAACAGAGTTAGGAACTGCAAAACAGATTCATTGCGTAAAATCAAACTTTGTGTAAAAAAAATAAACTGTTGCAAATGTCTATATGACTTGTGTACATGAGGCAAAAAAGTTACCGAAATATCCCGATTTGTACAGTTGCATCTTTCCTTTACCTGCGCTTCCAGTTTTGGCACGGTTCTCTCACTCATTGAGGCCACGTCCACACGAAGCCAGAGATTTCCCTATCCGATATTTTTTTTCCCCGTTCAAAAAAAAAATTACGTAACCACGGCGTCGTCTCAAGAAATATCTGCGTACACACGAAACCACTGAAACCGACTCAAAACGATGTAGTGTACATGCCAGACCAGTATGTGGCGCTGTAATTCTGCCACAGACATGCACTAAAAACGGAGAAGAAGACTTAAAGAATGCGCATAAACCTTGCGCGCTGTATACAACAATAATATTAGTAGCTTCTTTTTTTCTTTTCTTTTTTATCAAGAACTTTGTTGAACAATATGAAAAACCATAAATGGCCTGGTGCAAAATATGAGTCACGATATTCGATAGTTAGCGGACGCGTAAAGCTTGCCACAAAGAACCAGCAAAAGTAATCATTATGAATGTGTCAAATATAGCAAGGAGACATTTTAATTGTTTATTAATAAACTATTTTTTTCTGTGTCAGTCTCGGCTAAAGATGTTGACGATGCAGACTCGCCACCTTTGCAGTATTGTGAACGTGCATAGAGAGAAATGCACATTTCATACGGATTACATAAGAGAGTTGTCTGTTTCTTTTCGTTTTGAATTGTTTTGTTTAAAAGTGGACATTTCAAGCTTTCTATAGATACATTTCTGAGTTTCGGTTCATTTATGAGACAAGCTCAGTTCACGAGCAATGCAAGTTATATCGCGCCAGTGCCTCCATGTCCTGATTAAATTGTCTGCTATATTGGCAATTGGTTGATGAAACACTGATTAAAATTAAGATACAATTTATACAAAACGAAATTCACTTTAAAGAAAGGTTTTATACAAAACAAAACTTAATGTGGTCAAAATTAGCCTATGTCTCCCGATATATTGTGCATCTTATGATTACATGCTGTTCACTTTTCATATAATCAACATAGATCAAATTTAAAAAAATAACATATTATTCACACATAAATATGAAACTAAATACATGTTCTTTAATGGCTACAACACGTAGGCCTACAGTACAGAGACATTTAATGTCAGAGTGGAATTTGAGCGAACGCCGTTTTACCGGTGATCATGAGAGGCAGGGTGCACCGTTTTTTGAATAATAATCAAATAATTCCCAGCGATCGTCGAATATTATTTTTTCTTGAAACGCCCATCCCTACAAAATGTCTTAATCAGACAACAGACAAGCATCATAGCATAAGAAAGAAAATATAAATAGGCCTAAATTTAAAAAAATAAAAAAATGAAATAAAAATACATTCAAGTAGGCCTAAATAATAAATAAAGAAATTAAAGAGGCTCAGTAGCTTCTGCAGCACGAACACAAGCATGTAGTCGCCAATTGTTGCTGTGACTTAGCGGTGTCTGACTAGTTGACACTTGGTGTGATGACATCATCGTTTCACAAAATGTACGGATTGGCCGTACACACGAAAACGCAAGGGCGGCGTTTTCAGATTTATCCAATTGGGACCCGGTTTCAAAAAATAGCGGTTTCAGTCTCCGAAAACGCCGGATCCGTGTGGACGAAACGCCAATACGATAAAAAATTTATACGTATACAGTGAAACGCGTCTCCGTGTGGACGGGCCCTAAAACGTGTTGTGTTTGGGGTTGCGCTGCCAGATATAACGTTAAAGCAAAAGGTGTAGGGTTTTATCGATTTCCTTCAGGAAAAAGTAAATTTATCCAGCGGAACCTGTGGGTGAGGAGGTTAAAGCGAGTGGACGTCGTCAAAAGTAGTGCTACAGAGAAAATTGCAAGACTGCCTGGTGGCGGAGTAGCCATTTCTAACGGGGCAGACTGGGAACCAAACATCCATCATCGTGTTTGTGGAAGACATTTTCTCACAGGTAATGTATAAAATGTTTGGTTTGGTTGTCTTTGATTAATTTAACAAAACATAATGGCTAGCCTGCTAGCTAACGTCAGCTATAGGTTTGTCAGTGTTAATGCTAGCTAACGTTAGCGTTTGCCCAGCTGTAAAGAAACAGCTGATGGCTTAGAACTAGCTGTCACCGTCTTGACTTGGCTCCATCGATATGCTTTCCAATTGACAAGGTCAAGTTAAATGTGTAAATGTTTGGGCACAAGTATGAGCTGTAACACACTAAAAGCTTGCAGTCTTTTTTAATGTAGTGCAAGCAAACTAAATTTTACGTCAACTAACGTTTCGTCAAGTGTTTGTTTACACTGAAAAAAGACTGCAAGCTTTTACTGAACAACAGCGCCCCCTTTTGTCCTAAGTCTGCTGTGTTCTGTGCAGATTTTATAGGATGAAACTTGAACTGCCCTACTCCATTAAAATGAAATGTTGTTGCCTACATTACATAAACCGGGGACATTTTCTACAATTAAGGACTAGGTCTAGGCCTAACTTGAACTCGTCTCCAGTGTCCAAAATTTACGTAAACATTTGGTAAAATATAGTTACTTAAGATCACATGCTTAAATGGTCTATGTCTTTGTTTATTATGCAGGTTGTCCCAACTCTGACCCCGACCACCCTGACTTTGCTCCTTCGCAACATCCCTCAATGATCATGCATAAGTGTCACACAATCATTACAGACAGATATGCAGGGATGGACTGACAATCTGTGCGTTCTGGAAAAGTCCAGAACGGCCGTCCAACCGAGGGCCGTCGGCAAACACACACACACAAAAAAAGTCTAATAAAGCAATATGAACAGCCAACAGCAGGGGCACTAATACGATAACTCATATGCTACGTGTAAAAAAAAAAAAACAACTGAGGAAGAAGAGTCGGCCTACTAGCCACTGTCAGAAAGTTTGTCTATAAGGCTTACCTATAGGCTACTGCACTTTTAAATTTGCTTACATTATATTTGAATAGTTAAGTTATAATATAGCAGTGGTCTCCAACGTGGTGCCTGTGAGTTGCCCGCTAAACACATTCTATTAATAGCCCCAACTGGCCAATAGCGATCCACTGTAATTCGGGGCTCCAGACTTCAGACTAAAGGCCTCATTATACTTCTGCGTCGGACCTACGCCGGAGCCTATACGCCGTAGGCAACGTGTTGGTTTTAGTTTATACTTCTGTGTCGTTGTCCGCGTTGACGCGCACCTAGGGAGCATGTGAAACCCCGAGGGAGGGGTTCTGGCAGACCAATCCCAGCGCTTTGCGTCCGCGTAGAATTGACGCGTTGTTACATTTTTGGAGAGGTGCACGTCAGGGTACGCCGTAGGGTACGCGCGCTACACACAGCCTACGACGTAGCTACGGCGGCAGTTCGACGCAGAAGTATAAAACAGGCTTAAATGGTATCATTTTGCGACCTATTTTCGTGCCGGTGCAACTAAACATTTGCACTTTTGCCTAGAAAATTACCCGACTCTCTTGAGTAGCTATATGCTGTCATTTGCGTTGCGTATGAGAAACATCAAATGGCATACGCTGAAAAAGTGGAACGAAACTTGTTTGATCTGAGCAGCGCAGAGCATTATCAGCTCGGCCCCAAAAAACAGCGCTCGCGGCCAAAGCAGCTGTGCGATCTCGATCACGCGAACATTATTACACAGTGCTGCGCGATCCACTGAGAATCAGTTCAATTCAGCGCAGAATTCTCTCTCTCTATTATAAACACACAGATGACTATGTGATTTAAGCTTGTTAAAAGCCAGATGAAACAGCGCTGATATAATATTCTCAACATATTGATGCAAAACAGGCAAAACATTGTTCCAAGAACAAACCGGTTAGAAGACATTTCACTCCACAGCTTATGAATTAACTGTAGTAAAACTGTAGTACAAACTTTTTTTGGCAGAAATGTGCCTGTATATATTCATATCCCTTTATCAGTCACACTACGAAATAAATATGCAAAAAAATATTTTTTGATAAAATGGTGTTCCTTAGTCCACATTTAGCAACTTTTCAGTGTGTTTTTTTTATGACCCAATCAGGAAGCAGATACACAAGTCAACCAGCCGGTTGACTTGCCCAGTTAGGGTAATTCTCGGCATGAAGTTACTAGTATATTAGGCATTGATGGATTTTTTTCTTGTGTGCATCTGTAGTTTAATTTTTTTTCATCTAAAAACATTACAGGCAGTAGAATATGTTAACAATATCATCAATTTATTTTAAAAACATGTTCTTATTATAACACATAAAATAAAAACATTGTAAAGTGCAACAGTGCTAGAGGTAGATCTGGGATTCCATAAAATGTACGGCAGTCCATGATGTCTGAAAGAGATGGAAGATAATAAACATTACTGTACAGTGTAGGGTCGCAAACTGTGTCTTGAGTAATCAGTGCATCAGGTACATCTATCCATAATAAATGCACAATTTTCATATTGATAAACTGTTCTCTCAACATACAGGCACATTGTGATTTATTTTAATTTGTTAAGAAAAAATTGCATATGCTAATAAATACTCTGTGTACTATGTATGACAAATCGGATAACACACAACCATGAAATTACATAAAAAGAGACAGAAAATGTTGAAGTGTGACTGATAAGGTAAGTTTACTGAGCTAAATAAAGCCAAAAATGTCCAACCATCAATTCAATTAGTCTCATTATCGTGTTATGTTTGTCAGATTATTGAACAGAAAATGTAATGTTTATACCCATCTACCTGTTAGACAGCTGTAGTTGTAGATATTCAATGCATAACTAAGTGTTAAGTGGCTAAGTGTTAGTCAATACGCCTCAGCTACGATGGCTATTGCAGAAATAATGAGTAGGACTAATGGTTCATTTCGTAACATGTAAAGAGTAAACAGTATTAAATTTAGAATCTGAAAGTAAAACCACAGGCCGTATAAATAAGGGTAAAATACATATAGTCTAGCAAAGAAATAGGCCGTATGATCCTGCAGGGTGTATTATACCAGAGAATGTCTAATATGGCGAGAAGTTTCACTCTCAGTACACTTCCGGCTTCTGAACTGGTTGCAGTTCCACTCTGGCTCCACATGAGGGCGCTCACAGGACGAATGCAGAATGAATGGAGGTCTATGGCGCTATACCAATAAAAATCCACTTTTCTCAGGATATAATTTTTTGTCTAGTAATTTGAATGTTGTATTCGAAAGGAGATGCAAATAAATTACACATTGCTGGGTGTTAGATTTTTTTGAGTCACTTATTTGCTTTAAAAAGTATTTTAAAGTGTCAATGACGTCATATACATGTACGACCAGAAATACTGCTTCACGGCGATCCTTCAGTCACTCTGGTGCTTTCAGCTCTGCACTTTCTTTCCTCTCGAGGCATCGACAACACAGCTGACACAGGCAAACACACAACACAGCTGACACAGGCAAACACACAACACAGCTGACACAGGCAAACACACAACACAGCTGACACAGGTAAACACACAACACAGCTGACACAGGTAAACACACAACACAGCTGACACAGGCAAACACACAACACAGCTGACACAGGCAAACACACAACACAGCTGACACAGGCAAACACACAACACAACTGACACAGGCAAACACACAACACAGCTGACACAGGCAAACACACAACACAGCTGACACAGGCAAACACACAACACAGCTGACACAGGCAAACACAACACAGCTGACACAGGCAAACACACAACACAGCTGACACAGGTAAACACACAACACAGCTGACACAGGCAAACACACAACACAGCTGTCACAGGCAAACACACAACACAGCTGACACAGGTAAACACACAACACAGCTGTCACAGGCAAACACACAACACAGCCGACACAGGGAAACACACAACACAGCTGACACAGGTAAACACACAACACAGCTGACACAGGGAAACACACGACACAGCTGACACAGGTAAACACACAACACAGCTGACACAGGCAAACACACAACACAGCTGTCACAGGCAAACACACAACACAGCTGACACAGGTAAACACACAACACAGCTGACACAGGCAAACACACAACACAGCTGTCACAGGGAAACACACAACACAGCTGACACAGGTAAACACACAACACAGCTGACACAGGCAAACACACAACACAGCTGTCACAGGTAAACACACAACACAGCTGTCACAGGCAAACACACAACACAGCTGACACAGGTAAACACACAACACAGCTGACACAGGTAAACACACAACACAGCTGTCACAGGGAAACACACAACACAGCTGACACAGGTAAACACACAACACAGCCGACACAGGCAAACACACAACACAGCTGTCACAGGGAAACACACAACACAGCCGACACAGGGAAACACACAACACAGCTGTCACAGGGAAACACACAACACAGCTGACACAGGTAAACACACAACACAGCTGACACAGGCAAACACACAACACAGCTGACACAGGTAAACACACAACACAGCTGTCACAGGGAAACACACAACACAGCTGACACAGGCAAACACACAACACAGCTGACACAGGCAAACACACAACACAGCTGACACAGGTAAACACACAACACAGCTGACACAGGGAAACACACAACACAGCTGACACAGGGAAACACACAACACAGCTGTCACAGGTAAACACACAACACAGCTGACACAGGCAAACACACAACACAGCTGACACAGGTAAACACACAACACAGCTGACACAGGCAAACACACAACACAGCTGACACAGGTAAACACACAACACAGCTGACACAGGCAAACACACAACACATCTGACACAGGGAAACGCACAACACAGCTGTCACAGGTAAACACACAACACAGCTGACACAGGCAAACACACAACACATCTGACACAGGGAAACACACGACACAGCTGACACAGGCAAACACACGACACAGCTGACACAGGCAAACACACGACACAGCTGACACAGGCAAACACACGACACAGCTGACACAGGCAAACACACAACACAGCTGACACAGGCAAACACACGACACATCTGACACAGGGAAACACACAACACATCTGACACAGGGAAACACACAACACAGCTGACACAGGGAAACACACAACACATCTGTCACAGGTAAACACACAACACAGCTGTCACAGGTAAACACACGACACAGCTGACACAGGCAAACACACGACACAGCTGACACAGGCAAACACACGACACATCTGACAGGTAAACACACAACACAGCTGACACAGGTAAACACACAACACAGCTGACACAGGTAAACACACAACACAGTAAACACACAACACAGCTGTCACAGGTAAACACACAACACAGCTGACACAGGCAAACACACAACACAGCTGACACAGGTAAACACACAACACAGCTGACACAGGCAAACACACAACACAGCTGACACAGGTAAACACACAACACAGCTGACACAGGCAAACACACAACACAGCTGACACAGGGAAACACACGACACAGCTGACACAGGTAAACACACGACACAGCTGTCACAGGCAAACACACGACACAGCTGACACAGGTAAACACACGACACAGCTGTCACAGGTAAACACACAACACAGCTGACACAGGCAAACACACAACACAGCTGACACAGGCAAACACACAACACAGCTGACACAGGCAAACACACAACACAGCTGACACAGGCAAACACACGACACAGCTGACACAGGGAAACGCACAACACAGCTGTCACAGGTAAACACACAACACAGCTGACACAGGCAAACACACAACACATCTGACACAGGGAAACACACGACACAGCTGACACAGGCAAACACACGACACAGCTGACACAGGCAAACACACGACACAGCTGACACAGGCAAACACACGACACAGCTGACACAGGCAAACACACAACACAGCTGACACAGGCAAACACACGACACATCTGACACAGGGAAACACACAACACATCTGACACAGGGAAACACACAACACAGCTGACACAGGGAAACACACAACACATCTGTCACAGGTAAACACACAACACAGCTGTCACAGGTAAACACACGACACAGCTGACACAGGCAAACACACGACACAGCTGACACAGGCAAACACACGACACATCTGACAGGTAAACACACAACACAGCTGACACAGGTAAACACACAACACAGCTGACACAGGTAAACACACAACACAGTAAACACACAACACAGCTGACACAGGTAAACACACGACACAGCTGACACAGGGAAACACAACACAGCTGTCACAGGTAAACACACAACACAGCTGACACAGGCAAACACACAACACATCTGACACAGGGAAACACACGACACAGCTGACACAGGCAAACACACGACACAGCTGACACAGGCAAACACACGACACAGCTGACACAGGCAAACACACGACACATCTGACACAGGGAAACACACAACACATCTGACACAGGGAAACACACAACACAGCTGACACAGGGAAACACACAACACATCTGTCACAGGTAAACACACAACACAGCTGTCACAGGTAAACACACGACACAGCTGACACAGGCAAACACACGACACAGCTGACACAGGCAAACACACGACACATCTGACAGGTAAACACACAACACAGCTGACACAGGTAAACACACAACACAGCTGACACAGGTAAACACACAACACAGTAAACACACAACACAGCTGACACAGGTAAACACACAACACAGCTGACACAGGCAAACACACAACACAGCTGACACAGGCAAACACACAACACAGCTGACACAGGTAAACACACAACACAGCTGACACAGGTAAACACACAACACAGCTGACACAGGCAAACACACAACACAGCTGACACAGGGAAACACACGACACAGCTGACACAGGTAAACACACGACACAGCTGTCACAGGCAAACACACGACACAGCTGTCACAGGTAAACACACGACACAGCTGTCACAGGTAAACACACAACACAGCTGACACAGGCAAACACACAACACAGCTGACACAGGCAAACACACAACACAGCTGACACAGGCAAACACACGACACAGCTGACACAGGTAAACACACAACACAGCTGACACAGGGAAACACACAACACAGCTGACACAGGCAAACACACAACACAGCTGACACAGGCAAACACACAACACAGCTGACACAGGTAAACACACAACACAGCTGACACAGGGAAACACACAACACAGCTGTCACAGGTAAACACACAACACAGCTGTCACAGGTAAACACACAACACAGCTGACACAGGCAAACACACAACACAGCTGACACAGGCAAACACACAACACAGCTGTCACAGGCAAACACACAACACAGCTGACACAGGCAAACACACAACACAGCTGACACAGGCATACACACAACACAGCTGACACAGGTAAACACACAACACAGCTGACACAGGCAAACACACAACACAGCTGACACAGGCAAACACACAACACAGCTGACACAGGCATACACACAACACAGCTGACACAGGCAAACACACAACACAGCTGACACAGGTAAACACACAACACAGCTGACACAGGCAAACACACAACACAGCTGACACAGGTAAACACACAACACAGCTGTCACAGGCAAACACACAACACAGCTGACACAGGCAAACACACAACACAGCTGACACAGGGAAACACACAACACAGCCGACACAGGCAAACACACAACACAGCCGACACAGGGAAACACACAACACAGCCGACACAGGCAAACACACAACACAGCCGACACAGGCAAACACACAACACAGCCGACACAGGCAAACACACAACACAGCCGACACAGGTAAACACACAACACAGCTGACACAGGTAAACACACAACACAGCTGACACAGGTAAACACACAACACAGCTGACACAGGGAAACACACAACACAGCTGACACAGGTAAACACACAACACAGCTGACACAGGGAAACACACAACACAGCTGTCACAGGTAAACACACAACACAGCTGTCACAGGTAAACACACAACACAGCTGACACAGGTAAACACACAACACAGCTGACACAGGGAAACACACAACACAGCCGACACAGGTAAACACACAACACAGCCGACACAGGGAAACACACAACACAGCTGACACAGGTAAACACACAACACAGCTGTCACAGGCAAACACACAACACAGCCGACACAGGGAAACACACAACACAGCTGTCACAGGTAAACACACAACACAGCTGTCACAGGTAAACACACAACACAGCTGACACAGGTAAACACACAACACAGCTGTCACAGGTAAACACACAACACAGCTGTCACAGGTAAACACACAACACAGCTGACACAGGTAAACACACAACACAGCTGTCACAGGTAAACACTCAACACAGCTGACACAGGTAAACACACAACACAGCTGTCACAGGTAAACACACAACACAGCTGACACAGGTAAACACACAACACAGCTGTCACAGGTAAACACACAACACAGCTGACACAGGCAAACACACAACACAGCTGTCACAGGTAAACACACAACACAGCTGACACAGGGAAACACACAACACAGCTGACACAGGGAAACACACAACACAGCTGACACAGGGAAACACACAACACAGCTGACACAGGTAAACACACAACACAGCTGTCACAGGCAAACACACAACACAGCTGTCACAGGTAAACACACAACACAGCTGACACAGGTAAACACACAACACAGCTGACACAGGGAAACACACAACACAGCTGACAGGGAAACACACAACACAGCTGACACAGGTAAACACACAACACAGCTGTCACAGGCAAACACACAACACAGCTGACACAGGCAAACACACAACACAGCTGACACAGGGAAACACACAACACAGCTGACACAGGTAAACACACAACACAGCTGTCACAGGCAAACACACAACACAGCTGACACAGGCAAACACACAACACAGCTGTCACAGGTAAACACAACACAGCTGACACAGGGAAACACACAACACAGCTGACACAGGGAAACACACAACACAGCTGACACAGGGAAACACACAACACAGCTGACACAGGTAAACACACAACACAGCTGTCACAGGCAAACACACAACACAGCTGTCACAGGTAAACACACAACACAGCTGACACAGGTAAACACACAACACAGCTGACACAGGGAAACACACAACACAGCTGACAGGGAAACACACAACACAGCTGACACAGGTAAACACACAACACAGCTGTCACAGGCAAACACACAACACAGCTGACACAGGCAAACACACAACACAGCTGACACAGGGAAACACACAACACAGCTGACACAGGTAAACACACAACACAGCTGTCACAGGCAAACACACAACACAGCTGACACAGGCAAACACACAACACAGCTGTCACAGGTAAACACACAACACAGCTGACACAGGGAAACACACAACACAGCTGACACAGGTAAACACACAACACAGCTGTCACAGGCAAACACACAACACAGCTGACACAGGGAAACACACAACACAGCTGACACAGGGAAACACACAACACAGCTGACACAGGTAAACACACAACACAGCTGTCACAGGTAAACACACAACACAGCTGACACAGGTAAACACACAACACAGCTGACACAGGTAAACACACAACACAGCTGACACAGCTTTCTATTTCATTTTAGTGATATTAAGTTTATATCTGTATTTATTTGCTGCTACACTATATTGTTGAGATGATTTCTTATAGAAGGAATAGTACAGATGAATGATATCATTATCATTAATCATCGTCGCTATATCAGGATACTGGATAACGTTAGCCTACTCGTGGTAAGTCTGTTTTTTTTATTATTAATACTATACTAATACTATTTATAATACAGTGCTGGCTTTTTTTCAGGTGGAGAGGCATTTTAGAGCTCAGTGAGAACCCATAACATTATACAGCTGTGTTGTCTTGATTTAACTGTTAGCCCAATCAGTACATGACTTGTTTATCTACATTCGGTTACAGTCTTCGATTATCATATTTCCCCCCAGCCACCCCAAACAACATTGGGCCGATGCCATTGGACCAGAGCGCTGTCAATCACTGCCTGATTTTACTTTGGCAATATAAAGCCTTTTTTTACCATGCCAATAAAGCTATTTAAACCTGCATTTCTCAATTGCTGATTAATTTGCGATGCAGAGTTTTTGAAAGAGGAGAGACACGACTTGACCACAGAACACGTCTCTGTTCATAATATGTAAACACTCAATTATTTTGAAGTATCACCCTGGTCGCAATATTTATTATGATTACTTTTGTGTGATAAAAATGACTGATAAAGCTATTACTGTATATGTAGCTAGTATGAGTAACAAAATGCTTTTTCTGTGTCCATATTTGACTAATAATAATAATGCAAAAAAATGCACTTCAAATGAACATTTCTGAGAAAAATGTTTAATCTTTAATAGTCTTTAATAATAAATATATGTCCAAATTAAAAACTTAATACATGCAAGTAACTGTGACTGAAAACATCCAGCAACTAGGGAATACACAGCCATGTTTATATATAGGGCGTGTTCCTTGATCTGGCCAATGCCTTTGGTTCAGTTCCTCATTCAGTTCTGTGGGCTGCCTTTGATTTCTTCCAAGTGCCGACTACAATCACAAATCTAGTGAAACACTACTTCCAGGACTTACAGTTTTGCCTTACAACATCAGACTTCACCACAAGTTGGCAACCGCTGGAGGTAGGCATTATGGCGGGGTGTACCATCTCCCCATTGGCCTTCACGATGGCAATGGAGATCATTATTAGAGCCTCGAAATGGGTTGTGGGAGGAGAACGACTACAATGTAATCAGAGGTTACCACCAATTCGAGCCTATATGGATGATCTAACAATACTCACAACAACTGTCCCCTGCACCAAGAGATTGCTGGAGAAACTTCATCAAAATATAACATGGGCGAGGATGAAGTTAAAGCCCAATAAGTGCAGAAGCATCTCTATCGTGAAAGGCCAAGTCACAGACCAAAGATTTCATATTGGCGGAACAACTGTCCCAACTGTATCAGAAATGCCAGTAAAGAGTTTGGGGAGATGGTATGATGCGAAGCTCAAAGACACCGAGCAGTTTGAACAACTAAAAAATGATACCAGCCTGTACATGGAGCGCATCAGCAAGACCTTGTTGCCAGGAAAACTCAAGTTATGGTGTTTTCAATTTGGAATACTCCCAAGACTCTTGTGGCCGTTAACTGTGTATGAGATCCCCATCACCAAGGTTGAAAAGTTGGAACGGCTGATAAGCACACAGCTGAAGCAGTGGCTTGGAATTCCACGTTGTTTAAGTTCCGTTGGCCTTTATGGACATGGCAAGTTGGAATTACCAATCACAGGGCTCGTGGAAGAGTTCAAATGCACCAAAGCAAGGCTCGTTATGACCCTATCTGAATCAGAGGATGTAGTCATTCGAACAGCAGCCCCCCGGGTGGTAGCGGGAAGGAAGTGGATTCCATCAGAAGCTGTTCGGAGTGCAAAGTCTGCGCTTCATTTCAGAGATGTGGTTGGACAAGTACAGCATGGAAGGGCAGGGTTTGGACTCATCCCCAAAACTCCTCTGTGGCATAAAGCAACATCAGTGCAGAAGAGACAGCTAGTGGTAGAAGAGGTTAGGAGACAGGAGGAGGGAGAGCGACATGCCAAAGCCATATCAATGGCCAAGCAAGGGAGATGGACCAACTGGGAGGGCCTGGAGAAGAAAAAGCTCAGCTGGCGTGACATCTGGCAGATGGAGGGAGCACGGCTGAGTTTTGTAATCAGGGCCACATACGACCTGCTACCCTCCCCTCAAAATCTGAAAGAGTGGTATGGAGAAGATCCCGCCTGTTCCCTGTGTCAAGTACCTGCATCCCTAAGGCACATTCTATCAGGGTGTACTATAAGTCTCACCCAAGGGCGCTATACTTGGCGGCATAACCAAGTACTCAGAGAACTGGCAGTAATATTGGAACAGAAACGAACTACAACAAACAATCTCCCACAAACATCAGCAGGAGAGGTCAACTTCACAAATTTCGTACCAGCTGGCCAACATCAAGAGCACAGTACAACACCTAAGGATGCAAGCATCCTGCAGTCAGCGCGGGATTGGAAATTGGAAGTGGACCTTGATAAGAAGCTTGTGTTTCCCCCAGAAATAGTGGTTACAACACTCCGGCCAGACATGGTCCTGTGGTCTCCAACAACAAAGTTAGCATATGTTGTGGAATTAACAGTACCATGGGAAGATGGGGTTGAAGAGGCTTATGAGAGGAAAAAGAACAAATATTCCGACCTGGCAGCTGAAGCATCCCAGAACGGCTGGAAGACCAGCATCTTCCCGGTAGAAGTGGGATGCAGGGGATTTGTTGCCACTTCTACCACCAGTTTTCTGAGGAAAATAGGGGTGAAGGGTCGCTCTCTCCAACAGGCCATCAAGTCTATGTCAAGTGCTGCCGAAAAAAGCAGTAACTGGCTCTGGATCAAGCGTAAGGACCCCAACTGGGCAGCAAGGTAGAGACAGATGGTATGCGGTCAGGCTTAGGCCCGACTCAGGGAGAAGGACGCCCCTGCCAGGCAGAGTCCATCAGGGATATGGAGGGTATGGCATGGAGGGGGGTGTACCTGGGACGCTGGGTACACTGTTGAGCCTTCTGGAGACGTTGTGGGCTTCAATCAACGAAACGTCGATGAAGCAGGGTGCCCACCTGATGACCCCAATGACATACCTTACCCTTTTTCACCACTCCACACCGACTGCTACTATCAAGAGTTTCCTACTAAGGGGATTGAAACATCTAGTTCTATTAGCTTTAATGATCTTCTGGAAGAAAACCCAGTGACTGTTGTGAAAGTGCAGCTGACGACATGGGAAAGACCGTGTGACAGCATGGAGAGACAGTTGACAGGAGGAAATAGACCCCAACGGGGCTGTTATGGGCTAGCTCCCCATAGCAGCAGGCTCCGTCACCCTATTAGGGCACAAGAGCCACCTTATCTGGCTACGAAAAGTTCAAAAAGAAGAATACCCCTAGAGTCTGCGAGAGCAGGGGCGCAAGAAGACTCACAGACTGACCTCCCGGTAATGACCCTCGGAATGGACATGACATTGAATGAAGGAAGTAGTAAGACTCTTGAGAAACCAGCAGCTGGAAATGTTCTTCAGACTTGCGTGTGTGGATGGGCGAAAGTAACATCAACCCATGGTCTTAAGATACATCAAGGACGGATGAAATGCCTGAGAACCATCAACCCAGGGCCCCGCATTGACCAGATTCTGTCAAGAAGAAGGTTAAATCAGTCGGATGAAAATCAGCGGCAGGAAGAACCCCACAGTCCGCAGAGAATCAGCACCCCAGGGAATGAGGAGAAGGCTTCAGGCAAAACCACCAGTCCAAGACAACAACCAGCCCACCGCAAAAAAGAAAACATGCAAGGATGTAAGCCGTTGGTCAAATGGCCAAAGTCTAACAGCAAGGAGTGGGAAACCATCAATACAGACTTAAGCCTTATCCTAAATAACATCAAAGGATCAGCCGAGAAGAAGCTGGAGAAGATGGGTGACCTTATCTACAGCTACGGAGAGGAGAAATGTGGAGTGAAGGAGCAAGTCAGAAAGAAAGACATGCTTCCCGCCCCCAAGTCCCGTCGGCTTCAAGAAATCCAACAACTTGTGAAAGAGAGGCGACGGCTAAGAAAGTTGTGGAGAAAGGCGACAGTAGAAGAAAGGGAAGGCATCAACTTCCTTCAAAAGGACTTAAAGCACAGACTCTCAAAACTCCACCGAGCAGAAAGCCTACGGAAGCGCCGGAAAAAGAAAGAAAAAGCTAGAACCGATTTCTATAAAGACCCTTTTAAATTTGTGAAAGGCATACTCACAAAGGAGAAGAGTGGATCCCTGAAAACATCAAAAGACCAGGTTGAAGAGCATCTGAGAACCATCTATACTAATAGGAAAAAAGATGAACCGATCGTTGTCCCCACTGACATACCTCCAATATCACCACCACAACATCAGTTTGATATCAGCCCTCCCAAACTGAGCGAGGTGAAGCAGGCAGTGAAAAAGGCAAGAGCGGCATCTGCACCAGGCCCTAACGGCGTATCGTATAGTGTCTACAAGAACGCTCCAGATGTTGTGAAAATTCTGTGGAAAAACATGAAAGTGGCGTGGGTCAAGCAAATCATCCCGAAAGCCTGGCGAAGAGCGGGAGGGGTGTTCATCCCAAAAGAAAAGAACTCAAAAACCATTGAACAGTTCCGCCAGATAAACCTTCTGAACATTGAAGGCAAGATCTTTTTCAAAGTGTTGGCAAACCGACTGACACAGTATTTAAAACAAAACCACTTCATTGACACATCAATCCAAAAGGCTGGCATTGCAGGCTTTTCGGGATGCCTTGAACATAACAGCATCATATGGCATCAAATCCAGACTGCAAAGAAAGAAGGGAAAGATCTTCACGTCGTGTTCCTTGATCTGGCCAATGCCTTTGGTTCAGTTCCTCATTCAGTTCTGTGGGCTGCCTTTGATTTCTTCCAAGTGCCGACTACAATCACAAATCTAGTGAAACACTACTTCCAGGACTTACAGTTTTGCCTTACAACATCAGACTTCACCACAAGTTGGCAACCGCTGGAGGTAGGCATTATGGCGGGGTGTACCATCTCCCCATTGGCCTTCACGATGGCAATGGAGATCATTATTAGAGCCTCGAAATGGGTTGTGGGAGGAGAACGACTACAATGTAATCAGAGGTTACCACCAATTCGAGCCTATATGGATGATCTAACAATACTCACAACAACTGTCCCCTGCACCAAGAGATTGCTGGAGAAACTTCATCAAAATATAACATGGGCGAGGATGAAGTTAAAGCCCAATAAGTGCAGAAGCATCTCTATCGTGAAAGGCCAAGTCACAGACCAAAGATTTCATATTGGCGGAACAACTGTCCCAACTGTATCAGAAATGCCAGTAAAGAGTTTGGGGAGATGGTATGATGCGAAGCTCAAAGACACCGAGCAGTTTGAACAACTAAAAAATGATACCAGCCTGTACATGGAGCGCATCAGCAAGACCTTGTTGCCAGGAAAACTCAAGTTATGGTGTTTTCAATTTGGAATACTCCCAAGACTCTTGTGGCCGTTAACTGTGTATGAGATCCCCATCACCAAGGTTGAAAAGTTGGAACGGCTGATAAGCACACAGCTGAAGCAGTGGCTTGGAATTCCACGTTGTTTAAGTTCCGTTGGCCTTTATGGACATGGCAAGTTGGAATTACCAATCACAGGGCTCGTGGAAGAGTTCAAATGCACCAAAGCAAGGCTCGTTATGACCCTATCTGAATCAGAGGATGTAGTCAGTCGAACAGCAGCCCCCCGGGTGGTAGCGGGAAGGAAGTGGATTCCATCAGAAGCTGTTCGGAGTGCAAAGTCTGCGCTTCATTTCAGAGATGTGGTTGGACAAGTACAGCATGGAAGGGCAGGGTTTGGACTCATCCCCAAAACTCCTCTGTGGCATAAAGCAACATCAGTGCAGAAGAGACAGCTAGTGGTAGAAGAGGTTAGGAGACAGGAGGAGGGAGAGCGACATGCCAAAGCCATATCAATGGCCAAGCAAGGGAGATGGACCAACTGGGAGGGCCTGGAGAAGAAAAAGCTCAGCTGGCGTGACATCTGGCAGATGGAGGGAGCACGGCTGAGTTTTGTAATCAGGGCCACATACGACCTGCTACCCTCCCCTCAAAATCTGAAAGAGTGGTATGGAGAAGATCCCGCCTGTTCCCTGTGTCAAGTACCTGCATCCCTAAGGCACATTCTATCAGGGTGTACTATAAGTCTCACCCAAGGGCGCTATACTTGGCGGCATAACCAAGTACTCAGAGAACTGGCAGTAATATTGGAACAGAAACGAACTACAACAAACAATCTCCCACAAACATCAGCAGGAGAGGTCAACTTCACAAATTTCGTACCAGCTGGCCAACATCAAGAGCACAGTACAACACCTAAGGATGCAAGCATCCTGCAGTCAGCGCGGGATTGGAAATTGGAAGTGGACCTTGATAAGAAGCTTGTGTTTCCCCCAGAAATAGTGGTTACAACACTCCGGCCAGACATGGTCCTGTGGTCTCCAACAACAAAGTTAGCATATGTTGTGGAATTAACAGTACCATGGGAAGATGGGGTTGAAGAGGCTTATGAGAGGAAAAAGAACAAATATTCCGACCTGGCAGCTGAAGCATCCCAGAACGGCTGGAAGACCAGCATCTTCCCGGTAGAAGTGGGATGCAGGGGATTTGTTGCCACTTCTACCACCAGTTTTCTGAGGAAAATAGGGGTGAAGGGTCGCTCTCTCCAACAGGCCATCAAGTCTATGTCAAGTGCTGCCGAAAAAAGCAGTAACTGGCTCTGGATCAAGCGTAAGGACCCCAACTGGGCAGCAAGGTAGAGACAGATGGTATGCGGTCAGGCTTAGGCCCGACTCAGGGAGAAGGACGCCCCTGCCAGGCAGAGTCCATCAGGGATATGGAGGGTATGGCATGGAGGGGGGTGTACCTGGGACGCTGGGTACACTGTTGAGCCTTCTGGAGACGTTGTGGGCTTCAATCAACGAAACGTCGATGAAGCAGGGTGCCCACCTGATGACCCCAATGACATACCTTACCCTTTTTCACCACTCCACACCGACTGCTACTATCAAGAGTTTCCTACTAAGGGGATTGAAACATCTAGTTCTATTAGCTTTAATAATTAAAAAAAAAAGGGCAATACAGCCATTTACTGGTTACACAACAGTATTACAGATGATAAATGCTGCATGATTCCGAGGTAAATATTTAGTACTGTAAAATCCCTTAAATATACAGTCATGGTCAAAATTGATGGCACCCCTGATAAATATGATAAAAAATGGCTGTAAAAAATAAATCTGCATTGTTTATTCTTTTGATCTTTCATTAAAAAATTTCACAAAAATGTAACCTTTCATTGAAGTAAAAGAACTGAAAGAGGGGGGTAAATCACATTATAAAATAAATGTTTTTCTCCAAAACACGCTGGCCATAATTATTGTCTCCCTGTTATTAAATACTTTTTGCAACCTCCTTTTGCCAAGATAACAGCTCTGAGTCTTCTCCTATAATGCCTGATGAGTTTGGAGAACACCTGACCAGAGATCAGAGACCATCCCTCATACAGAATCTCTCCAGATCCTTCAGATTCACAAGTTCATGTTGGTGCTTCTCCTCTTCAGTTCAGCCACACATCTCCTATAGGGCTCAGTTTAGGGGACTGGGACGGTCATGCCAGAAGCTTCATTTTGTGCTGTTACCCATTTTTGTGTTGATTTTGATGTTTGTTTTGGACCGTTGTCCTGATGGAAGATCCAACCACGGCCCATTATAAGATTTCTAGCAGAGGCCGTCAGGTTTTGATTTTTTATCTGTTGGTATTTGCTAGAATCCATAATACCATGTATCTGAACAAGATGTCCAGGACCTCCAGCAAAAAAATAGCCCACAACATATAAGATCCAGCAGTATATTTAACCGTAGGCATGGGGGACTCTTCATCCCTGTTTGCTCCAAACACATCTGGTGGGTTTGCTGCCAAAAAGCCCTTTTTTTTGTTTCATCTGACCACAGAATCCGGTCCCTTTTGAAGATCCAGTCGTGTCTGACCACTGAATATGCTGGAGTTTATTTTTGGAGGAGCAAGGAGGATTTTTCCTGAAACCCTCCCAAAGGGTTTTTTTGATAAATGTTTTTAGGCTCTCTGACCCCAAGACTCCAGTAATCTCTGCAGTTCTACGTCTGTGACCCTTGGAGAGTCTTTGGCCACTCAATCTTTCCTCCTCACCGTGCATTAAGACAATATAGACACATGTCCTCTTCCTGGCAGATTCGTCACATCTTTAGTTGATTGGAACTTCTTAATTATTGCCCTGATGGTCAAAATGGGGATTTTCAATTCTTTAGATATTTTCTTACAGCCACTTTCTATTTTGTGATGGTCAACAATCTCTTGCTGCACATCAGAACTATATTCTTTGGTTTTACTCATTGTGATGGATGAGCAAGGGAATTTGGCCTTTGTGTTTCCTCATATTTAACCCTCTGATGGTCTTTATTTATGTCTACACTCTGGGTTTTGGGGTCTCTAGAGACCCCAGAAAATAACATTTAATTTTGTAACAAGATAATAGTTTTTTTTTTTTACAAATGTAATTTTAATCTGTTTGTTAATGTTTTTACTCAACATTTGTGCAGTTTTTGGAGAATTTATGATATTTTTTAAATTTCTATAAATAAATTAATAAATAAATATTTAAATAGCCTTTTTACAAAAAAACAGCATTTGATGTAAAATTCACTTTATAAAAGACCCAGATTTCTAACTTTCATTCATGGGGATAACATGGATGATTTTAAATGGTTTAATGTAACATTTTTGCCCATTTTTTGGAAAATGCAGTTTTAAAATAAAAAATAATAATTTTAACCACTAGATGGCTATAGAGCTCCAGTATATGCTATTTGCTATTAGACTACCTGAAAGATATCTTTTCACAAGTTGGATTCAGTTGGATTCATATCTAAATATTATAAAATCACAATTATAACAAAAATAAAATATTTTTGTCAAAGTTTAGCATTTTTTTGTACCAAAAAACCCCCCAGTTTTTCAATAATGTTACATTATGATTAGAATCAAACCTGAACAAAATGTTATAAAGAGAAATGTTGGAGTCTTAAGATTTTATCATTTATTTCAATCATTTATTTTTAATCTAATTCTAGATTCTAGACACACACAATTGCGTGTGTGTGTGTATGTGTGTGTGTGTGTGTGTGTGTTTACATTTTCAATGTGTCAGTGTCACCAATTTATTTTTGTGGTGGTACTGCATTTTGGATGATTTTATTTGACAAATTATAGCCTTACAAATGTTCCTGTGTGTGTGTGTGTGTGTGTGCGTGCGTGTGTGTGAGAGAGAGTGTGCGAGTACACATTGTCGGTGTCAGTGTCACCACTTTATATTTGTGTTGGTTCTGCATTTTGGATGATTTTATTTGACAAATTATAGCCTTACAAATGTGTGTGTGTGTGTGTGTGTGTGTGTGTGTGTGTGTGTGTGTGTGTGTGTCTGTGTGTGTGTGTGTATGTGTGTGTGTGTGTGTGTGTGTGTGTGTGAGTACACATTGTCGATGTCAGTGTGACCACTTTATATTTGTGTTGGTTCTGCATTTTGGATGATTTTATTTGACAAATTATAGCCTTACAAATGTGTGTGTGTGTGTGTGTGTGTGTGTGTGTGTGTGTGTGTGCGTGTGTACATAAATTGTGTCAGTGTCACCAATTTATTTTTGTGGTGGTATTGCATTTTGGATGATTTTATTTTACAAATGATAAGAGAACAGTTTTTATAGTCTCAAAAATGTATTCCTCTATATGTGTGTGTGTGTGTGTGTATACACACGTGTTGTGAGCAATATAATTTAGCATTGTGGATGTTTTTTGCATTGGTGGAAGTGTGCCACTTTATTTGTGCCATTTCTGTCGATGTGTTCTGCGTTGTTTCTGATTTTGATGATGAATTTTGTCTATTTTGATTGCGGGGTCTCCAGAGACCCCGAAGACCACGAGTGTCACAATTTTTGTCACGCTAACATAAAAACAGATATCATTCCACTTTATTTTTTTTTTTTGTAGATCTAGAAAGTGTTGAGAGCCGTAGAAGGTTTCATACCATTTGGACAAAGGGAACATTTTTTTTAATTTGAGCAAAAGTCATTTGGGGTCCCAAAAGACCCCATAAACCATCAGAGGGTTAAACTCCTGTGAAACAAGAAGTCAAAGCTGGACAGTTTCATGTTCCTAGTCACCCTGGTGTGCTTAAAAATGTAAATATTAATGGTAATATACTTCAGAGATATTTTTCTCATAAAAATTCTAGGGGTGCTAACAATTATGGCCAGCGTGTTTCGGAGAAAAACATTTATTTCATAATGTGATTTACCCCCCAATTTCAATTCTTTTACTTCAATGAAAGGTTGGATTTTTGCAAATTTTTTGAAGGAAAGATCAAAAGGATAAACGATGCAGATTTATCTTTCACAGCCATTTTTGATCATATTTATCAGGGGTGCCATCAATTTTGACCATGACTGTATATATATATATATAATTTGTTTGGAATAAATATTTTAAGTCTGCAGCTTGTTACTGTATGTGGGAGTTCAAAGCAGTTTGTATTGTTAGATTATAATACATTTCCTCTCTCATTTTCCAGGGACTGGAGCAACTTTTCCATAAACAAAATTCTGATGCTGACACAGAGGATGGAGTGATAGTACCAGAGATCCACTGTCCCTATATCAGACACTAATCTTACTCTGTTCAGACACATCACCTTTGAATGACTGGGATCTTGATCTTCAGACACCTGATTTATTTTAATATAAACTAGCTGTGTCAGAACGGCGAACGAAGGCTACGTTTACATGGAAACAATTTGAAGAGAAACCGCAAAAGTGATCACTTTTTATTCTGCGTTTAGACAAGCGTTATGGGGGGGAAATCTGCGTGCATATGGTGACGCAAAAGTGTGTGAAATTCAATGTAGTGTGCACTCCAGGCGGCTAGGTGGCAATGTGAAGCACTGATCGGTGCCTTCACTGTCTAGCAGACTTCTGCATTTTTACCGTTTAGACGGAAACGCGACGGTGGAGCGTTTTTAAGATTTCCACTCTGGAGGGTGTGGTTTCACATTTTTTTTTATGGCCGTCGCCGTCTAAACGAAAGGCACATCTGATAAAATATTTTTAGGTTTTCACCCGCGAGCGTTCTCGTGTAAACAGGGCCGAAAACTCCAGGAGCGTAAACGAAAACTTCAGAAGCGTAAATGAAAACTCTGGAAGCGCATTTGTAAGTTCAGATCAGCGATTGAAATATGAGAAATAGTTAGCAAAACATGCAGTGTTTTAAAAACGAAGTAAAAAAATTTGCCTGCGATTTATACTTTTTCAGTTTCAAAGATATTGTATTCAGTTTCAATTTATATTTTCATTAGATTCTTGAAAAGCTACGTTCATTATTATTGGCACAAAAATAATTCCATAATTAACCACGATTCAAAAGTTTCATTCTCTCCAAAAATATTTAAATTAACATTAAAATCTTCCATGTTCTGACTTTTCTTTCAGCGGATTGATAGCTGTCCTCCAGAGTGAACAGAACTGTGTCCATGGCAACGGTGTGTTTTTCATGGCAACGGTGTGTTATACTTAGCAGTTCTCCATTAGAATTCAACCGAGCCATGTAATAAATACATATAGAATGCTGCATTAAACAATTTCATAAGGGAAAAGAATAAATAATAAATCAAGCCCATAGTGGACTCTAAGTGATCAAGGGCTTATTAGCACGATCCAGTTCAGCCTATAGCAAAGCTTCGCCAGTAGCTCAGAGGCACTCATGCAACGCAAGCCATGACGTACACCGAGTGAGCGAGACGAGGGAAGTTAGCGAGTGAAGGGCATCACAATTGACCCTTTGCTAAGCCACGCCCAAAAAACACCACTGGCTAATCGTGGCTTAGCAACCGTAACTAGGCGCGGGAGGTCTGGCAAGCTTTCGAGTGAGGGAAACATGCCGAAGCGTTGTTGTGTTTATGGATTGTGTAAATCTGATACCCGGTATCCTAAAAGTTTGGACTGGGGGGTGGAATTTATTTCCTTCCCGAAACCTAAAAGCCAAAGGGAGAAATGCCGGGCGTGGATCAAGCGGTGTGGGAGTGTTCCCCATTCTCAACTAAATGTCGACAGGATTAACAAAAACACCTATTGCTTGGACCTAATTTGTTTACAACATTTTTGTCTGTTTATCATTAAGCTCTTCCTGGTCCTTAGGTAAATATATCTTTTTTATATTGTGTATACTGTGTAACTAATACAATTACAAAATCAAAGTGCATTTTTTAATCTATTTAATTAATTGCTTTAATAGTAACAAGATGCATTTTATACTTGAGTACAGAGTTGTGACTGCATAATGTTTGAATCCATATTTACAGTATGTATGCTTACATTTAGGCATTTAGCAGATGCTTTTGTCCAAAGCGACTTACAAATGAGGACTAAAGCAAAGCAAGCTTGATCGCATCACGGTGATCGCATGTTAATGCCAAGTGTAAACGCAGCCTCTGTCATACATGTCAGCTCCTACCGGGACATCTGATATTTAATTGTGGAACTTTCCTTACCACTTTCAAATAATGTGCAGGAATGTGAATCTCTGAAAATGCTTAAGTCATGCACAGATCCTGGCCTTTTTGCTTTCACATTTGTGATATGGAAGATTTTAGTCAACTGACTTTTTTTATTTGATATAATATTACTAATCTGGAATATTAAGAATCACAATAGTAACTGGGCTGCACATTTACATTGTAGCATCCAGTCAATATTGAGAAGGACAGAACTGATGGTTAAACTGACTTTTATTGCCGTCCGTGTCATCAACCAACGTAAGAGCTGAGTAAAAACAAATAAACCATGCCTTACCATCACATTTCGAACGTTACACAGCTCATTACATTAGTTTCAATCCGATAGCATTACCAAATTATACATTTTACGATAAACATTTTAAGTAACTCAAATATATTTCTCATTAACTCTACCAACCTTGTTCCCCAATTGACCGAAGCTAAACCTTGTAGTTTGAACTGTTTCTCCGTGGCCTTTAACTGTTTTTACCGTGAACCTTTTCAGACTTTCCTTTCGTCCTTTGCGCCATTTGCCAGTTTCGTTTACGTCACCATACTTCTGGTTTCTTTAGTTATCAAAATAAAAGCCCGATACCGTAATAATAAAACCTTATAGCTTAGCTATAATCAAAATAGTGCTTAACTACTCTCTTGGTCTTTACATACATTGTGAACCCCCTTTCTGTTCACATAATCCCCTTCATTGAGGCCTTGATCATGGTAGCCTATAGTCTATGGTACCAATCACGTTAGTGAAGCCTGAGTGACATATCTGTAATCGGCATGGTCATGATTGTATGATCTTTAGAAAAAATTATGATAGCCTAAAAAAAAAAAATCTGCTTTACAACATTGGGTCTTAAGTGGCTTGGAAATGCCACAAAAAAAAAAACTAAAACTGTTTTTTAAACCTAAAAGCGACAAAAAACGACAATCTCACGAATCACGAGAAAAAATATACATCTCAGAAAGTGCACTATCGCGCTGCGCTGGACTTCCCGTATCAGCTCCGCTTATGAAGCCGCGATCTAATCCTGTTAACATGAAATAAGCCTCTGCTCACGAGCAGGTTTGAGCTTGCGCATCTGTTGCTATGACAGCAAGTCCAGGATGAGCTTCGAAGAACCAAACGATCCAAGATCATGCCAAATCGCCAACAATCAAATCCAGCTAACTGAGTTAGCGACGTACGAAGAACGGGCCCCTGGTAGAACATTTTTCTTGGTATCCCTCTTCCTGTATCAACACTGTCACTAACTGCTCTGAGACACAAAGGTTGAGGATCTAAATGCAGTTTATTTGAGTAATACAGAATCATAATCAAACACAGGCAAAGGGTCAAGCACAGGAAGGCAGTACAAACAAACAAACAAACATCAGAGGCAAAAATCCAAGAACCAAGAGACATGAAACCAGGGAGAATGCTTGGAATTGCTGTGTAACACTAAACAAGACTTCACAGATAATGAATGAGAAAACCAGGCCTATATGGGGTGAGCTAAACGAGATAATGAGACACAGGTGAATGTGATAATGGATGATGAGTCTGGGCAATGAGTTATGGGAGATGTAGTTTGTGAGGGAATGACAATAGTCTGAAGTGGAGTGCCCTCTGGTGGCTCTCAAGAGCACTCCAACTGGTGACCCTTACTAACACAAACGTCAATCTCTTCTAGAAACTATATAGTATATTCAATTAAAAATGTAATTATGCAGTTGGCAGATGCTTTTATCCAAAGCGACTTACAGTGCACTTATTTTAAGGGACGATTCCCCTGGAGCAACCTGGAGTAAGTGTCTTGCTCAAGGACACACATGGTGTGTTAGTAGAATAGTCTGAAAGCATTATTAATAAACAGGGTTGGGGAGTAACGGAATACATGTAACGGCGTTATGTAATCAGGATACAAAAATCCAATAACTGAAATCCGTTACAGGGCAGTTCCACGCAAAACTGTCACATCCATAACGCCAACTCAAATCATGGCATTGAGTTGGCGTTATGGATGTGACAGTTTTGCGTGGAATTGCCCTACAGTTACGTCAAAAAACGTTGTAATCAGATTATAGTTACATTTTGAAAAAAGGGGGAATACTTTCAGGATTACAATGGTTTCATTTGAAACTAAATAAATAAGTATTTTGGCATAATAACACTATATTAAGCGCTGCTTAATTATACAGTAGTTCCTGGTTCTGTTGCCAGTAATGACTCACGTGTGCCACGCGCTGGTGCATGCGCAAATAACAGCTTTCTACAATGTCCTCAGACGCAGAGTGAATCACTGCTGCTAGTAGAAACCATGCTGCCTGCGGGTAAAATCGCTTTTAATTCATGGAAATTCCGCTGATATTTTGTCTGTCAGAGGGTTGTCCCCCCCTAAAATATCATTAAAATATGTGTATTGAAAATAATTTAATGATTTATACTTAAAAGTTGTGTAAGAAGTAAAACAATACAAATGCAAACGGAGCAACAACAAAAAACGTTTTAAACATTTTGATTCCCCCCTCCCTTGCCTCACAGTGGTTTGGTCCACTGCCAGCGCCACTTTTACCTCACCACCGACACACACACAGTCCGGTGGGAGAGAACAAAGTTTTTGAATAGTTGTGGAACTTCAGTAAGTCAGTGTTATTTTATTCACTTTAAACAATGGATGAAGTGATTATTTTCTCTTTAATATAGATGATGCTGAGTCATTAATAAATCATCTAAACAAAAATTATGATTGTGTACTTGTGTATGTACTTTTGTCACCGATGTCTGCCATGTTAGCGATTAACGTAATAGCGTTTACCCGTTTTATAACGTTACAGTCTAGCTGCTATGCGTTTTCCTAGCTTGTTTAATACCGGTATATCTCTCACACACCCCCATAGAGTGTCCGCATACACTACGTGTTAACAGTTAACGTAACGTTAGTCTCGTAGATTAGACTAGTGCGGGTGCAGATTTAGATTTTCACGCTTTCACTGTGATTTAGTCGGTTACTCGGTTTATATAATTTAATATAGTTAATCTAATATAATATCACATGAAGATTTTCTTCATTTCTCATTCTTCAGTTTTCTTCGTTTTTCTTTCTTCAGTGCAGTTTTTCTCCAGATATTAACATGATAACAAATTTTGATTTTATAAGTTTAATAAACAAGAAGTTAATAAGTCATGTACGTTTTAAAGAACACTTTGCCTGTGTTAAGCTCTTTCACCAACGAAAATAGTTGAAAACTAAGCCAGAGCACTGTAATTGTGTCTCTGAGAAACACACAAAGGTGTTTCCTACTGAATGAATCAGTTGAATCTCAATGACTCACTCATTAACAGTGACTTGCTGCCTCCTACTGGCGGTTTTAATTTCACATCAAAAGTATATTTTCATGTTTTAAATCATTTCAAATATTAATAAAATATTTTTAAAACAACCAAATATTATTTATGTTTGTGTAAAAGCATCTAAATGCCACTTTAAATGCAGCTTCTGTGTTTCCTCTACATTGCAAATATTTTGTTGATACAGTCCTTTTGTCTTATTATAATTTAATTTGATTACATTTAATGAAATTTACACAAAAGATGATGCACGCATAATTAGGTTTAAAAATGAATGTATAAAAGGTCTGTCTCAGATGAAACCTAAAATACAATGTGAAGGACGCAAGATAATTTAATAATTATTATATTACCGTATGGTGAACCTATGAACCTTACATAAACACATATTTAAACAACAATTGCTTTGTGTTGTTAGCCGGAGAAAATGACAGAGAAAAGAAAAACGGACATAAGATCATTTTTCAGTGCACCAAAACGCCAAGTAAGTACAAAATTAAGGCAATACATCATTATAAAAATGGGTGCTTATGGAAATACTAACGTCACGGTGTCACAGGCAAAGGATACAGAAAGTACTGAGGGACAGGGAGACCAGGGACAGTCAGGTTTAGAATCTCAGGTAAGTGTGTTGAGCTTTTGTTAAAGGAGAACTCCGGTCAATTTTAACATTGAGCTCATTTTTTTTGTACATTTGGAGTGCTGTCAGTACAGAGAACAACTACAAAAATCGGTGTTGCCTACACCGAGTTATTCTATTTTTAAAATTTGCACCCTAGGTAACTAAACCTATGCGCGTGAACTCGGCAATCGATTACTTTGGACTTCAACCGAAAACAGGATGTAAACACAGGTATTTGCGCTGGCTTAAATAACATCACTTTTATTCATATCTTTCACATCTACTGCAGTCAGATCCACTCGCGTTCACTCTGAAGGAATCACTCACATTTTCTGTGCACTTGTAATGACACATCAAGGATGTTAAGAGGCTAAAAACAGGTTTAAAACTTGCACCATTGAAGTCAACAGGGTGCACATTTTAAAAATAGATTAACTCGGTGTAGGCAACACCGATTTGTGTCTTGTTCTCTGTATTGACAGCACTCCAAATGTACAAAAAAATGAGCTCAATGTTAAAATTGACCGGAGTTCTCCTTTAATGTTTTTTGGAGGTGTGTCTGTTTAGCAGATGAGCACCACTGGCTCAACAATTTATAGTATGATCAGCCAATTCAGCCAAAGTGTTATGAAAAAAAAAAAGAGTCTTTATTTAGAAGTCTTGCTATTGGGTTGGATGAGGTAGTTATTAGGAGTATGCAACACATCTTCTGTTCCAGGAGTCAGACTTTCTTGAGACAGTGAGAGTAGAGGAAGGGTCAGAACCAGGGAGAGAGCCAGAGAAAGCAGCACAAGGAGACAATATTGCCAGCACCAGCACAGGGGACAGGAACACAGTCTTTATTTCAGATCTCAGTGACTGCACAAAGCCGTACCAACCACACCCCCAGTGTATCGAGAAACAAATGCTTCCGCACAAGTCATTGGCATTTCAAGAGAAATGGTACCAAGACTTTCCATGGCTACATTACAGTCCATCAGTAAGAGGGGTCTTGTGTTTTTACTGCAGCAAAGGTGTTTCTAATCAGTACCCTTTAGGTCATAGAGCTGATGCGGCTTTCATTAGTACATAGGGTGACCACCCGTCCCGCGTAGCGCGTGCGCACACAGCGTTTGAAGCCCAATTCACGCGTCCCGCAAATTGAGACCGTGTCACGCATAATCTATGCTTGCTCAAAAAAAAGTTGGACGCTCTATATACTCGAGCCCCAAGCAGACAAACGAACATTACTTGACATTTCAGCACGCTATTGTTGCCACACAAACCCCTCAGTTGAACTGCAGCTGACTAGGTTGTTGTCAACTTTTTCGTTGTTGTCATGACAGCGCACGCGCATACCAGACACACTGGGAAGGAAGGAACTTTTAGATGCGCGCTTTCCAATTCGAAAAATTCGAGAAAGAGACTGTCTGAGAGCCAACGCCATCATCAATTAAAAAGAGAAGGTGTGAGTACAAGAAACAAGAATGGGGAAATGAATATTTGTGGCTGAAAGGTGTTGAGGGGGATACCGAGAGGGCTTTTTGTGACCTTTGCAAAACGTCCTTCTCAATCGGACATGGAGGGAGGGGAATACGAGGTCAATCGTATTTTTTTTTTAATACTTTTTTTTAATTGTTCCTGTGGTGTTGAGCAACTACAATTCCTGTTAATCCTATAAATTTATATTATAATTTATTAATTTATTTAAAGTAAATAAATTGTAATGAAAAATAAATCAAATTAAATAGTAAATCTTAAGTGGAAGTACATCTGTCAATTCATTGAATGACTTTATTTAGAAAAAAATACACATTGGTTGGCCTATTCATGAGCATACATCAAAAATTACACGTTTAGGAGAATAGGGCATTATTAATACTATGCAAGGTGGTATGTGCTAGAAATGGGTAAACCACTATCAGTGAGTCTGCCAGTGGGGCACCGCCGCGCCAGACAGTGTCCCACATTGTCTCTCAGAAACATACCCCTTGTCCCCCCTTGGGCTTATTAGCAGGTGGTCACCCTATTAGTACAGGCTTTAGAAATTGGAAAAAAGCCATTGAAAAATGTACAGCACACCAGACCCCCCAAGCCCACCGACATTATGTGACTGTGAGTGCACATCAGTCAAACCCAATCAGTGCCCAGTTATCCAGTGCATGGGGTAAACAGCAGGAGGTGGCAAGACATTGCTTGAAGAGAATTGTTAGCTCTGTACGGCATGTGGCAAGGCAGGGACATTCTTTAAGAGGCCATACTGATGAAAGTGGGAATCTGTATCAGCTCCTGAAACTTAGGGCAGAAGAGGATGATCCTATTTTATTGAAATGGTTAACAGATCGCACCATTGCATACACAAATCACAGAATGAAATCCTGAAAATTATGGCCAATACAATAATCCGAGGCATTGCAAGTGAGATTAGGTCTCCAGCCCTTGTTCAGTTTTCTGTAGTAGTTGATGGTACCCAGGATATTTCTGGTGTTGAGCAGGAAAGTGTCTGTCTGCGCTATGTGGACCATGACTTTGTTCCACATGGGGAATTTATTGGATTATACAGTTTGTCAGAGACAACAGGCCAGGGCATTGCCAAGATGGTAACTGATGTGCTGTTGAGGCTCAATCTGCCCATGTCTGCTTTACGTGGGCAGAGTTACGATGGCGCTTCAAACATGGCAGGAAAGTACAGCGGTGCACAGGCAATAGTGAAGGAACAGCAGCCATTAGACCTCTATGTGCATTGCGGTGCCCACTGTGTCAGTCTAATCACACAGGCTGGCTGCTCAGCCTCCCCAATGATCCGGGACTGCCTTTCTTGGGTCCACCAGCTAGGCATCCTTTCTAGCCAGTCAGGAAAATTTAAGAGAATGTTTGAAAACATAGTTACCTCTGAAAATGTACCCATCACCACACTGAAACCCCTTTGTCCAACCAGGTGGACTGTGCGCAATTCTGCTATATTAGCTGTGCTAGGGCAGTATGAGCGGGTACTTGGCAGCCTAGAGGAGATGGCAAAAAGTGCATCTAGGACAGCTTCAACTGCCAGTGGTTTATTTGAGCACTTCAGCAAAGGTAAGACTGTGTTGGGCCTCACACTTGCTTCTGCTGTTGTTGGAGAGCTTGAGTGCCTAAACATTTCACTGCAGAAGAAGACCCAGACTGTCTCTGGTATGCAGGCTGCAGTAGATTGTGTCCGATCCTCTCTTCAGGGAAAGAGAAATGACAAGAACTATCTTGAACTGTATGAGAAAGCTACAGCATTGGTTGACTCCACTGAATCAGTTGACTCTATTGAGACAGCAAATTCAAGGCGCTTTGCTGGCAAAGCAGTGGATCATTACAGGGCAGAGTTCTTTAAAGTATTGGATTGTGTGGAGGTTCAGTTTGGTGACCGTTTCAATCAAGACAGTCTAAAGACTCTGCAAAACTTAGAGAGTGTCCTTTTGACCGGGGTGTTAACTGATTCAATAGTTGAGTATCCTGAGTTGCATAGAGGTTCTCTCTCAGTACAGTTGCCCCTCTTTCGGCAGAAATACCCCTGTAGCAGCAGTGGAGAGGCAGCAGAGGTCCTAAGGGGAATGCCAGTGGAGGTTCGGGGGTTGTTTGACCAAGTTGAGGTCCTGGTCAGAATTTTGTTGGTGGTGCCAGTGTCCTCATGTGAAGCTGAGAGGAGCTTCAGTGCATTACGGAGACTGAAGATGTGGCTAAGGGCTACAATGGGCCAAGACAGACTCAACAGTCTTTTAGTGTGCAATGTGCACAAAGACAGGCTGGACAGCCTTAACATAAACAAGATATGCCAAGAGTTTGTGGGGCCCAGTGATACCAGGAAAAATACATTTGGTACTTTTGTTTAGTGCCTTTCCTGTCATGCAAGTCTGATTTAAATTACAGCTATGTTTTATTACTACATATAGAGCAGTGTCTATAACCTAATAATTTTATTTGTTACAAAATAATTTGATTTGTTTAATATAGGGATACTTTCACAATATTGACGTTTTTCATTACTTTTAAAGTTAAGTTTGAAGTAATAACTTATTTTTATTTTATTTTTTCCCCTCTCTTGTTTGTCTATACTGATCTCACTATACAGTTGTGTGAGGGTGTATTTCTAAAAGAGTATAGTCATGCCTTTATTTGCTAGGCATGGTAAGTGTTTTTGTATGTTTTAATTATAACTGTAAAGCAACAATGTTGCTATTAAATGTGTTATATAAATAAATACATGTTGAAGTTAAGTTCAAATTTCATTGTATTTTGGTGGGTTGACTGTGCAAACAACTTAAAAAACATTGCAATAAATTTTTTTTTATGATTTAGAAGATTTTTTTGGTCAATTTAGTCAGCTTTTCCATTGAACCAGAAAGAAACTTTGGTATAGTGGAATGGTCTCCATAGTACACTAATAATAGTAGTAAGGCTTTTCTCTCTCTACACATTTCCTTGCAAGTACAATTTTGCCTGTATTATTGGTGTCCCCTTCAAAAAAATTTCTTGAAAAATTTTATGTTTATTGTCCCCCCCAACATTTAGATGAAATTTTCGCCCCTGCTAGTATACCTACTGTATATAATTGAATTTGTTAGATAATGTTATTTGTCTTTCCTTCCTGTGATGGGGTGGCTCAGGGAGAAGCCACAGAAACAGCTTATTGTATAACCAAAAGAATATCCAGTTAAAAAAAAAAAAAAAAAACCTGCAAGCATAATCATAAACAAGCCAGAAATTCACTGGGACTCTTATTTTGACATGTTTATGCTTTACTACTGTTGCTACAGTTTTACTTCTTTTTTTTTCTTCGTTTTTTTTTTTTTTTACCACAGATGATCGAGGGACATAAAATATCCCCTTTTACAACCATATAACATATTACAATAATAATAAAAAAACGTAAACACAATTCCACGAGCCAGAACAATGTGCAACATCACAGCATTTTGACTTTGAAATCACGTGTATCGACATTTCTCTGTTTTTCCATCAGCAGGAAAAACTAATAACACTTAATATGATAATTAGGAATTTTGCTATAATAATTAAGCTATTTTATCCTCTTTATATGGCCTTAAATCTGATCAAACAGAACCACGGAAATCCTATAACATGTCTGATGGCTACTTAACTTCTAAGAAAGCATGTTGTGGAGTTTAATGATAATTGAGCCGGTGGTGTCTGTTCCAGTTCCTGAGCCGGTGGTGTCTGTTCCAGTTCCTGAGCCCTGGCCGCCCGAGGGGTCGTCTCCGCCCTGGCCGCCCGAGGGGTCTTCACCCCCTGTTCCTGTTCCCCTGCATGGTCCTGGCCCTCCCATCCCTCCCTCGGATTTTTCACGTTCCACCTTCCTCTTGGACTCTTGTGTTGTCTTGGTTTCTGTCATGGAGCGTCTGGTAGCCGCTCCGTAGAGGGGAGGTTCTGTCACAGTGTCTGCTTGTGTTCCCTGGGGTTCACTAGAGGTCCTCGTTCTCACGGTGTCATTCACATTAGACTACAATTCCCAGCATTCTGTTCTGTCACTTATCTGATTATTGCACTCAGCTGGTTCCCATCACTTTGTTAGTTCTGTGTGTATATATGCCCTGTCTGTGTTAGTGTTTGTTACGGAGTCCTTGTTTTATGTCAGCACTTCTGAAGTTTGTATCTGCCCTGTTCATGTTTATTTCTTGTGTTTTGGATTGCCTTACCGGATATTTGACCCTTGCCTGGACTAGTTGTGAGTACGGATTACCCAATAAATATCGCTGCTTTTGGATCTACCTTTTCCTGTGTGTGTTCGTGACAAGATGTTAGCGGAATGAAATGTAGAACTGTTTTGCGACAACAGGATGGGGCTGATTTTAAAATAAGTCATTTTTGCAAAGTCTGTCAAGTGTCAAAATATCAAGGACAATTTGATTACCCATTTAATTTCAAACTAAACAAATGTTGCATGCAAGCTTTAGTTCTTCGTCAGGAGATAGCAGATGCCAAAGCTCAGATACATCCACAGTAAAAAACAAAACAAAAAAAATGACTGGCAGTTGAGGCTTATTTATGGTGTGAACTGAAGGCACTTGAATACAAATGAAAACCAGTTCACACAAAAAGTTAATTTTTATAATGTGGTGTTTTTTTTGGGGTGGGGGCAGGGAATTCAAAAAAAGTACAAATCCCGTGATTCAGATGATTCCAGCTCCACCTCCAGCTCCACCTTCAAGTCCACCTCAAGATCCTCACTTTCATCCTCTTCGTTCTCCAAAATGAAGAAATCCCGCAAGAAGAATAAAAAGGAGCACTGTCATCCTCTGGCAATGGCGAGAGGTACTGTTCTGTTTGGCAACCATTTTGCAATTAAGGGCCATAGTGTTACCTTTTTTTTTTCCTAACAGGAATAACTACTATTAGGGATAATTCAGCATGCAGATACAGTTATTCAACACTCCTTGCACTTATCATTTGAAATGTTTATCCCTTGGCACACCTTCCTAGGCTTGCCAACGTCTTATTATATTTAGTAAATGAATACATAAGACTATTTCAATTAACATCAAATTTACATCACAATAATTGTGATTCTAAGAATGTTTTGTAAATATACAATTTGCTAGAATGTTGTTGGGCTTACCTCACATGTTTCTTGTTTATCTTCAGAAATAATGGGATAGCTATAGCAGACAGGGCAGTTCACAGTAGAGTGCACATACTGGATAACAGTGTTCTTCAAATCTGACTTTGGTGGGCCTGTAGAGTTTAGCTCATCCCTAATCATTTTTTTTTTTACTATTGATAGAATCCTGCTGTTCTTCTTTTGTGTTGCAATCTTTTAAAACTTCAGAATAAAGTTTTGAATTGTAAAAATCTGCTCACATCTCATTAATTTCCATTATTTGTATTGACAGGCAGGTGGCTAAAAAGTGTAGGTACACTTAAAGTTTGGGTATATTTAATTTGTAGCCTTATGCTTTGTTATTTTAGCACTCACTCGTCCATGAACAGGCTACACTCAAATAGTGTATGCTGATATCAGCGGACTGTGCTGATGACAAAAATCATGTATTTACGCTGTGAACTAGTGAGTTAATCCAATCTAAAAGGCAAGATAAGGTAAGATAGAAATGAAGTACACTTAAGTACAATCTTGATACACTTTATTTTACGTAGCTTATATCTGTGTAATGTTATGTAGTTGCAATGTAATTAGGAAGTTAATGCATGTATTTAAGCTGTGAACTAGAGAGTTAATCCAAACTAAGGTACATATGAATAAGGTTAGATAGAAATGAAGTCCACTTAAGTACAGTCTTGATACACTTTATTTTACCTAGCTTATACCCGTGTAATATGCAAACATTACTCTTCAAAACTAATTCCTGTATCTCCAAACTGGAGGGTGCCAGAGTCGAACAGGAGAGCCGCATCTCAGAGCTAGAGGTTCTCTGCAAAGATATCGTTGCGGCCAATAAGGCTCTACACTCTAAGCAACAAGATGACCTGGAGGGCCGATCCCGTCGGCAAAATATAAAAATTACGGGCCTGCAAGAGAAAGTTGAAAATGGTCGTCCCACTGAATTTATGCAAAAGCTGATTCCGGCTCTTCTGGGAGATCAACATTTTACAAATAAATGAATGCTAAAAGACTGTTGTATTTTAATTGTTTAACTTTTATACATTGTTTTAAAACTAATTTTGAATACTCCAAATGTGATTAACCCCTTGGGGTCGGCGGTATCGCCGGCGAAACCAGCTCGCTTTTTTTTTATCAGTTCAAAAGAGATTGATTTTGCTCTGTTGACTTTGATATTACAAACAAGTTTCATACATCAATCGATTCTGTTAAATGTGTATTATTTTTGTGTATACTCACAATAAAAACAAAGTGTTGTGCTTTTTGCCAAATAAAGAAAAATAAACACGAATCGAGTTCTGCCTTCTCTCTGTCAGTGAAGTCCATTCTGAAACGCGTCCGAAAATGAACAATAACTCAGCGAATACTCAGTCAAACAGGCATACAGACACACAGGCATGAAGCTTGAATTATCTTCTTTTAAATGAAGTAATTTATAAAAAAAAACAAATATTCTCAGTTCATGTAATCTGTAAGAAAAGAGCGAGATGTCAGTCGTTCTAATCTCATCTAATTATTTTTAATGTGACCCCGCCCACGGTGAGCGTGTGCTATTCAAACACAAATGACTGAGGCAATCCACGCAAACCTGTGAACGCCCCCATATCAGCTCGAGAAAACACCAGTTTATTCAGATCATTACTTGTTTACATAGTCTCGCAGCGCTGTGAGGAATAATAATAATGGAAAATGTACCTCAGAAGTGCGGGTATATCAAGGAGCGAGCTGAGGAATACTGTAGTATGTTTTTTTTTCCTTCTCAAGTGAATCGTGTTTCTGTGTGTGAATGAATGAACGGCAGAGATGCGCTGTTTACCACAGCTCGGAAAAAGACAGTTTAAATTTAAATCGCTTTCTGTGTGTGAATGAATGATGATGTTTTAGCAAACTGTATTGCATACTGAGTTGAGTAAAAAATCGACTGAAATATGTTGAAATAAAATGTAGGCTATTTGTATAAGCAACGTATTAAACTGCAAATTAACATTTATATGCCCTAATATTTCATAAAAACAACATTATAGTCAAGCGAAATATGAAAGACAACATTTTGTTGACTAGATTTGGGTACAGTTTTTACTGTAGAATATACTGCCACATCAAATAAGCATTTGTTTAGCAATTTCTGCTCATATGTTATATATATATATATATATTAAATACTATTTTTGTCAAAAATAAAGTCATCAACTAAGATGTTAGCTGTTCCAATGTTGGCTATATTCAAACTAATGAATACATTTGATAAAATGTAGGCCTATAATCTTTTTTTTTTTTACAAAGAAAGTACACTTGAAATATTGTTGAAATTGTAATTATTGTTGTAATTGTAACCTTTTTTAATAAAATAGCAAAACATTTACAAGATAGATGTAAGCAAAATCTTAAATGGTCAATATAAGTCTTCTTCTAAATATATCTTTTGTCCTTGCATTGTGGCTCAGTCAGTGTCACACCTGAATGAATGGCTCATTATGCATAATGGGTGGGACATTGGTGTAAACCAACCGCATATTGGCTTTCCAAGCAAAACCTGTTTTACACAATTTAAATCAATGTATTGTTTTATGTGAACGATAAAGCAAGACTATTTTCACATAATTTTGAAGCCAGAACTCGAAGCGACAACATCCGTTAGTCAAAAGTCTTATTGACACATATTTAGTATGAGTTTTGTGGTCTTATTTCAGCAACTTTCATTTTTATTTTTTCCAATAACCACGCATAAACATTATTCTCTTAAAAATACAAACATCTACATTCATGTTGCTCACATATTATGGTAGCCCTGTTTGTGCTATATAGAGTGAATTTACACCTTTTCCATTATCATGTTTATAAATAACTGAAAAAAGCACAAATGTCAGGGCATGTCAAAACATCCCAAGGGCCCCAAAATCACCTTAGACCCCAGAGGGTTAAAGTACACATCCTGATGAAAGGGGGTCAAACGGGGAGTGTGGGAAAATTCCCACGGTGCAGGTGTCAGCCCATAAGTGGGAGGGATATGCGTGGGAAAATTTCCCACAGTGTACATGTGTACATTCCGGAAGTGGGAGGGGTCAGGGAGGGGGCGGGGCTAGGCGTGGGAACCTTTTTATGAGGGGCAATAAATCATTCAAAAGTGACACATGGTGCACTTATAACTATCTCTTCCGCGTTTGAGGTACAATATAAGATGTTGCAACTCCTCACCATCAGCATTAAGTGCATGTCCATCAACAAACTGATTATTTTACTTGTACTTAATTATTTAACAAGTATTTTTGTAATTTATTGCAGTGAACACGTGGAAATTGTATCAATAACAGTGCATACATTAGCCGAGCACTAGCGTGAATGACTGATGAAACATAAACGTTTGTAAAAACAAATCTTGCTCTATTCTTAATCTTTACTCAGAGTAGTGAGAACGATAGACAATCTGCATTAATAATAGACACCGTTTTAGGTAATAGTGTCCCAAAATTGATTAGCAGAAGTATTAATAATGTGAATTAACCAGTTAGCAGGAGACCAACACAATATAAAACTCAAAACTAATTATTTTGTTCATCATCTTTCAAGAGCAAGCGGTTTGCGATTCCTGCATTGAACTCAGAGATTTGAGCAGTCATCAGTGAAATAAAGGGAACACAGCAAAAGATTATACTGCTGTGATATCATAGTAAAGATTCATTTTGACCAGATTCTTCAAGTTCTCGTCCTAAGGCAGGTAAAAAAAAACAAAAAAAAACTGGCTAATACCTTCACATTGTAGAGCACAGCGTCTTCTGGACATGATGCTCTTCAGTGTCCACAGCAATCAGCTGGAGTGTTTAAAGGGGGGTACAATGGTGTTTCGTGTATTCAGAGTTGTTTACAGTGTTAAAGAGATGGATTCTCATGCTAAACATGGCCAAAGTTTAAAAAATATATTTTGAACGAATAACGGAGAATTTCTGTGCCGAAAATCTTACTTCCGGGTTGGTACAAGTTTCGGCTGTTTTTTTTAGACGAGAGTGGAACTCCTTATATGAGCATTTCTCTCGGAAAAGCACACCCGCGCACACGTTGACCAGAGGAGAGCGAGACCGCGCACATCAACGCGCTTCAACAGGAAATCATTGGCAGCCCTGCATAGGTTTTATAAACAAGATCCAGTTCGACGCCGGATTTGCAGATCGTCTAATGCTCAAGGATGGAGCAGTCCCAACGATAAAGGTTCACGGTCGTGCATGAGTAAAACTGCTTCAAAACTGTGTGTTGTTAGCTATCGGCACTCCGCCCACACAGCACGCCTCCAGCCGCTCCGTTTTTTTCCGGAAAGACTCGGTACAGCCTATCTTTCTTTTATAAATAAAATTGGAGATATGAAGGATGCAATACTACTCCTCAAGATTAACATGACATTAGGTGAAACTGTGCATGTTATGTACCCTTTAAGGGCGTTCAAGTTTTCCCTGGTGTCTGCGCAAGCAATACTTGGGCGAACAATATGCTAATGTTTCGTCTTGACGTCACAACGAAACGGCTTATGACTCATTTGAAAAACAATTCATTTCTTTGACTCAGAGTCGATTCTTACATTTGAAAGACAATAACTTTTTATATGGTGCACTTTCAGATGTAAAACTTTGCAGGATGTTTTCATAGAGCTATGTTACACACTACATATGAAAGGTCATTTTCAAAAATGCATAATAGGGGCCCTTTAAAATTGGGCAATTCCAGCGTTATGGATGTGACATTTGCAGTAAAAACTTGAAATATAAATTCTCAGAAAACGCATTTAATACCAATATATTGAAATGTCTGTTGATATCTCCATAGGCTACTCCCTTAATAAAGGGGTCCAGACATTAAAAAAATATCAGTCTACACATGTATTTTTATGTTTAAAATGAGGGAAATAGACATGCATGCATGGGTGACACAAAAAATCTTTAACTTTTGTGTGGCAAAATATTCTGTGAATTACACTGTGCAAACCAAAAGTAGGCTAATACTACCCACCAGATGAAGAAGTGTCAGCTCTCCACAGAACATAAAATATTTATTTTATTTTATTTTTCGTGTTCGCATTTATGAGGAAAAAACAATGTTACGCACGTGTCAGTTCTCCGTTACGGATGTGAGTGCTCTGAAAGCGGCATTAAAAGACTGCTTTAAAACTTTCACAGAGACCTCAAACAGAAAGCACAAAGCCTTTCTTTAAAGTGAATTCCGTTTTGTATTAATTATATCTTAATTTTAACAAATGTTTCATTTCCAATCCAATTGCCTGAATTTAATAAATAAGAAGTATATATAGCAGACAATATAATCACAACAGAGGAGCCAGCGTGTGAACTGGAACTCATCTCATAAATGAACCTAAACTCAGCGTATAAGGTACTTGCCTCAAAGACATGTCTACTTTAAACAGAACAATTCAAAACGAAAGAAAACAGACTACTCTCTGCTTATGTAATCCGTATGAAATGTGCATTTCTCTCTGACGCGCTCACCACTGCGAAGATCGCGGGTCAGCATCGTCAACTTCATCTTTGCAGCTGACACTGACACAGAAAACACTTGTTTATTAATAAACAATTAAAATATCTCCTTGCTATATTTGACATATTCATAATCATTACTTTTGCCGGTTCTTTTAGGTGCTTTATTGGCAGCGCCACCCTTACATGTTACATGAACGTGTTATCACCACACCGCAATCTGCATTCCAACACTTATAAAATGCACTTATATTCACTTATATTCAACACACTTATATTTATATTCCTACACTTATATTCAATGTGGAAGTAATCCAAGTATTCAGAATACGTTACTCAGATTGAGTAATGTAACGGAATACGTTACAAATGACATTTTGGGGCATGCATTCTGTAACAAAATACGTTTTGAAAGTATCCTTCCCAACACTTGATCATTATAAGCTATCATAATTTCATTTTGGTTTTTGGCCATATAAATATCTGCACAAAATTGCTTTTTCTTCTTTTTTCTCAGTTTGGGCCTCTGAATAAAATAGAGCTGCTTTTTCCTCCTAGACTCTGAGCTCTATGTTCTGCTATGTATGAGCCTTAAAATCCTGATGTCAAATATGATCCTCAACAAAAAATTCTTGTTAATGTACTTTTATCTGGCTGTTGGGCATTTCATATTGTTTTATATTGAGAAATTGTGTGAGTGAGAATGTGTTGAGTTTTTAACAGGAGCAAGAGGGGAGAAATCTCTCCCGTCAGCATGTTGGGACAGCAATGTTCAGGAATGGCATTTCAGTTTTATAATCAAGTCATGTGTTATCATGTTTCCACAGACATGGCTCTCAAAAGTGCAGGAGAAACGTTATTTCTAATTCAGCAAAATAAACTAATTTGCCTATATTGTTATTTTTTCACAACAATACAAAATGTAATAAACAAAAGTCTTAAAAGAAATCAAGTGTCTTATTTTATGCGCATAAGATTTGTGTATACGGTTTTATTGAAAATTTTGGAATTCAACATAGCATTTAAAAATACAACAACCGTTCTTGTTTTGTTTTTCTTGCCATGGTTAAAAAAGGAATATGTGGGGATAGGTAATTTATTTACAATTTTAAAACAGTAGTTCTGCACACTGCTTTTACTATGACTAGAGTGAGTTTTATTGAATACCATGTGGTCATCCAACCTTGGAACCTGATGAAGGTTTAATAAAGCTAATAGCAAGACAGGATTAGAGGATAAGACAGACCTCATTAACAATTAAAATAATACAGTTGATTTGTGACTGAAATCAGTTCAAGAAATGTGTCATAAAAACTTGTCATTTAGAGATCTGTAAGTGACGTCGTAAAAACATTCATTTAGAACCCTGTTAAGATGTCACTTGGACGTCAATAGTGAACGTTAAAAAGACGTCTGAAAAAGACGCATCAAAACCTTTCATTCTGGCTCCTTACTGGACTTCTTCTGAATGTTTCCTTTTATGTAAATTGGACGTCCATAGTTAACGTTAAAAAGACGTCTAAAAAAGACATTGCAAAAACTTTCATTCTTGCTCCTCAGTGGACGTCTTATGAACATTCGACAAAGACATTAGAATGACGTCTTTTGGACGTGTCTTTGCTCTTTGCAGCCGACACTGATTTAGAAAATACTAGTTTATTAATAAAAACAATTAAAATGCCTCATTATTTTTTTCAGACACATTTATTGTCATTAGCCTAAATAATCTCTCTGTTCCAGAGACATGACTCTTCTCATTCAGTACTGCGGGAAAAATATAATTTCCGGGTTCAAATTTTGCCTTAGAAAAACAGTAAAATCAACATTTGTTTACATATTAATTTGTGAATATTTTAATTAAATGTTTAATAAAGGGGCAAAAAGTCATGAACAAAAATCTGAAAATATGTCAATATAATTTTTTTTTGGGGGGGGGGGGATTGTTCAAAATTGAACAATTTTGTTCAATTGTGCGTTTTAAAAATACAACAACCGGTCATTTTCTGTTTTTCAGTTACGAGTTATAAAAGGAAAAACGAATGGACGCAAAAGTACACGGACCCTGTTTAAGCAAATGGAAACAAGCTTATAATGCCAAGGTCTGATATTCGTATTGCCCTCTGCAACGTGTGACCAATAATGATAAAATATTTTATTAAATACATTTTCTTGTAAAGCACTGGAAGTCACTTCTTGAAAGTGCTGGAAAACTGCTTACATTTCACTCTTAAAAATATGTAGTGTGAACTTTGCATAGGCCTATAGCAGAGAAATGTGCATATAGAGAAAACAGGAACAGAGCCAAATACCTTTCACATGAATGAAGCATTGCACTGACGGGTCTGTTGAGGCTTGTGTGTGTTTGTCCAGCCCTCTGAAGAGCTTTATATAAGACAGAAATCTGTCAGACACATCATCTATCAGACTCGATCCAGGAGAAGCTGCTCTTCTGACTCCGGCTACAGTCCAACAGGTACTCAAGATTAACATGACATTAGGGGAAACTGTGCATGTTATGTACCCTTTAAGGGCGTTCAAGTTTTCCCTGGTGTCTGCGCAAGCAATACTTGGGCGAACAATATGCTAATGTTTCGTCTTGACGTCACAACGAAACGGCTTATGACTCATTTGAAAAACAATTAATTTCTTTGACTCAGAGTCGATTCTTACATTTGAAAGACAATAACTTTTTATATGGTGCACTTTCAGATGTAAAACTTTGCAGGATGTTTTCATAGAGCTATGTTACACACTACATATGAAAGGTCATTTTCAAAAATGCATAATAGGGGCCCTTTAAAATTGGGCAATTCCAGCGTTATGGATGTGACATTTGCAGTAAAAACTTGAAATATAAATTCTCAGAAAACGCATTTAATACCAATATATTGAAACGTCTGTTGATATCTCCATAGGCTACTCCCTTAATAAAGGGGTCCAGACATTAAAAAAATATCAGTCTACACATGTATTTTTATATTTAAAATGAGGGAAATAGACATGCATGCATGGGTGACACAAAAAATCTTTAACTTTTGTGTGGCAAAATATTCTGTGAATTACACTGTGCAAACCAAAAGTAGGCTAATACTACCCACCAGATGAAGAAGTGTCAGCTCTCCACAGAACATAAACTATTTATTTTATTTTATTTTTCGTGTTCGCATTTATGAGGAAAAAACAATGTTACGCACGTGTCAGTTCTCCGTTACGGATGTGAGTGCTCTGAAAGCGGCATTAAAAGACTGCTTTAAAACTTTCACAGAGACCTCAAACAGAAAGCACAAAGCCTTTCTTTAAAGTGAATTTCGTTTTGTATTAATTATATCTTAATTTTAACAAATGTTTCATTTCCAATCCAATTGCCTGAATTTAATAAATAAGAAGCAGTGCTTTAAGTGGGCCGGTACGCGCCGGTACTCAGTACCGCCACTTCCAAATATAGCTCTTGAGCGTACCGCCACCTCTCCGTGCGCCCAGAACGTGCTTTTAGCGTACCGGTACGCTCATTTGCACATCTGTTTTAATCCTCTGGCGGCGCTGCCGCTTTTCAGAGCGCCCTTCACAATGCACGGCGCGCGCTCTTTTTCAGCATAATGGTTGTTTGTTGCCATGACAAAGGAGGAGGAAGCACAACTGAAACCGCCATGGAAGCACGAGAGGACCTCCCGTTATCATAAACGACCACCAACTCTCACGCATTCACCGTCCGTGAGACACATGCACGCAATTGACACTTTTCACACGCTCTCACAACACATCCATTTTCTCACGCACAGAAAAATCGCGAAGCAAAGAGGACACGGAGACAGAGCAGGTTAGTTATGATATAAAACAAAATCCCAGCTCTCAGATTCTGTCATTTTTATAACGAGATTCAAACAATAAATACCGTTTTGGCGCTTGTAAATGTGACATGACAGATCCCTAGCGCACGTGAACCGATCATCTCTATTAACACGAATGAACACAATGTTAAAAGAAACAGTACAACTTACCGAAATGTATATTCAGCCTACATAATATCGATCAATCAGTGTTTTTCAACCGCGGAAAGGGTCAGTAAAACAGCTGGAGAACAATTGTCACATAATATTTACCTCAGGAAAGCCATTTGATGACCATAATATAGGCTATAGCACGTGAGTTGGCTAGAAAAACACAGCTATAGAGAGTATTTTTGCTAAATATGTGTACTATATTACATATTTATTATATTTTTTTACATATCATTAAATAAAGTTGTTATTAGGATAAAAAAATGCATTATATTTAATTTGAATTATTTTTAACCTTAAATAATACCAGCTGATAGGGCTCTCTGTATGTTTACATCATTAGGTGAGATTTTTTTTCTTGAGAAAAATGAATGCCTATCTTGTGTACCTAATATTTATCCAAATTAGATTAAGAAAAAGATTATTTTGTACATCCCAACAACCCCCCCCCCCACCCCTCCCACAATAAAGCCACAATAAAGTTCACAATCAAAGTTCTAACTGTTGCTTTTAAAAAATAAAATAAAAAATAAATAAAAAATACTTTTACTTCAATTACTTAAGTACATTAAATATCAGGTACTTTAAGACTTTTACTTAAGTAATATTTTAAAAGGTAACTTTCACTTCTACCAAAGTCTTTTTCTAGTATGATACTTGTACTTTTACTCAAGTATTGCTGTCTAGTAATTTATACAACACTGCGTCTTATAAAGTGTGAAAAAAATGTGAGATATAAACTATCTATAAAGCTAGTCAAATTCTAAGGGAAAAAAAAGACTGACTTTTTTTTTCTTTCTCAGAATAGTTTATATCTCACAATTCTGACTTTATAACACACATTTTGCGACTTTATATCATGCAATTCTGACTTTATATATCCCAATTGCGCCTTTATTTCTCAGAATTGCGACTTTATATCTCGCAATTGCGACTTTATATCTCATAATTGCGACTTTATTTCTCACAATTCTGACTTCTTATCTCGCAATTATGAGAAAAAAAGTCACAATTCTGACTTGATATATCGCAATTGTGAGAAAAAAAGTCAGAATTGTGAGATAACAAGTCGCAATTATTATTATTTATTTATTATTCAGTGGCGGAAACAAGCTTCCATAGTTACCTCAGGGGAGGAGGGGAGTCAGCAAAAAAAAAAAAAAATTAGAGTACCGGCACCTCTTTTGAGCCACTTAAAGCACTGATAAGAAGTATATATAGCAGACAATATAATCACAACAGAGGAGCCAGCGTGTGAACTGGAACTCATCTCATAAATGAACCTAAACTCAGCGTATAAGGTACTTGCCTCAAAGACATGTCTACTTTTAAACAGAACAATTCAAAACGAAAGAAAACAGACTACTCTCTGCTTATGTAATCCGTATGAAATGTGCATTTCTCTCTGGCGCGCTCACCACTGCGAAGATCGCGGGTCAGCATCGTCAACTTCATCTTTGCAGCTGACACTGACACAGAAAACACTTGTTTATTAATAAACAATTAAAATATCTCCTTGCTATATTTGACATATTCATAATCATTACTTTTGCCGGTTCTTTTAGGTGCTTTATTGGCAGCGCCACCCTTACATGTTACATGAACGTGTTATCACCACACCGCAATCTGCATTCCAACACTTATAAAATGCACTTATATTCACTTATATTCAACACACTTATATTTATATTCCTACACTTACAAATGACATTTTGGGGCATGCATTCTGTAACAAAATACGTTTTGAAAGTATCCTTCCCAACACTTGATCATTATAAGCTATCATAATTTCATTTTGGTTTTTGGCCATATAAATATCTGCACAAAATTGCTTTTTCTTCTTTTTTCTCAGTTTGGGCCTCTGAATAAAATAGAGCTGCTTTTTCCTCCTAGACTCTGAGCTCTATGTTCTGCTATGTATGAGCCTTAAAATCCTGATGTCAAATATGATCCTCAACAAAAAATTCTTGTTAATGTACTTTTATCTGGCTGTTGGGCATTTCATATTGTTTTATATTGAGAAATTGTGTGAGTGAGAATGTGTTGAGTTTTTAACAGGAGCAAGAGGGGAGAAATCTCTCCCGTCAGCATGTTGGGACAGCAATGTTCAGGAATGGCATTTCAGTTTTATAATCAAGTCATGTGTTATCATGTTTCCACAGACATGGCTCTCAAAAGTGCAGGAGAAACGTTATTTCTAATTCAGCAAAATAAACTAATTTGCCTATATTGTTATTTTTTCACAACAATACAAAATGTAATAAACAAAAGTCTTAAAAGAAATCAAGTGTCTTATTTTATGCGCATAAGATTTGTGTATACGGTTTTATTGAAAATTTTGGAATTCAACATAGCATTTAAAAATACAACAACCGTTCTTGTTTTGTTTTTCTTGCCATGGTTAAAAAAGGAATATGTGGGGATAGGTAATTTATTTACAATTTTAAAACAGTAGTTCTGCACACTGCTTTTACTATGACTAGAGTGAGTTTTATTGAATACCATGTGGTCATCCAACCTTGGAACCTGATGAAGGTTTAATAAAGCTAATAGCAAGACAGGATTAGAGGATAAGACAGACCTCATTAACAATTAAAATAATACAGTTGATTTGTGACTGAAATCAGTTCAAGAAATGTGTCATAAAAACTTGTCATTTAGAGATCTGTAAGTGACGTCGTAAAAACATTCATTTAGAACCCTGTTAAGATGTCACTTGGACGTCAATAGTGAACGTTAAAAAGACGTCTGAAAAAGACGCATCAAAACCTTTCATTCTGGCTCCTTACTGGACTTCTTCTGAATGTTTCCTTTTTATGTAAATTGGACGTCCATAGTTAACGTTAAAAAGACGTCTAAAAAAGACATTGCAAAAACTTTCATTCTTGCTCCTCAGTGGACGTCTTATGAACATTCGACAAAGACATTAGAATGACGTCTTTTGGACGTGTCTTTGCTCTTTGCAGCCGACACTGATTTAGAAAATACTAGTTTATTAATAAAAACAATTAAAATGCCTCATTATTTTTTTCAGACACATTTATTGTCATTAGCCTAAATAATCTCTCTGTTCCAGAGACATGACTCTTCTCATTCAGTACTGCGGGAAAAATATAATTTCCGGGTTCAAATTTTGCCTTAGAAAAACAGTAAAATCAACATTTGTTTACATATTAATTTGTGAATATTTTAATTAAATGTTTAATAAAGGGGCAAAAAGTCATGAACAAAAATCTGAAAATATGTCAATATAATTTTTTTGGGGGGGGGGGGGGGCAGCTTTTGGTGTGTACAGTTTAAAATTAAAATTTTGGTGTTCAATTGTGCGTTTTAAAAATACAACAACCGGTCATTTTCTGTTTTTCAGTTACGAGTTATAAAAGGAAAAACGAATGGACGCAAAAGTACACGGACCCTGTTTAAGCAAATGGAAACAAGCTTATAATGCCAAGGTCTGATATTCGTATTGCCCTCTGCAACGTGTGACCAATAATGATAAAATATTTTATTAAATACATTTTCTTGTAAAGCACTGGAAGTCACTTCTTGAAAGTGCTGGAAAACTGCTTACATTTCACTCTTAAAAATATGTAGTGTGAACTTTGCATAGGCCTATAGCAGAGAAATGTGCATATAGAGAAAACAGGAACAGAGCCAAATACCTTTCACATGAATGAAGCATTGCACTGACGGGTCTGTTGAGGCTTGTGTGTGTTTGTCCAGCCCTCTGAAGAGCTTTATATAAGACAGAAATCTGTCAGACACATCATCTCTCAGACTCGATCCAGGAGAAGCTGCTCTTCTGACTCCGGCTACAGTCCAACAGGTTAGTATGTTTCTAATACTGAGCACTTGTGGACTCGTAGTTCATTTGAACACCTGTTTTCTGGAGCCAATGTTATTATGCATTACAGACACGTATCAGAAAGTTTCTATAGAAAGTTCTTTAGAATTTTCCCTAAAGAAAGAGTGATTGGGGATTACAAATACAATCTAAAAGTGAGGGGGACTGAATGTCAAGCATGTTTTTTTTGTTTTGTTTTGTTTTTTCAGACCTTTGTTGACAGGTTTTTGCTTAATTGGCTGTTTTTTTTTTTGTTTTTTTTTACTTTCAAAAAAACTTACAGACATATCAAATATATGCATCAAACATAAGACAAACAGAAACTGGGGAAAACATATAACAGATCTTACATTGTACAGAGTAAAACATTAAATTCTACAAATTATTCTTTTCAATATAAGAGACGTTTTTATGCACTTCTTATTTCCAGTGATTGAGTTCAATGAGTCATAGAATATTTTAAGATCCTTACAGAAAAAAATAAAGGAGGGTATTATAGACATTACTTTAGCTTTATGTATATGAAACTTCCCAAGAAGAATTATTAACTTTAATGTGTTATCAATTATATCTGAGCCAGTATTGCAGTCCAAGAATAATATCATAGCCTCATCAATTCTAATTATTTTGTAGAATGTATCAAAAACCATCATAGATACCTGCTTCCAAAAGTCTTCAGAATATTTACAATTACAAAACATATGTATGAGAGTTTCAGTTTCAAGATCACAAAAACAACATTGTGGTGATAAATCTTTTTTAAACTTATTAAGAAATGCGTTACATGGATAATACCTGTGTAGTATTTTAAAATGAATTTCCTTGACCTTATTTGGCAGTAAAAATGTATTACTTGCTGACCAGATTGTCTCAGTTGAAGGTATAGAAGAAAAAATGTGTTTCCATTTTTGAATTGCTTTTGGGTAACAGCTGATATCTTGATTAAGACACTTTCTAATGTAAGAGTTATTACACTTCATATCCAAAATATTAACACCTCCTATAATAAGTTTAGGAGTCTGCCGTAACACTGAGTTGTAACTGAGATGTGCTTTCACAAGCTGAAGCAATTTAATGGAGATATTTTTAACAACCATATGGTAATCTCTACATGTAGATTCAATACCTGAGAGAGCAAGAAATTGTTCATAAGTATAAGTCTCACCATTACAGTTTAGTAAGTCGGAAATAAAAATAATTCCTTTATCAAACCATTCTTTTTTATATATACTTTTTCTTTTAGATAATACATTTTGGTTATTCCATATTATACAAGAGTGTGGGGAGAAATTATGTTTAAAGGCTATTTTCCATGCATCTAGTGATTGCTTGTGAAAATTGGATAATTTGATGGGAAGTTTACTACATTTGAAGTCACATGATAATAAAAACTTTAATCCTCCACACTTTTCAAAAAACAAATTGGGGATATAAAACCATATAGAAGTATTATGGGCCAAGCAATGTTTTATCCAGTTGATTTTAAAAATAGTATTAAGAGTACTGAAATCAAGAACGTTAAGCCCACCCTCTGAAAGCGTTCTGATGATCGTTTTTCGCTTTATATATTCAGTTCTGTTTTTCCAAATGAACTTAAATATGGCCCTGTCAATATCTGAGCTCATTTTAGAGCTAACATACAAGGAGAGAGCCGGATATACCAGCCTCGACACTCCCTCAGCCTTAGAAAGCAGAACACGTCCATGGATAGACAGGTTTCTCTGAGAACAGCAATTAAAAACCATTTTTGCTTTATGTAAACACGTAGAGAAATTATTTTCAACTCTTTCATGTGGACATTTAGTGATTATAATACCAAGATACCTAACCTTTTCTTTTACCTTAATTCCACATATATCTGGGATAGCAGAATGATGAATTGTCATGATCTCTGATTTACTCTGATTAACAGAAAGGCCACACTCAAAAAAATACCTCATCAGTTGAATGTATATTAATCATGTGGCAAATTTCCACATAAAATTACTACATTGATAAAGCTGTTTGTAATCATGTCTGTCGGATGTAATCAAACTATTTCTATCTGAATTATCACAATTACATTGACCTAATGTAATTTTCCTCAAAATCAAACTTAATAGTATTACATTGACCTAATGTAATTTTTTTGAAAATTAAACTTAACTGTATTACATTGACCTAATGTAATTTTTTTGAAAATTAAACTTAACTGTATTACATTGACCTAATGTAATTTTCCTTGAAAGTCAAACTTACTGTATTACATTGAACTAATGTAATTTTTCCAAAGTAAAATATAACTTATGTATTACACTGACCAATGTGTTTTTCTATAGGTCTAACAGAATGGCAAATATTCAAAATTGACTATATTGTGCTGATCATAGAATTGCTTCCATGCATGTCTTTCACATTGTTGCATACATTAAAAATATGCCATTACAGTATGCACACCAAAAAAGCAAACAAATCAAATAGCAAGTCAAACAGTTTATTCATTTCATAATGCTATAAACAGTTATAACAGAAATGCAGACAAAACTAAAAAAAAACAACTAAAAACTGATCTACTCAAACCAAACATCTTCAGCTAGCCTTTGTCCATCCAGATTCAGTTTTTGAAAGACCTCGAAAGTATGCTGCAGGTTGGATGGGTACCTCAGATCCAGAGAATAAATTATGTCCATAAGCAAAGTGATGGCACACAGCACAGTCTGAATTACAATTGACACTTCTTTTGGTGGTTGTTGTGCACCCTCCGCATGGACCACACAGATCCTTAGGACCATCTCAGCTTGCTTTCTCAGCCTTCTCACAATCCTTGAAATTGGAGAACACAAGAAACACAAACAGTGTGTGTGTAATGGTCAAAACAACAAAACATCCCACTAAACTTGCATTACAAACAGAAATATATATATATATATAAATGTATTAAAATAAGTCTCTTCTGCTCACCAAGGCTTCATTTATTTAATCCAAAAACAGTAATATTGTGAGATATTTTTACAATTTAAAATAACTTTTCTTTTTGAATATATTTTAAAATGCAATTTATTTCTGTGTTGGTAAAGCTGAATTTTCAGCATCATTACTGCAGTCTTCAGTGTCACATAAAAGCTTTTATAACATTATCTTATACCGTTTGGAAAGAAATTAATAATTTTATTCCGAAAGGATGCATTAAATAGATCAAAAGTGACAGTATAGACATTTATTATGTTATGTTATTAATATTATGTTTATTCTATTTCAGATAAATGCTATTCTTTTGAATTTTCTATTCCTCAAAGAATCGTGAAAAGAAATTGTACACAACTGCTTTCAACATTGATAATAATAAATGTTTGAGCAGCAAATCGGCATATTAGAGTGATTTCTGAAGGATCATGTGACACTGAAGACTGGAGTAATGATGCTGAAAATTCAGCTTTGATCACAGGAATAAATTACAATTTAAAGAATGTGGATCCTGGATATGTGGATTACTGTTTTTGTGGTATTTTGGATCAAAAGATAGCCTTGGTTCTACGTCAGAGCATCGGAGCGTCCCCGAATCTTTCTCCAGCGTCCTTGGCAGGGCGGCGGGAGTGAATTTTGCCGCTCTCGCCGGCGGCCATGTGAACGTACAGTAACTCATCCTCATGCTTTTCCAACCCCGTAAGACTTTCGTTCATCTTCGGAACACAAATTAAGATATTTTTGATGAAATCTGAGGGCTGTCTCACTCTTTCATAGGCTTCTTTGTAATCGAAACTTGCCAGACCAGAAAGTTAGTAAAAACAATGTTTAAAATAGTCAAATTGACTACAGTGGCTCAACTTTAAGTTTATCAAGCGACACAAATACTTTTAGTGTGCAAAAAACATACAAAAATAACAACTTTATTTAACTATTCATTTTCTTCTATGTGGGCATCTGAGTGAGTTCACATAGTGTAACAGCGCAGCGCTTCTGGGTTGTACGTCAGAACGTAGGCTCACTATTGGCTGACGCTGGTCATGTGTGTGATGCATGTGACATACAACACATAAGCGCTGCGTTGTTGCACACGTCGAAAGCAGCGAAGAGTTGTAGTCCACAAAGTCCTCTCACACAAAGTCTAACCGTATCAAACTTCTACCCGCTAAATTGTAGCATTCTTCACACGAAAGATTATATAAAAAAATTCACAGACAACATATGTTCACATTCATGGCACAATTCAAACGGGACCAGAAAATAATTATTTTCTCCCATTCACTTGCATTGACGATTTTTCAACCTAGAGGTCCAGCGGGGTTAGTGGAAGGGGCGGGACTTACCAGCTCTATGTGAACTCACTCAGAGGCACACATAGAAGAAAATGAATAGTTGAATAAAGTTGTTATTTTGGAGTAATGACTGAAGTCGTATATTGTTTGCGCACTAAAAGATGCTAAAAATTTGCGTGGCTTGATAAACTTAAAGTTGAGCCACTGTAATCACTTGGACTATATAAAACATTGTCTTAAATAACATAGAAGCTTTTGAAGGAGTGAGACGGCTGTCAGATTTCCTCAAAAATATCTTAATTTGTGTTCCAAAGATGAACGAAAGTCTTACGAGGGCTGGAACAACATGAGGGAGAGTAATTACTGACAGAATTTTCATTTTTGGGTGAACTAACACTTTAATATTAGAAAAAAATACACAAAAGTTAAGAAATAGCTGTTCATGTGTAGAAATTGGATATACATATTTACATGTGTTTAAGCATAGCTTAAATATAACATACCTCATCCAACACAGCCAAAATGTTGTATATCTTTATTTGAACAACTCCTTGGGCACTGCAGAAGAGACTTTGATGAGCCTGCAAGCAATATGAAAATGAATGTTGATTTAGTTAATCATTAGTTAATCATGTGAATGTGTTCTTAATCCATGGTCATAATAATTGCATTGTAGCTGCCTCATAATACATTCCTCAGGTAAATAAAGACAAACAAAAAAATGACAGTCTCAGCTTCTTCTGGACACTTTTACTTTGTTATACCCATTCATAATCATATGAAAGAGGTCCACCAGTCGACCATCGTAAGTGCTGACTGATGGTGACACGGTGCGCATTTACCTCTCTATGGATGTTCCATTATTCCCTATGCCGTCCGCAGCATGGTTCGCAGTGCCCTTCGAACTAAACATGTTTGCTCCCTTTGGATTCGAATCTCTCACTCAGATGGCGGAATCGCCTCTGTTACGGTCGATTGGAACGCACTTCGAATCACTCTGGCGACTCTGAGTAAAAGATTCGTTCAAAATGAACGACCCATCACTGGAGTAGATTGTATATTTTTACATTTTATATATATATCATTATTTGTTATATATTACTGAATTTATGCTTTTAAAAAAGATGCCGCAGAATGTGACGTCATATCACGACCGTTGCAAAGTGCGGAGAACTGTCAGTAATGCGATCGCTTCCTTACTGTATCACCAGAAAATGAGATTAACAATACACAAAACAAAACACCTCAGAATACAGACAATTGTAACATCTCACAGACTTAAAGCTAATGGTAAAACTAAGTTACTGATTTCAATGTCAACGACGGAAACGTTTTTTTTTCACCATGGAATACAGCTTCGCCTAACAAAGTGTACATAGGGGGTAAAATACTTTTTTAACTGTAACTGGGTATGAAATTGCATTGTTATTGTTAGAAATGTCTTGAATAACGTTACTCACCCAACTTTAGCAGGATCCGTCGAAAGTTCTCGACTCCAATCAATGGCGGCAAAAAAAGTTGGCAAAAAAAGTTTCTCGAACACAGTCCACAGCTCTCAGTGACACGCGCAGTAGGCGGGGTCAGGCCACAAACGTAAATTTCAGTCATTGATCCAAGTAAATTCACTCTCATTACATGTACAACCTAGGTAATTTACATTTCTTCAAAAAAACAAAAATACATCTCCTTATAAATGTATAATATTTGAATTGATCTAAAATGAGTGATTTATGTTCATCGAATGAATGCCCATGAGCACTTTTTTGAGTGCAGAGGCATCTGAAAAAAGTTGTAATGCCTCTAATATAATGGGGACCTGTCTTTTATTCTTCAGGAAGATGCATGTATCATCTGCCAGTTGACTGGTTAAAATAGTTCGGTCTGCTATTTGGATCCCTTCAATATTCGAACAATTCACTATATAAAGGTTGAGAAGCTCTGCAACCAACAGAAACAAAAATGGAGAAATAGGGCAGCCTTGCCTGATGCCTCTCTCAATGACAAACCGTGGTGAAGTCCCACTAGACAAGGATACATTACTATTGATGTCTTTATACAGGGTCTGAACAGTTTTCAAAAATTTTGGACCAAAGCCAAATCGTCCTAAAGCATCATACATGAAGGTATGCTCTACTGTATCGAATGCCTTGTAGAAATCTAGGAACAAGATAAGTGCATCATCATTAACCAACTCCGAGTAATCTAAAAGATCCAAAACAAGACGAATATTGTTTGAAATGTGTCGACCTTTCATGAAGCCAGATTGTGTGAGAGAGACAACTTCATCTAAACAGGGTTTTAGTCTCCTAGAAAATACTGCAGCTAATATTTTGTAATCAGAATTAAGCAACGTTATAGGGCGCCAATTATCTAAAAATGTTTTATCTTTATTTGGTTTAGGAATTAAGGTAATAAGACCTTGCTTCATCGATGCGGATAATTCCCCTTGATCTAAACATTCTTTAAAAAAATCTAAAATCAAATATTTAATATCACTCCAAAATGATCGATAAAATTCAAATGGTAACCCGTCAGGGCCCGGACTCTTATTAAGTGGAGTCTTAGTAATTATAATGTCCAGTTCTTCCACAGTTATCTCTCCCTCACAAACAGCATGACTATCTTCACTTATAGATGAAATAAATGGCTCCACCTTTAAGAAAAATGTATTAGAAATTTCAGAACTAAAAGAAGAAGTATAAAGTTGCTGGTAAAAGTCAGATACAAACTTTGAAATTTTGCCTTCATCAGTAGTCAAATTACCATTTATATTTAGGGTTGAAATCCTTTTTAACTCACCTCATCTTTTTTCTAAATTAAAAAAATATGTAGAATTCTTTTCTCCAAATTCTAGCCATTTTGCCCTTGATCTGATGAATGCACCTTTGGCCTTTTCTGCATAAAGAACATCAAGAGTTTCCTTCAATAAATACAACTTCTCCTTGTCCTGTTCACTGGGAGATGACAAACATAAAATATTATTAATTTCCTTTATGACCGCAGAGCTTCTCGACTCCTTTGCCTTAGAAAGTTGTTTACCAAACTGTATAGAAAAGTTTCGGCACTCATATTTAAAAAGTTCCCACTTTGCAATAGCAGAGTCTGACTTAACTTTACATTTTTCGATAATATTCTTAATGCCTGAACAATATGAAGGAAGTTGCAAAAACGAAGTATTCATTTTCCAGTATCCTGGTCGTCTCTGGAAACGGTTACGAACCTCAGATATTTCAAGATCAATACAGGCATGATCAGTTAGAGGGGCAGGAGAAATAGTACAGGAGCTATTAAAAGAACCTAGGTGGTCAGATATAAGCCAAAGGTCTATTCTAGATTTTTGTGACATGTCTGCTTTAAACCATGTAAATGACGAGATACTGTTTCCATGGACGTGTCTGTAAGCATCCAACAAAGAAAGGCTGCTACAAAAATCATTTATAACTAAATTAAGGCGATTAACATTAAGTCTTGGGGGGAATCTATCTAAATGCAGATCAGGGGCTTCGTTGAAATCTCCTCCCACAATAAACGCTGCTGAAGGAAATTTCAAATTTAAAGCAAGTAATTTTGTAGATAAAGTTTGGAAAAGAATATGGTTCAAGTTAGAGCTGTTAAAGCCATATACATTACATAAAATAATAACAGCTTCTCCTGACTGAACAACAGCTATTATCCATCTGCCCTCTAAAGAGAAGTGTGACTCAAGAATTTTACCACTAAAATTATGGTTAAATAAAATTACAACTCCACCTGAATGAGTAGATCCATGTGAAAATAAAGTTTTACCTCCCCATTGAGTTGACCAAAAGGACTCATCGTTTACACTAGAATGAGTTTCTTGTAGAAAATAAACATCTCTTCTTTTAGAATTACAAAATAAAAATAAAGCTTTTCGTTTAGTAAGATCGCGAATCCCCCGAACATTAAGTGAAAAACAAGAAATATTAAAAGACATTTAGGAACAAACAAACAAAAAAAGAACAATCTGCCCTAATAGGTCAAAGAGTTAACTATGCGAGAAGGAACATAGTGCAAAACTTATCTATTTAACCTTCCATATCAAGCTTAGAGTGGTTTAGAGAATATCAAGACCTATCAAATAACTAATAGGCCAGCATTCAAAGGGAATACCATGAGAAAACAAAAGGACACCATCTTTGCAAAGAGGTTAGGCTACAGCCCTGCTTTCATCTAAGGTTCAATGTCACTTTTTTTGTGTGTGTGTGTGTGTGTCCACCAAAGGATAGGCAAGGGAGGGCAAATATTAACATGATTCACATATTATCCGCTGTAATCTTCTTTCCATCAATAATGGCAACCGATCCCTTGAACCCAGCTCGTTTTCCATCTTTCCTGGCTTGACTTACCAGCGGCCACAGTTTATTCCGTGCCTCCCTCGCTCGTTGTGTCAGATCTTCTGTTATTTTGATGCCTTTCTGTTTGAGGACTTCCGAGTTTTTCGCGTCCATCCAGATGCGATCCCGATGCGTGCGTGACAAAAACTGCACGATAATCCGCCGAGGACTCGCGCCTCCTGCTCTCGGGCCGATTCTGTGTGCGACATCAATGGAAGTCTGAAGAACGTCTCTCAGTCCCGGCGAGATTCGAGAAAAGATATCCATTGCGATCATTTTCACATTTTCTCCTGTTTCCTCCGGAATACCAGACATTTTCAAATTCCATCGTCTTTTATATGCCTCCAGTTCGTCGATTTTTTCCCACAGTTGTTTGTTTTCAGTAATCACAGCCGCTACTTGAACACCTAGTTCGTTAGTTTTAGCTACAGCCCTCTCCGTTTTGTCGGCAACTGAATCGACTTTAGTGGCGAGTTAGGATATCAGGGTCGTATTGGATGCAACAGACCTTTCAATTTCCACTAACTTCTCCATGAAATCATCTTGCTTTTTTCCCAGCCTCTCAATCGCCTTCAGTATATCATTTAGTATATCCGTATTGGGCTCAGATACCTGCCGTCGTATCTTCGGAAGAGGGCTGTTGATCGGGGTGTCTGCAGATGGTAAACAATCCATACTTAAATTCTCTTCGACTTCGGGGGTGATTTTAGCATAATTATGCACACGCTTCGGCTTCACACTTTCCGCCATTCCTTCCATTTGTCTCAGGTTATGTTTCGGCAGCGCGTGTTTCAATCAACGCACTCGGCAGGCCGCAACAGATGTTCAATTCAGTCCCAAAAGGCAAATGTTGTTAATTTCAGCTTAATAACGCTGTAGAATCCTTCAAAACATAAATACACTTGTACAAGTAACGCAAAAAATCAAGGAAGGAAAAAATAGATTGTTTTGCACAAAAGTTTATGCGACACAGAAAAGGTACAGCTACACAGACGCCATCTTGGCGTGCTCCCTCTTAATTGGCTTATGTGTTATTTATGTTTAAAGGGACAACAAGTAACTTTTTAGGTATTTTATTATCTAAAATCAATATTTTTATTCATAAATATGTCCTCAATGGTGTCCAAATACCTCTGCCAATGATCTGACTTATCCTCGTAAACGAAGAATTTATTATCTTTATATACATGGGACGGGTAGGTCCACGGAGGCTTCCATGTAGTTCCGCCATCTTGAAAAACTATAATAGCAGGGAGGGACAAAAAGTACTAGGCCAACGCGTTTCCACAACGCGTTTTCGTTCAGAGCCCGCGTCACGTGACTGAAACCAGCAGAAGCGGAGGAGCAGAGCAGTGAGAGGCGCTTTTGTCACTGCCCCGGCAAGTTTAAAAGGCTGCACTGCACGGTTAAGTCAAAGGATAACGAGTCCTCTTAGTCGAAAAACTCCACAATAAGACCGTAAAAGGAAACGTGATCGGAGATTACAAAAACAAGGGTTATTAGCTATAATGTTGGGATAGCTAATGCAGGAGAAAGCTTTCAAAAGAGACGCTTAAGTTGCCTGCTTTCTTCTCGACAGGTAAGTCAATGTTAAGGTCTTAATTACAGGCTTTTAATTTTTTTATTAGCCTATATAGACCAGCGTTTCCCAGCGGGAAACTGTGTAAAAAAAAAAAAACAAATCTTTACCATCAATCTCGGATCGTCGGAAGTCTCTAATAACAACAAATAATGCGCACAAATTTATAATACAAATGCAAATCATACGTTTTTGGCGTTGAATTGCGGAGGTTGCGCTTGCATGTGATTTTATTCCCGTGCCTCATTCCCAGTGCGTCCACATAAAGCTGCCTATTTTTCATTGATGCGCTTACAGTCAAATACACACGAACACATTGTCATAACGTCCGTCTTGCCGCGTATTCAAATAAACACATCGGTTGTGCAGCTGTCAACGCAACGCATGCGATTAATGTTTTTCAGTTTAACACGTTAAAAATATTTAACGCAATTAAAGCAGCATTTTTTTCTGTCATCCTTTGGCTAGCGTTACATTATATAATCACGTTCTTCTTCATGCAAATGCTTCTAACCATGCAAGCGAGAAAATACAAAAGAGAATGCGTTGTCTGTGATGCTGACACGACGCGCGCCAGACTCGACTTCTCTTTCACGCTCTCGCTTTGAGTGTCCTCATGAGAGCTGTCTTAAATTAGTTAAAGTCCCTGTAAAGGCAATTCTAAAAAAAAATTCTAAACACATTATAAATTTTAGAAATGTATTGCTAAATCATATTACAAAGACTGTGAACTGTGAAGTGCTGAATTGTGGAGTTAGACCGTTAAACAGTTTTTCACCGTTGCTGTGTTCCGGATTTTTTGGGCGGGGCTAAAACGGGGGCTCGATGACGCACTGAGGCCCCCTGAGCTATTGGACACGCCCCTACTTGATGACGCACTGGAGCCCCTGAGCTCCTGGACACGCCCCTACTTGATGATGCACTGGAGCCCCTGAGCTATTGGACACGCCCCTACTTGATGACGCACTGGAGCCCATTCACATCAGTTTGCAACTCAATCGCGAGTTACTGTCAGTACTATTAACTTAGTTACTACATCCTACAGTCAGTTTGCTAGCTAGCTATGCCTTCATCACGGAAATGCGTATTACCTGGATGCGATCACGTACAAAACAGATCGGTGTCCTTATTTACATTTCCGAAAAACTATCATATCAACAAGAGGTGGATTAATTTTGTGAAGAGCCACCTTGATGGAGAGCTGAGGATCACCGCCAAAACCCGCCTCTGTAGTGATCATTTTACACGGGATAGTTTTATAAACTTTTCGTCGGAGACAACTGGGATTCACTGATAATCCGCTGTTACTGGTGAATGTGGCCGAACCGACTCTCTCCCGCCTCGGCCTTCATCCTCCCGTCGCGCCGACAACTGGTGCCATCATCAGCAGTGCGTGCCCACCAATGAGTGTAAGTTGCCTTGTGTGCTTATGTTATAATTATAGTAGGTAGTCCAGGCTCGAACATGTATGGCTTTGTAAAACAAATTAAGCTGCTTGGAGCATCCATTCCGGCTGTAGCGGTGACAGACAGTTGAGTGTGACGACGACGGCAGCTTTCTCACGAGTAGGTGTGGTTTCAGCGCAGCCAGCGGACATGCCCCCAGCGTTTGAGAGCAGAGACCACTGCTCATTTTTTCAAGATTTTGATAGCTTATTTTATGTACTTGCCGTCTTTTTTTATCATTCAAATTTGGCTGGGTGGCTAATAACACATTTTTCTGTGGTGTGACAAACTCAGAACACATACTTAATTTTGACTTTACAGGGACTTTAAATAAAGTCTTAAATGAACGTTAATAGTTTTGGAAAATGGGACGCGTGTGGGATCCACATGTGACAGTGCAGCAGTGACATCAGAATCAAATAACACTTCATTCATAAAAAGATGCCATTAAACAATTATTTGAAATATACTGTCTTTATGATGTTTCTACATTAATTTGGAGATTTACTGTGAAATTATTAGGCTACATAAAATATAGTAAAAACAAGCTATCTTGTGCAATTATAACAAAATTATATATTATATAAAATTAAAAATGTTTAATTCATTCATTCATTTGTAACATGCATGAACGAAGAAAAAAAAAGGAACAGGAAGAAGAAAATCTTATGGTAGCCTACCTGTCATTTATTTGTTCACATCAATAATAAAAAAAAAAAAAAAAAACAGCACATTTCAAAGTATAGTATCAAAGTAGTATCGTGACAACACTAGTGTAGGGTGCCACACATTTTTTTTAAATTTCAAAGGGTGCCTTGACTGAAAAAAGGTTGGGAAACACTGATATAGACAGTAGAACATAGTTAAAAGTTAAACAGGCTCTTTGATGAATAGCAGCTATTGAGTAAAGTAGAGATGGTCCTATAAACAAGGTTGTAAGTTTTGTTTGTTCAAAACTGTAACATTCGTTTGTTCGTTGTGTCAAGTTGTAGTTTGTTTGAAATAACAAACCAGTTCACCAGAAGGAAAACTCGACGAGGTGCTATTAGAAGACATCCTGTCATAGCTTTTTGGTACATATCGCTTACCGTAGATGCAACGCGCATTTGAAAACGCGAGGCGCTGGAGAGCAAAATTAGTTTGATTGCAAAATACAAATTCACCACTAGATGGGAGTAATTCTTACTTACTGCCCCTTTAAAGGAGACATATCATGCTTTTAAATCGTTCCTTTTTACATATAAATCATACATTTGTAGTCTATATAAAGCGGAACTGCAATGCTTGGGTCTGAATTCCTCATTATTATAGCTCCACAGGCCCCTTTTCTACCCCTTTTCTGACGTGCGTCTGAGATCAACTCGTTTTGGTGCGGTCTCTTTAAATACAATTGAGACACTTCATACCCCGCCCCCTCTCCAGGATGCAGAGGTGACACTCGGTTCAACTCCACCCCGTTCGGCCATTTTTGTAGTTTGATAGCAGAGATACGATTATCTAGTGGCACAGAAACTTTTTATTCACACGTTATTAACAAAATGTCAACAACGGAAGACTTGTCCAGCCAGCCTTACATGTTCGAGCCAGAGTCGGAGCCGGAGCGAGATGAAAATGAAGACGACGAGCCTGCAGAACAACGTCTTCATATGGATGTATCGCAATGGTGTGTTACTGTATTTACACATGAAACTTTGGTCTTCCGACCTTTTACCACCGTGTCGATTTATTTTGATTAATATGTGCGAGGGAGAGAAAGCAAGACCGTCTAGTTTGGAGATGGTGTCTTGTTTACACTTTCGCCTGGCTCCGAAGAGAGAGATCGCGCGACCGGGTCTCTCTCTCTCTGCTCGTTCTTTCAGTTAAAGCCCATGTTGCAGGTTAACCACCACTGTCGATTAATGGGTACATAAATCACTCAAGATATGTATATAATTTTTAAAATGTCCCAAAAATGGCCTCAAAGACCTGTTTTTTACGTTTTTGATATTAACGTTTTTTTTACGCAATTCGGTGATGACGTCACGTTGGGGAGAAGTGGAGGAAAGGTAGCCTCAGCCTAGTATTATGGTGCGTTCAAGCCATCTCGTATAGATCGTATTTACGAGTTGAACGCTCTTGAATGCCACCACATTGTGAAGCGTGTAGCAAGCGATTTGCAAAGATTAATATAAATATTAATTATAGGCTAAAGGTTAATAAAACGTTACACTCACTTCTTCTTCTGGAGGTGCAGCAGGAACACGAATAGTTGGTACAGATACATTTTTTTCAGGAGCAGCTTCTTAGCAAAACCAGCTTTACTGACCCTCGTTTGTAAAGCAGTCTGGTGTGAAATGATTCGCGCAAACATTGACGTTGATCGTGGGGAATATTCTCTTCGAAAACAAACTCAGCCACTGCGTCTTCAGTGGTTCGGATTTAGGAATGCCGTAAATACTTAATAATTAAATGCATGGTCCGAGGAGAATGAGTGGAGAGTTGGTGAAGTGTCCTGGTGAGTTGCTATCATTTAGCAACGCAGCAATGAGCACTGGAGCTAGTCTACGAGCAGCAATGCACAATAACGACACGTTTTTTTTTTTTACTGTCCTTGAATAGCACCGAGTGAAAAATCAACGTTTTCTTTATATCTAGTGGCAGTGATCATGACGTTAGTTCAGATAAGTACCGGTAATCTTTGTCGTAGTAACTTACTGGTAAACTTTGTCCTTGTCATCTAGAAATAAAAGGCATCATGCTAGCTATATGGGTGTTTCTAAGCGTTTATCTCTTCCTCCGGTGAAAATGTTGTTGCAAACGTAGCCGCCGCGTGTCTGTCGCTGTGTTTTTATGTGGGCGCCGGCGGTGCCGTCCCATGGAAACTGCGTTGGAAAGCTTGTGCTGTTACGTTAGGGAAGCGAGTGCGTTTTGGTCGCTGGTCGAGGAGCTCACCCTGCGACCAGATGTGACGTGCCTCACTCAGCATCCAGAGTTTTTACACCAGCACAAACACAGTAGTTCACCATTGTCAATCTACCTATATATTTCTATATATTTATCTATCTAGCTGCTAGCTAGCTATGCTAACGTTATGCTATCTGGCTGTCTGCCTGTCTCTCTATATACTAGCCTATCTATCTATCTATTTATCGGTCTGTCTGTCTATATCTATGTATTTATCTATAATCTGCGCTAACGTTATCTGAATACTCTCGTCTGCTACTCGTCTTTCTAGTCACTCTTACGCTGCGTTCCAGGCAGGTTTTTGAGCACGTAAATCACGACTTCAAACCACGACTCACGACTTTGTAGCGTTTCAGGCAACCTGTAACCCGTGTTTTTCCAACCTTATACCCGTGAAAGTGCACTGGAACGGCAGTCAAACCCGTGACTTCCCACCCGTGAACTCGTACTAGGTCGATGTACTCCCAGTTACGAGTTGGAAAAACACGGGATACAGGTTGCCTGGAACGCGGCATTAATGCGGGCCGCGGGCTTTGGTAAATTCTCTCCCCAACGTGACGTAATGCAATGCATTGTGGGGGAAAGGAGAATCGTTGCAAACTGCTGTAAGATAGTACCTACTTTTTCGTATTATATTCCGCTTTGTGATACCCAACAACATAAAATACAATGGATAACAGTTTAAATGTTTATTACCAGCAAGTAAACTGCACAAATTCGATGAAAAAAAAACCTGCAACACGGCCTTTAAACATGCACCCTGTCACAAGCGCGGCAGTTCATCTACATTAGACGGTGTAATGAAGTGTGTGGGTTACTACTTCCAACAACCGAACATTTTAACTTACCCTCTCGTAACTTCTGCATCTTTTAGCTTGGACTACAAAATTGCAGCGAGAAATAAAAATGGCGGATTGCTCGAAGTGTTGGGCTGGAAGTCAATGTCCTTATTTGGCAGTTCCGCTGCAAATACTGTGACGTAATAGTGCACAAAACGTCATAGATAACAGAAAAATCGGAACAGGTTGAAAAATAAGGCCAAAACAGAACATAAAGATATCAACGAAGCACCTGAAGAGAATAATTTAAACTTTTCTGTACTTCTAAACACTCCAAATATACAACAAAATGCATTTAAGGGCTAAAAAAGTGGATTTAGCATGATAGCCTATGTCCCCTTTAAAGAAAGAAAGATATGTTCTTGCACACTATTGTACTATATTGTTTACATATTTCAAATTGTTTTGTTTTTTTTGTGTAGGCTAAGTCAAACTCCAAGCTTTTAAAAGTACTTTCTGGTTAGGCTTTTTCAAGACAACTTTAAGTTTATCTACAAACGTTTTTATCTAATTGTAAAGTGTTACCAAATTATATACAGTATGGTAGACATCATGTAGGCTACACGTTACAACGCTGCATGATTCAAGTGGCTATTAATGTATTAAAATACAAATTCAGCATTAACAATCACCATCTTTATTCTAATTTGAAGGGCTTTGATAACATATCTGTGAAAATAAAAGACATTACGAATTAGAAAAGAAAGACTGAAAATAAACGCATGTTTGCGCGTAGCAAACATTTTCAATTTCCAACAAAACTTGTTAATTATTCAACTGAGTCCATACATCTGTAATAATAAGCAGAGTTATTCATCACTGTGCAACAATTCGGATACCACACGACAACTTGACTTGACAACAGTGCTTGACTTTTTCGTGAAAAAGTAGTGTAGAGTTTTTTGCCATTTTGAACTCATTGCGACCTCTATGAAAATGATGGATACAGCGCCGGTGCGAGCATGGGCGTGTCTTGATGCACGAGTGACTGATTACCATGGAAACGTGAAAGTCTGGATGCAGGGTTCTCAAGTTTTATCAAAAGCTTGGAGTGAGATCACATGCAGTTAGGGGAGAAGCCCTAATGGAGAGTAATACACAATAACACAATAACCATAACGCGTTGTTCATTATAATCGTGGGATTATTAATTACATTTATAATGTTGTACATAGAAAACATGGTAATGTACCTGAGTGTAAACAGCCGCATTCATTATCATCATCATGACTAGTCGAAATGGTATAATGTTTTATTGTGTTGTGGGACATTGTGAACAAATTACATATTAGAGTAAGTGTGTGTGTGTGTGTGTGTGTGTGTGTGTGTGTGTGTGTGTGTGTGTGTGTGTGTGTGTGTACACAAGAGTACACACTCCAGCTTATGAAATGTGTTTTGTGTTGTAAGTGTTTGTTGCACATTTTGATGCCTTGATAACAGGGGTAGGGGGCTCCCACTTGAGTGATAAATGTTGAGCTGAGCTGCAGACCACACCCCTTCAGCCTAGGTGCTTTGGTACTGGGTGTGGCTCCCAGCTGCAGACAGCTAGTTAGCCACCAGGTGGGAAGAATCTGGTGATTAGGGGAATTCACTCACAGCATGGTAAGCAGACTGGGAAGATGTGTGGAGAAACTGGGCCTGGAAATGATACTGCAGGACTAAAGCTTGTTTGTACAAGGAAGGAGTCGGTGAGCATTCGTTTGTGCAGTGTGGTGGATTTTAACATTTAAGTGAATCATGTAGTTATACTTGGGGAAAAATGTGTGTATTTAAAAAAGAAAAAAAAATCATGTGCTTGAATTGTAAGCTAAAATGTTATACATTTAACATCATGAAGGTTTAAAAGTACAGTTAAAAGAAATGTATTGTAAAGATTTTAAAAGGGTAAAAGTTGAAAGTGTGGGATTGTGTATTGTGTTAACGCTGCTAGAGTTTAAGGTTAAACTCATTTGAGTAGTGTTTTAAAAGTGTCTTCAATTTATTTGGGTGCTTTAGATATGAGGTTTCTTTTTTTACTTATTGTCAAGATTAATTTCTAATGTTTAAAATTAAGTATTTGATCGTTTGTTATGATGTCTTATTATGGTTATTTGGGTTTATTGTATTTTTTATTGACCCACTTGTGTTTGTGTTTAAGGTTTTTTACCTGCTTTTGACCACGACAACTATCAAATAAAAGAAAGAAAAGAAATTCCTGGTCATTGAGTAAAATCCAGTCCAAACCTTCAGAGGCAAGCATACCCTTTCAAGTGGGGGAAACTGCAGGGTTGAACCTCACAAAAGTGAGGGCACTTGACAATAAAATATCTTTTTGCTTTTTCCCTGACATCTTTGAAAAATACAAATGCAATGGCAATGATTAATGTTTTGACAGGATATAAAATATTACCCAGAGCACTCTGCTTTAATACATGCATGTAGCCTTAACGTAACTAGAAATACTATTAATATAGTATAATATATAATTTAAAATAAAACGAAGAAATACATCTTCATTCCTTCCTTCCCATACCCACTAACAATTCCCTTAGTTTCAGAAAACGTAAGCTAGCCAAACTGAGCCAAAGCTTCTGGCCTGGGGCTCGTTCTTCGTAGGTCGCTAACTTAGTTAGCTGGATTTGATTGTTGGCGATTTGGCATGATCTTGGATCGTTTGGTTCTTCGAAGCTCATCCTGGACTTGCTGTCATAGCAACAGATGCGCAAGCTCAAACCTGCTCGGGAGCAGGCTTATTTCATGTTAACAGGATTAGATCGCGGCTTCATAAGCGGAGATGATACGGGAAGTCCAGCGCAGCGCGATAGTGCACTTTCTGAGATGTTTTTTTTTTTTTTTTTCGTGACTCGTGAGATTGTCGTTTACATTATTAAATTGTTGGAAACGCACATTTATTTTCGACTTGTCGGTAGTGATGTGCGGATCGATACTAAAATATCGATATCTCTGATACCAGCTTTGTATGTTCTAGAATCGATTATCTTATCAAAATATCGATATTTCAGTAATTTGGAGCAAATATGTAGTTTATTGGAAATAGAAATACAGCGGAAAGTAACCACAATTACCCTCGTTTATCTGAATAATGCCAACTTAGTCGGAACTACTTGTTCTTCCGCCTGCCAAGTCATGAGCGTAATATGGCACTATACAACTGCAGAGCAGCACGCACGCTAGCCACTCAGTCCAGACATGATTTTGACCACTTAAGTTTTGTTTTGCAGAAAATGATTTTTTTAAGTGAATTTCTTTTTGTATAAATTGTATCTTAATTTTAATTTTTTTTATCAACCAATTTATCAATAAAATACCAAATATAGCAGAAAGCAGACAACACAATCATAGAGGCGCCCGCGCGGTCACTTGCACTGCTCGTAAACAGGAGCGCATCTCATCCTAACTTAACGAAACTCAGCATATGCCTCACAGACATGAAATATATCTTAAGAAAGCTTGAAATTGTCTTTTTAACAATTTAAAACAAAAAGAAATAGGCTACTCTCTGGTTGTGTAATGATGTGCATTTCTCTCATATGTGCGTTCACATACGGAGATGGCGATCGTCAACTTCATCTTTACAGCTGTTGTTGCTGTTAATAATCTAAAAATAATAGGCTTATAATTGTATTAAACAATAAATTAAATGAAATTTTAATTGTATTAAAAAAGCAACAAAAAAAATCCTGTTTATCAATATTGTGTGTGTGTGTCGAAAGAATTTGTCTGCAGCTGCTCAAAACAACAACAAAAAAAAAAAGTCAAAAACCCCACTGTCAGTGTTTTGTAAGGAACAGGCAAATATGTTCAATATAGCAGGAGACATTTTAATTGTTAACTAATAAAACAGTTATTTTTTATGTCAGTGTCGGCTATAGACAGATGAAGTTGACGACTCGCGATCTTCGCAGCGCCAGAGAGAAATGCACATTTCATTTTCATACGAATTACATAAGCAGCGCAGTCTGTTTTCTTTTGTTTTGAAGAATTGTTCTGCTTTTCATTTGCAGACATTTCAAGCTATCTATATGTCTCAGGTCTGTGAGGCAATAGGCTAGGCTACCTTATAGGCCTACGCTGAGTTTCGGTTCATTATGAGACGAGCTCCAGGTTCGCCAGCGCCTCAGTGTCCTGATTAACTATTTTCTAATAGCCTATATTTACTAATTTATTAAAATCCAGATAATTTGTTGATGAAACATCGATTAAAATTAAGATACAATTAAAACGAAATTAAATTTAATGACAGGATTCGTGCTTTCAGTTTGAGGTCTCTGTGAAAGTTTTAAAACATTATTTTAGTGCCGCTTTAGTGCGCTCACGTCCTTAATGGAGAACTGTCTGTAACTTTTTTTTTTTTTTTTTTTGTGAAATACATTTCTAAAAAAATGCGACTTAGGTCGCACTGGACTATGTTTTTTTTCTTCCTCGTGACGCATTTTTTGACTGATATGCGACTCTGGAGCGACTTATAAAATAGGCTACGGTAAGTTATTATTCTTTTTGTGCAAATGTCCCATAAAGTCCCATCCTTTAATGATTCATTTATGTCCCGTTGACCGGTCCATTGCATTACGAATAAAAGCAGAATCAATAAAGTCAAAAATGTGATGTGCAGTCAGGTGGTTTGAGTTTGTGCGCGTTTTTTGACGAGTTTTATAGTCTTGATATTGTTTCCTATTCAAAAGTGGTGACGCCCTACCCACCCCCAAATCAGCACCCCCAACATAAAACCTCTTCCCGCGGCCCTGCTGTCCTCAGTGCCGCAGAAAAGCGCTGAAACGGAGATGAAGGGGAACCCGTTTTTTTTTTTGGCTTATTTTAATTTAACTGGCCCATCCAGTTTTCTGGGGGCCCACCTACAATCAAAATCCTGGCGCCGCTAGTGCTCACATATGACTGACTTTGCTGTATGCATGCAGCGATGTGATGATGCCTGATATGAACTTGGGTTGCTACATTAACTGAATGAATCTATTAACATATGCCACATTGATAGGTCACAGCCTACCAATGACAAGATTTCACTGCACGTTACTTGAATAATTAGTGTACTTGTTACTTTAATTTCACAAACAGTAATTTTTGGGCAAAGTATCGGTATCGGATCGGTATCGCCGATACTCGCCTTCATTTTAGTTGGTATCGGATCTGATAGGAAACCAGTGGTATCGCACATCACTACTTGTCGGAGTCTGGCTTTAAATACAGCACAAACTGTTTGCATTGCCCTAAGATTATTTGCGAGTGGCTCTTTCCTTTACACTATTGGAGATGCGGAGAACTTGATGGAAAGTGCTGTCTGTCGTGTCATTTGGAGTTTACCTGGCGCTTTTAGGTTTAAAAAACAGTTTTTTTTTTTTTTTTTTTTTTTGGGGCATTTCCAAGCCACTTAAGACCCAATGTTGTAAAGCAGTTTTTTTTAAAGCAATTTCTTTAGGCTATCATCATTTTTTATGAAGATCATACAATCATGACCATGCCGATTACAGTATGTCACTCAGGCTTCACTAACGTGATTGGTACCATAGACTAGGCTAGACTATAGGCTGCCATCAAGGCCTCAATGAAGGGGATTATGTGAACAGAAAGGGGGTTCACAATGTAAATGTGCAGCCCAGTTACTATTGGGATTCTTAATATTCCAGATTAATAATATTATATCAAATAAAAAAAAGGCAGTTGACTAAAATCTTCCATAATCACAAATGTGAAAGCAAAAAGGCCAGGATCTGTGCATGACTTAAGAATTTTCAGAGATTCACATTCCTGCACATTATTTGAAAGTGGTGAGGAAAGTTCCACAATTAAATATCAAGCTCACTGTATTACATACACTTATTGATCCTAACAGAACTGCATTTTTCCATAGGTGATTATGACATGTTCCTGCAGACAGGTGTTTTATGACCCCATTCCCTGACCCAAACCAGTTATAATGCAGCTCTAGCCAGGACAAGGGCACACAATGAAAATGAACTTCAGCTAACTAAAGGGAAGATTTCAGTGTCTGAAAAGTCTGAGGGTTGCACATCTGACAGGGCCTGTGACATTGCTGCATGTGCCATATTACACATTGCCAAAAAAAAAAAAAAAAAAAAAATTAAATGTTTAATAAAAGACAAATATGCTTAGTTCCTTGAGTTTTATTTAAATTGTTCTTTGTAAAGAAAAGCCAGTGGTCAAGTGCCTGCAACAAGAGATATTAGACACATGCCTCATGCAACAAATAAAAAGGAAAAGTTGTCTATCCACTGCCCACCTGTAGGCCTATGTCTCCTCTGTGTGTGCAGACTCTTCTGTAGGCCTTTCTGGAGATGTGGAATCCTGCAACTTATATTGCAGCCATAAAGCATACAAGTATAAATGAAGTAAAGTTATGTGTGCACTTGCAGGTAGGCTAGTTCCTCCATATGACAGTTATCTGAGAGGGTTTATTCACTGTCCAGTGCAATGGAAACAAATGGACATTACAAAGTCTTCTACTTTCTTTCCTTTGGAAAGTTAGAAAATGTCCACTTACTGCACATATTTCAGCCACCACTTTCTTGGGAACAGATACAAGTGTGTATTATGTAAAAGTGCACAAAAGAGGAAAACACAATGTCATTACAAAGAACTACACTCGGGAAAATGTGATCAATGGCAAAATAATTTTACATTAACATAACTTTATCAGTTTTCACTTTCACAAGTCGAAGCAATTCATTACTTTTAATGCGGCCTTCATTTAATGCAGCAATATGTACAATTATTTTACAGTGTAGGCTACTAAGATCTTTTCTTTTTTCTTTTTTTCTTTTTTTCAGCCTTTTTCTTGGTTGCTTTTATAAACAGACAACCATTTATTCAACAGTGCCTTTTATAGAAGAGAAGAGACTATAATATAACAAAAAATTACCATTAGGCTATGTAGAATATTTTTGTACTTCACTTTTATTTGTTCCCATGTTCTAGTGTGGTGACTCTGACATTACAATGAACAAAGTAGCCTAATTATGCAATTATTAAAATACAAATAAGGCTAAGTGATAAAAACATCTAACATGGCCACTTCTAACGGATTTAAATTGTCTGCTACTTTTTGCCAGCCCTCTCTCCTGGCTTTTGCAGACTTTGTGTTCCCTGGCGTTTTGATTAAACATTAAAATTCCGAATAAACTTCGACTATTAGTTCTTGCTCTGCTGAGGAGAAAAACTGTGCGCGCTCTTTGGCCACGCTGAACAGCCAATAGCAGCGTTGCTGATCAATGTTTCTACGATCGATACATATCCCCTTTTAAACCAGCGCATGAACACGCAGTTATCTCAGATTACTCAATCCAGCGATACTAATCATAAACAACAGGTGAGTTCGAAGAACCCAATTAGCCGGATCATGATTAGCACGATGATATCATCTTGGATGTGTCATTTGGTCTCGGATGTAATAAGCAACGTACGAAGAACGAGCCACTGGTTGCAAAGTAGTTGTAGAGTTTTTGACTGCATCAATAATAATGTTACGATGGGCTATATATTAAATGTTCTAGCCTAAAAATGTTAGACAAGCTTTCTTCTAACTTACCTTCTCCATCACGACGTGTGTTCGCGCGATGTTGTTGGTTACCTAGTAACGAACGTACGGTGGCCGAGAATTTTCCGTCAACTTCCGTTCGCACATCTATGTTGCCTTGTAACGAACGCAATCTGGCCGAGATACGTGCTGGCGGCAGGAAAGTTCACTTTGTGTGCCCGCGCCTCGTATACAACGTTATAAAGCTTGCAGGACAACTTGGTTGGCATTGCCTTTTCAGCGTGAGAAATACACAGTGTGGCGTGTGAGCGAGTGAAATTGGTTGAATTGGAATAAAACTCGATACATATCAAATATTTATAAATGAAGACAAAAATAGCATTACATGTGATAGTCAAAGTTTTACTCTTTATTGTGTGCATTTATTGCAGTATATTGAAAAATATAAGCACTAGTTTCCTTACATATATGGAAATGTATAATATATCACATTATATTTAGGGGCCAAGCACCGAAGGTGCGTAGGCACCTATTGTATCTGTTCCCGTTCTTATTATTCTTCCTCTGCCATGGAAGTCTATGGCAGCCCATAGAACCATTTGTGGGAAAGTTGTAATGGTTTGACATTCTGATAGAGGACAGTCCCAACATTCAATACACCAATTTTGGTGTGTTTAACTAATTCCCTCTAGTGCCACCACCTGTCCAAAGTTTCACTCATATGTATGCTAATTGACCTTTCGCCGGCCCCTCCCCCAAAACGGCCATTGTCCAATCACACATCATAGCAACCGTTACTATGTGAGCAGGTCCGACAAACATTAGCAAAATGGTGAAGCGTGCGCCCATGGCGTTTGTAAATCGGACACTACATACCCCGAGAGATTGTCTGGAGGAGTTGTGTGCATTCCCAAAGCCGAAAACACAACGTGAGCGGTGCCTACAATGGATAAAACAGTGTGGACGGCCCCAATCCCAGTTAAATGTGTCGAACATTACGAGGCATAAATACGCCTGCTGGCTGTGGTATCGATGGCTACTTAGCCTAAAGTTTTTTTTTGTTTTGTTTTTCTGATCTGAAAAACTATCCTATCTGTAACTCAAAAAACATAATATTGTCTGAACCGCGAGTTTTATGATCCCTTGCCCCACTAATAAATATTATGGTCTCAACCGCGATTTTTGTGATCTGTTGTCCCCCTTATAAATATTATGGTAAGTGCATTATGAAAGACAATCAATGCAAGTTATTTAGATGCAAATTAAGGCTATGTCTGGTTAAACAGTTATTGTGTGATTTCGTTTATTGTGCTTTGTCAACTTGAAGCATGAATTTGAGAAAGAAAATCATTTTTGGAAGAAAATGCACCACATACGTTTGTCAATGATATAGGCCTAAGTTATAGCTAAAAGATTGTAAAAGCTTTCAGTTCACCTGCCTAATTGTAGTTGAAAAGTCAAATTAAGCTTGATTAATGATATACTGTGACTGATCAAATAAACTACAGCATCGGAAATATAACTCCCATGTGTTGCAGCATTTAAAATTTTAGTCATAGTGAATGCGAAAAAACACACATAAGAAATTATTGCTGACAGCACTTTTATTTTCAGAGACAGTTTTTTCTTTCACACAAAAACACAACAGAAGTAAGTGTCTTACAATGCTTTTAAACACTTGTTTCCTTGTTCTTTGCCATAATCACAAATGATGTGTATGAACACCGGTAAGCATTAGCCTCGATAGAGACGTAGATAGTAGTCGTGTCTCCTTCATTGCGTATTTTTATATTATAATATATCCCTCCACTGCATACTGTAACCCTTTTTGCCTCAATCTAGAGGATATCGCGGAGGTATTGCTCCAAAAAAGGTCACTGACACGCACGGGTATACCTTTTTCCGTCATGGCAATCTGTCGCGCTGGTCGTGTTTGACCATTTGTTTGTCGGACGTAGCAACAGTAACTAAGGGGGGCGGGGCTCGGCGAAAGGTCAATTACATTTGAACGTAAGGCCAATCAACAAAATTATTTTTCCTCTGATTCCTGAGCTCATGACAATTTGATTGCAGCCTTTGACGTCATTTGCCGTCATAGAAATATGGCCGTAATTTTGAAATGTCCAAAAAACCTACTTTTTTGAACTCTTCCTAGACGGTTTGTCCGATTTGCATTAAAATTTAACCAGATCAGCTTTAGGCAGTGGTGACAAAAAAAAATGGAATTCAAGTTGATTTTTCAAACCGTTCTCTAAACGCATGAACAGACGTAACGCTGGTGCGTATTTTTTCCCGTACCCATGTTAGCAGGTCAGAGCTTTCACACACTGCACGCGGTTGCAGTCCGTCGATCCGTTCCAGGAGCGGTGCGTATACAGCAGTGCAGAGATCGTTTCCGCGCCGAGTCTATTTCTGCTGTGCTGCAAACGCTGAATTAAAGTGACAGCGCATGTTTCATGGTCAAAATGAACACAGATTGACCTGAAAATGTAGTAATTTCATCTGAAAATGTAGTAAAAAAATCATCTTTTGGAAACTGAACTTAATGCCTTAATTTAAAAAATTAGGAAAAATCCTACCTTTAAGGACACCAATTTTCTTTGTGAATGAATAATGTATCGTAAATAAATAAATGTTCTTCCTTAAAATACAGGGTGCATAAGTGAGTACACCCCTATGTTAAATTCCCATAGAGGCAGGCAGATTTTTATTTTTAAGTATTTTTTTTATATTTTTTTTAGGATACTATGCATCCTGATAAAGTTCCCTTGGCCTTTGGAATTAAAATAGCCCCACATCATCACACAGCCTTCACCATACCTAGAGATGGGCATGGTTTTATTTCAGATAGCCTAATAGCTAGTTTGATTTGCATTGAGAGATGATCTTATGGAAAGTACTCCATGCCAATCTCTAGGTATGGTGAAGGCTATGTGATGATGTGGGGCTATTTTAATTCCAGAGGCCAAGGGAACTTTATCAGGATGCATAGTGTCCTGGATCCATGAAGTAACTGGCCTTTAAAAATAAAAATCTGCCTGCCTCTATGGGAATTTAACATAGGGGTGTCCAAACTTATGCACCCTGTATTTTAAGGAAGAACATTTATTTATGATACATTATTCATTCACAAAGAAAATTGGTGTCCTTAAAGGTTGGATTTTTCCTAATTTTTTAAATTAAGGCATTAAGTTCAATTTCCAAAAGATGATTTTTTATTCCTCTTTTTAGTCAACTTTAGCATGGGTGTATTCACTTATGCATTGCACTGTATGTGTGAAACAGACGTTAAGCTGTATCTTTACAACGCTTTATCGTATTCAGACATAACTTGGTACATGTCATCACAAGCATGATCTGAGGCTACTGAAGGAGCCTGAGAAGTTTCGGAAAATCCTTGCTAAGTCCAACGATACCAAACATGCTAGGTTTTGCCTTACGGTTTGTGTAGCGTTGTGATTTAGCGCTTAAACAGCTTTTGCCAATATCTTCGAAACTGTTTAACAAATCGAGACGAAACCACGGTCAGAAGTTTGGAAACATAGGTCGATAGCTTAACGCCAATGCCCAAATGCGAAAACATTGATAGTAAGGGGTAGTAAAATTCAATCAAAGTCATGTGTCAGTCATTTTTTACGTGTTTTTTCATATAAATGTCTATAACTCTGAAGCGAATTGAGATATTTTCACCAAAATTGACACAGATGTATGGACTCACTCTGAGGACACATAAAAAAAATGGTGGGACTGAGCCTCTTGGTGGCGCTATAATAGAATAAAACATGAAATTCTCATTGACTTCAATACAGTATTGTGATATAATATACTATACTATACTTTATAAACTCATCAACGTAACATTGCGAAATTTCGTATGAGTCATCGGCACCATGCTTTGAAGGTACTCAAAAAGTTTCAGGGCAGTGTCACCTTGTGAAAAGTTATAACAAAATTTCCAAAAAGGCTAATAACTCTTGAATACATCTGGCTATTGAAATGCCACTGGTCTTAAAGGGGGGGGTGAAATGCTATTTCATGCATACTGAGTTTTTTACACTGGTAAAGAGTTGGATTCCATTGCTAAACATGGACAATGTTTCAAAAACTAAGTTGTTCCAAAAATACTCCTTCCGGTTTGTCACAAGTTTCGGAAAGTTTTTTTCGAGTATGGCTCTGTCTTACGTAAGATAGAGCGGAATTTCCTTATATGGGTCCTAAGGGCACTTCTCCGGTAAGATCGCGGCCGCGCGCGCACTCGTAGACCAGAGCAAGAGAGCGAAAGCAGTTCGCCATCAGCGCCCTGCCCGGCTTTTGGGAAGTCAGTGTCACCAAAGAAGTGTGTTTTTGGTTGCCAGGGCAAGACAACCCTGCACAGATTCCCAAAGAACCCAGCGTTAAGGAGCCCGTGGATGGAGTTTGTTTTCCTGAGCATAAACGGAGTTGTGATAGACTGTTGTTCCCTGCATTTCGACGATGATTGTTTAATAAACAAAGCCCAGATCGGCGGATTTGCAGATCGTCTATTGCTTAAGGATCGAGCAGTCACAATGATAAAGGTTCGCGGTCGTGCGTGGGAACGGTGAGTAAAACTGTTGAACAAATGTCTCTGTGTGTTGTTAGCTCGGCGCGTTAGCACAGCTTTAGCTTCGCCCACACGGCCCGCCCCCAGCCGCTCGTTTTTTTCCGGAAAGACTCGGTACAGCCAATCTTTCAATTAAAAATCTAATAAAACAAAAGACTTTTTGGAGATATGAAAGATGCAACACTACTCTATAGGTACTCAAGATTAACAGGAGATTGAGTGAAAATGAGCATTTAACCCCCCCTTTAATAGATTCCCTGGGTCAAGCCGAGAACATAGATACCAAGTTTTCCTTATTTGGCCGAACTTCCTGTCCGCCCTTCTTGATTTTCATTCAATATCTACTTTTTCAAACTCCTCCTAGACCTTTTGTCCAATTTTCACCAAAATCAAATCGTATCATCTCCAGACCATGCCGACTAAAAGTTATGGATTTCGTGTCGATAGACGAAACCGTTTTCGTATAGCGCAGCAGCAAAGTTGAGGCATGATGCCGAAAGCACTATTCAGGCTTTATCTCTGCAATGCCTTGACATATTGACACCAAACTTTATATGTGTCATTGTCACTTTACTCTGACCACATCACATAAGTTTAGTAACTGCGCCACCTATTGGTCGAAAGTGATAATTAAATCATATTTTTAATTAAAGTTCATATGATTTTTTCAGCCATTTCGTCTAAAATCCTCTTTAAATGTCTTTAATTGCTCATTGTTGCAGTTGGTCTGACACTTTCAGCCATGTTGGCATGTCTTTTCGTCTTGTTCTTCTTGGACCCGGTAATTGCTGCTTGCAGCTATATTCGAACTTTAAACTTCTATCCAAGTATTTCTTTGATAATTTTACCTATTGCATCACAGAAATAATGATACTATGAGGTTAAAGTCTGTTTGTGTTTTGTTTTGTGAAGCTGTTTTATGACATCTCTCTCTGGGTCAGCGGCAGCACCAACTCAGATTTGAATGTTGCGATATGTTGCTGTATGGAAACCTCTTCAATTATAATAATCTACTGTTAGCATGGACCATACAGCAGCAACAACAATAATAGTTACATTAATATTATTAATAACACATGAAGCAAAATAGGCTATCTAGGCGATTTAATTACACGTTAAGCATTGTCGAATACACTCAAATGAGATCGATATGTACAAATTGCTGCACATTCGTTGAATTCTGAATTTTACACACATAAGTTGAAAGCAATTTGTTTGTGGATAGTAAAACATGTCTGCAACATTTATCAAGTTCACGGATAATTGTGGGTGCATTTATTAATCATAATAAAGTATAGGCTACTACAAAAAAAAATCAGATTAGTCCAGAATATGAACGCAACACGTTTAATTTCACGTTAAGCATTTTCCTCCCATAGAAAAACATTATAAGAATGCTAAAATTTGGCTTAATGTATATTACAATGTCCTCCTTATTATGTCGAAATAACATGTTATTATTAATGTCGAAATCAACAATCAAATATTTCAGTATGGTGGCTAAATCAGGCTTTGGGACATTTTTACTAGAGTAAAATGGGTGCTCAGTCTATATTATTGTAGATGTAGTCTAAAGCCCTATTTGGACAGTAAGTCAGGGGCGGTTTCTTCATTAGGGCGATTGGGCGACGCACCACCAAAGTGTCAAAGGGACTTTTTCAATCACATTCACAATCGCATTCAACCACAGAGTTACGCTAGCCGTCACTGTAATCTGCCTCTGTAATCAGAGAATGTCTAGTCCAATCAGCGCCATGTCACGTTCTGTGGAGTACCGCCTCTTTTTGGGCGATTTCACTCTGGCTGAGAATCGCCCAGAGTGTTCCCATATTGCCATAGACTTACATTCAAAGATGTTTTTTTTTCGAACTGCAGGCACTGCAATGCATTCTCTATGGGTTCCGGGAGGGCTCGCACTAACGTGCTTACGTCATCATACGTACCCTTAACTTGTGCAGCGATTGGTGGGAACAAACATACACTATTAAAAATCTTTAAGATTAAGTGACAAATAATATTTGAAAACAATTTTGAATTTGAACAACAAGAAAATATGAAACACTACTTTAATATCTTTATCAAATGTGATTAAAAAAAAATAAAATAAAAAAGAGAGCGAGAGCGAGAGAGACTGTTGGGACATCTCGCGAGTTGAGGCCAGTTGAACTTGAACAACGTCATTGTTGCGAACGCAGTTAATTCTATCGTGTCATTAAAAGAAATAACATTCAGCCGTCGTAGTTATCAGGATAAATTGGTTCAGCATCGCTAGACGAGGTGTTTGAGGAGCACTTGAAAACTGCCACCGTCTTTAAAGGTACATCAAATAGTGAATAGTGTAAATAGTGAGTATGTGCAGGGTTCGTACGGGTGCTTGAAATCCTTGAAAGTGCTTGAATTTGGATGTGTTTAAGGTTTGAAAAGTGCTTAAATTTTGGATAAAATGCTTGAAAATGTAACTATATTTCTGTCACAACAAATATTTATCTGACGGAATATTTCGTTTAATAAATGTAGCCCTTCAGATTCAGAGCGATTTGCGCTACGCTGGCCAGAGCAAGTAACGTTAGCGTAAATAGTGAGTTATGTGATTTCAGTTGTTTCTTATTGAATTGAAATTGGAGTAAACATTTTTGGAAATTCGCATCCTGGCTGGGCTTTGTTTGAATTGATTTGGACTTGCTGCTGAATTGTTAACACTCATATAGAAACAAACAAGGAGATTTATTGTAAGAGTCACTTTATTTTTCATTAATATTAAAGTAGTGAAGTTGCCTTTACATGCTTAAGCTGTTCATTTATCCATTGCATGGGTGGACCGAATCCTTATCAATCATCCAAACACTTGCCCCCCCTGAGAGATTTTGCAGGAGCCGCCACTGCAGTAAGTGTTTCTCACGGGGTCGTAATTAGGTAATTTAGGTCCAAAAAGAGGACGTATGGTCACCCTACTGTTTTTTTGACAAACACCAAGGTCATGTGGTAATTTAATTAACGTCCAAATCCACATCTCTTTTTTTTTTTTAGTTTACAAAAAGAGATTAATTCAAAATTCACTTTTAATTCCTTTTTGAATGTAAAAAAAAAAAAAAGCTAGGTGAATCGATTTTTTTTCTCTCAGCCCTAGTGGAGATTGAATGTTTGGTTTATTCTGTGTTGCAGGTTCAGGCACGATGAGCGGCATTATTCCCAAGAGCAAAGCAAAAGGCATTGACATCTGTGCAAACTTCCACCGCAATTATATAATCCGCTCTGATCTCGGCTGCTTTATGGAGACATATGCTTTAAAAGAAAATGATGAAACCTCTATTTTCAGTCTGCACCCTGCCTGCAAAGATGGAGACCACTACATTCGTGATATTAACTACTTTTACGTCATCAAGGGCAATTCCTACCGCAGAGTCACCAGCCTGGAGACAGACAACGATCCCAAAGTTTTCAGCCTTCATCCCAACCTCCGGGGCGGAGACCACTACCTTGCAACCTTGGACGTTTACAGTGTCAAAAACTATTTTTACATCATCTTCCAAAAAAAGGGCACTTATCGAAGAACAAAAAACTTGAATGAAGACTCCGAAGGTGTAGAATACAAGCTCCATCCCAACCTCAGAAACGGCCTCTATTACTGGGGCAAATATATGGCTGGCTGCATCTCATTCCTCAAGCCAGCCTCAGAGTGGGGATACGAGTACTACACCAGTAGAGACTTAAGCGAAGACAATTGCATTTGTGTCTATTCTGTTCATCCTGCTATTCTTAACTTCCTTCCTGGTGGGCTGTCAGTAACTAAAGGCCCAGTCTGTGGCACGTGGGAAAAGATTAAATATTTATTTAATGACAAAAAATCACCATCAAAATATGAAAACAGAATCAATAAAAAGGTTGGATACGATAAGGAGAAGATGTCCCAGATCACACACAACTGGAAGATAGCCACGTCAGTCACAGCTGAAACTGGAGATCTTGCCAAGCTAATTGCGAAGGTTCAGTTCTCCTTTTCTGCAGAATATGGAGGTTCACACGTCAACACTGAAAAAGAAAGCTGGAACGAACTGACTGAAGTGGAAGAAACACTCTCATTTGAGCTGGAGCCGAAAGAGTCTGTATATCTGTGGCAGTACAAACTGGGTATCGGTAAAGAACCAGTGTTGTTCTGCCGGGATATAAAGATAACAAATGATCCAAACCCTGCCGACTGAAGTCCCGCTGCCACCCGCTCAATCATGAAAACATACCAGGATGGTTTAACTCCAAGGATAACCAAGTGCTTCAGTTAAATACCTTAATTATAACTTCTCAAGCAACTATTTAGATATCTGCATGCACTGCTTATAACAAGGCTGTAATTGTTTATTATAGATTATTGATTTAGATTATTTAGTTACAGATGATGTAACTACAAATTACAACACTATTCAACAACTATCTTTATGATTAAAAGAAACTTATAGAGAATACTACCTTAAAATCTCACACATGTAACCTAACCTCAAATCTTTCAGTATGGTGGCTAAATCAGGCTTTGGGACATTTTTACTAGAGTAAAATGTGTGCTCAGTCTATATTACTGTAGATGTAGTCTAAAGCCCTATTCGGACAGTAAGTGTTTCTCATGGGGTCGTATGGAGTGTGTGTGTGTGTGTGTGTGTGTGTGGTGTGGGTGGCGGGGGGTGAATGCAACAACAAATACTTGACAAATGCATCCACAACCTTGCAACTATGTTATTGTACCTTAATACATAAAGTAATACATCCTTTCCATTCACATTTTGGCCCGCTATTTTTAGGGAAAAATATTTTAGCTTTTAACACCTTTTACATAACACTGTTTCTTTTCAGGGCCATAGTTTAAAATAAAATAAAATCTACAGCACTATTTAAGTACAAATGTATTTCTGTCCTCCTGATGCTCCTGATTAAGATGCAGTTTAACCAATCTTTGCGTTACGCACATGACCCACTGGCGGGACCTAAAGCTTAAAGCAAAAACGGCGACTAAAAAAGCAAAAGCCGAATCCCGGACATTTTGGCCAATTAAGAAAAATCCCGGCCAGACGCATTTTTTTAGGTCTAAAAAGAGGACGTATGGTCACCCTACTGTTTTTGACAAACACTAAGGTCGTGTCCACTGCAGAGCACCGTACAATAACTGTTCGTATGCATGTTAAAGATCTAGCGTAGGCTATTACTGTATTACTGAAATGCTGTAAAGCATTTACAAGAACAATATTTCATCACCGCTCAAAAAGAAGAAAAGCACATAAACATTTGAAATGGTTCGTTATTATGGCAGCAATTATATAGACTACCTTAAAAAATAAACTTTACCTCATGTAATTTTGTATTTAGGCCCTACTTGGCATCTGACAGACAATCATGCGACTGACCACGTGAGCTGTGAGTTCCCGGGTTCAAAGGATCACAAAACTCGCTCTTCCATCGTCAATAAATCGGCATCCGAATGCATGAGTTTTATCACTGAGGTGACATGCACATTTATTTTTATGGACGTCCACATGAGAAACACTTACCGTCCGGATAGGGCTATAGTGTATCTGAAGTCGGCTGAAGTGTTTGATTCACCAGTCGTAAAATGCGCTGAATTTTGAACTCATGCATTTGGTGTAAACATGTAATCAAAAGCTTTTTGTTTTTCACATATTTCACTTTATAGAATGCAATTTTGGTTTTAATATGTTAAATAAAGCTGGATACTGCTTTTAAAGTCTTGGTGTTTTTATTTTTTTTATTTTGTATTTTTTTTTCTACCAAAGAAAACATTGTTGTGGTGTATGTTTGACAAATCTCTACTCCCAGTTATAACTCTATATTTACAGTAGGCATAATTGTTATTGTGTATGCAGCATGAGTCAAACACTGTTCGTGAAGATTAATACGTAGATTAATGAATGAAATACAACTGTTCACGAACAGAAGATTGTATTTGACTCATGCTGCATACACATACGCAATAACAATTATGACTACTGTAAATATAGTTATAACTCCGATTAGAGTTGTTTGCATAAAATGCACTGTGAACATTCACATGTTTGCCCTGTGATAGGCTGCCTACAATTTATCTCCATAATATATACCATACTATTTTCTCTGCGCATATATTTTTTACTTACTTACATCAATCATTATCACATATTTTACATTTACATTTTTAACTGTAGGTACCACAGACAATTTAATATGGGCAAGTTTGTGTATATTTTACACGTAGTACAATACTGTAGCCTGTGCTGCATTTAAACACCAGACAGAGACAGATAATGATTTATTAAACAGGTGGTCTTTACTCATCTCACTTGCACAAAATAAATGCTGTAATAGAAAGCATAGAAACGCACAGGTGAAATACACTTAAAATTATATGCATTTAAAAATTTGGTCGGGTTGAAGTCATCCCTCCGGATCTTCTGCATCCACTCAGCCCGTCTCGCGGCGTCAACGGGGAATGCATGAAAGCTGACTTCTCTGTTATAACGTGACGACATGGTAGGGGAGAGTGGGGTGAGTTGTGCCAGTTTTTACTTAAAGTGACTTTAAGCTGAGGCCATGATAGCAATGGTTCCAACTACAATATGAACATATATTTCAGGATGTGGTGCATCTCTGGGAACAATCACTTTCGATCTGAAATATAGTATTTAAGAAATATAGCTTTCTGAAAAAAAGTGGTCTTGTGGCACAACTTGCCCCAGGTGCGGGGTAAGTTGTGCCTTTGGAGAGAATGCATTGGGGTAAATTGTGCCATTGATTATTGAAGTAAAACAGTATATTTTGATCTCAGAAACTGTAATGCTTTATAAAAGCTAGAAAAATTCAATACAAAATTACTCATTTAAGGTTTATTTAAAGTCATTTTACAACATCAAAGGGCAATTTTCTACAAGCCTATTGCGCCACATGAGCACATCAAAGGTCAATTTTCTTAAACAAGCCCTTCATGAACACATCAGAACAAAGTTTAATTCAAAATGGAAAAAAAAAAACCAGCAAATTCTATTTAAAGGTCATTTATGACATCGAAGGCAAATTTTCTTAAACAAGGCCTAGCGCCACATGAACATATGTTCAGAACGAAATGAAATTCAAACGAAGACCATACTGAATGCCATCCTTTTCACAGATCTGGCCTACTACATAACATCCCACTTGTCAATGCTACAGGGGAATATAAATTTCTGCTCCCTTCTGGCTGTACCTCCAAGTTTTTGTGGTGTGGGTAGTTTCTTACGCACATCTTCTCTAGGGATGACTCCTTCATCATTTTCTTTGAAAGTGAAGATTGGCTTTCCATCTACAGACCTCTTACTACTTCGCCTTAGAAACTTTGCATTGATGTCGGCACCATCAACCTTCTCAACCAATCCAATATAGTTATAGGATTTGGTTTTGCCTGCAAAATTCACAATGACAAAGTCCCCAGCAGACAGATCCTTGTCACCATCATCATCATCATAATCATTCTGGACATCTGAACTCTCATAGTCAGTGGTGTCGTTAAGTGGAATGGAAATGTCACTATCTTCTGAGCTACTGAAGACAACTACTTTCTTTCTTGGTTTGGTTGGTTTAGTCCCTATCTTCTTATTTTCATTCCTTTTCTTCTTTTCACCCTTTTCATTTTCTCTGTCGCGTGTGTTCTCCAGGTCATCCTCTGCTTTATCATCGTCAGTGGTTTCATTAAGTGGAATGGCCATGGTGCTTTCTTCTGAGCTACTGTACACAACCGTTTTCTTCATTTTCTTGAGTTTAGTTTGATTTGATCCTTTGAGAGCCCTTTTCATCTGCCTTTCATTCTTTTTCTTTTCCTTTTCAGCCATTTTATCTTCTTTTTCTTTTTGTACCCTCTCCAGTTCCATCTTCTCAGGTGTTTCGGTCGCGATTTTTGATTTTACTTTCTTTCTTTTCATTCTGGGCCTTCTTGCTGTGGCTTTTGGCAAGGGAAGTATGGCTTCTGGAGATACATAACCAAAATGGGCAGAAGAACCAGTTTTGTCACTTAAAGATTGCTCAGGATTTGTTTCCGGAGAAGTGGGTGGCTCCCCTGTGTCTGGACCTGCTTCAAGACCTGTGGCATGGGTTGGCTCCTCATGTGATGGTCCAGGCAGGTCAGCAGCAGAACTGGTGGAAGGCTCTTCTGGGTTTGGCCTGTCTGTTAGCATTGATGGGGCATAATCTTCATCTGGGAAGATATCCCTGTTAAATGGGAATATGCCTGTCACTCTGAAACCTGATGTGATATTTCTGGGTGTCATTGCAGACATGAATGCTTGGTTTACAAGTCCTGGGACCTCGTAAATCGTTACGGTTCTACCAGGATTAGTGCGCATCCATCCATCCATTGCACTGTTGTAGTAGGTTTTCATTGGGTAATAGACTGTTTTGTCTAAAGGTTGCAAGCGGTGTGAGGTGTGAGGTGGCAGGGTGAGCATAACGACACCATTTTCTTTAGCAGTTGTCACTGCCTTCAGTGAGATGTGAGATTCATGGTTATCCAGAATGAGCAGGACTGGGTGATTGGTGGAGCAGTTGGTTTGGCGGATGAAGTGCTCCATGAAGATGATGAAGGCTTCTTCATTCATCCATCCAGACCGTGTAGAATGACCTACGGATCCTGCTGGTGATCCATTCAGGAACTGTTCTTTGAAACGGACACGCGGAAATACAAACATGGGTGGGATTGCATTTCCTGTGGCATTCACCGCACAGGCCACAGTGACAAGCTCTCCTCTTTCACCTGATGTCACAGAACCCACTTGTTTCTTCCCTTTCTCTGTGACAATCTGCTTGGGGGTCTGCACCGTTGTCACACCAGTTTCATCCATGTTGTAGATCTTGTGTGGTGGGAAGTTATACCTGAAATGAGATTAAATTGTTGTTGATCAGAGAAGTTTACAGCAGTTTTAGGTATTTGGATGTGGTTGTGTAGATGTCAACTCTGCCACTGCTACTACCTAGAGATGATGTTCCCCCTCTCCTTCCCAGTCTTCCTGGCCAGTGTGTGTGTGTGTGTGTGTGTGAGTGAGAGAGAGAGAGCGAGGGAGAAATAGTGTGTGTGTGTGTGTGTGTGTGTGTGTGTGTGTGTGTGTGTGTGTGTGTGTGTGTAAGAGAGAGAGAGAGAGTGTGTGTGTGTGAGAGAGTGTGTGAGAGAGAGTGTGTGAGAGAGAGAGAGAGAGAGAGAGAAGAGAGAGAGAGAGAGAGAGAGAGAGAGAGAGATTGTATACTGGAGTGTCTTTCTGGGGCTGACATGTCAAGGCCATATGATTACCTGTCCATCACTTTAGATAGGTTATCAAAGAACTCCCCCACGTTGTGCCTATTAAAGGCAGTAGCTCTACCAAGAGAGGTTGCTTCAGGAGTGCGGCATGACAAATGACAGCGTGCTTTAAAGGCTGCAAACCAATCACGTCCTAGAAAAGATTAAACGTTTATTAGCATTATTAGCATTTCTCTTAATGTGTCCCTTATTGAGCCATTGCCTTTACATAAGTTGAATCTATACACTCTAAATAAGTACCCAATTTTGCTTCTCTTACTATCTGCATGAGCATTGAGCATTTCCTGGGAAAATAATTATTAAACTTCCCTTTTACTTTTTTCCCTTTTTATTAATAAATGCACACTTAATCAAACCTGCTTTTTCCTCTCTGATCCAGCTGGCAGGGATATTGATGTCATTTCTTTTTGCATACTCAAAAGCAAGTTCACAGCATTTCATGGGACTTAGACCGTGAAACATTGCTGCTAGTGCCTTTATATGTTCTGCCAGCTCTTTCTCCATATGTTCGTCAAAGACTTGATTGGCAAGTCCAGTTCTTTTATATCCTGGCCTTATTTGTTTTCCAGCTATCTTTTTCTTCTCCATGTATCGTTTTAATGTCATCCTGCATATGTTCATCTGCCTCGCCACCTGACGAATGGACTTTCCCTTCTCCACCTCTTTCACTGCTCTGTCCATGTCCTGTAGAGGAGTGGAAGCCCTGCCTGTCTTCCTCGTATAACTCCGTGGCATGACGTGGTATATTTCTATTTTTGGTATAAAATGAAGAATCTCACATAGTTTTAGTGATAAAACTTAAGAATAAAATGCACAAATACAATAAAATAATATGTTTAAAATATTTATAAGTGGGGGTGAGTTGTGCCACTGGCACAACTTAACTCAGGCCCTTTGGCACAAATCACCCCAACCCCACCATTTTAGAAAAAATGCATCATCCATCAGTTTTGAGCTAACATCATGCTAGCTGTATAATGTAGCTTACCAAAGCACTAAAACATGTGTGAAATGTTTTCAAACTTGTCTATAACTGTTCAGACACAACAATCAAAAAATCATGATCATAGAAATTTTACTTTGAAAGGCAAAAAACAGTTTTTTTAACTTAAATGTGCTTACCTCTCATGCAATAAGGCTCTCTTCTTTGCAGGATGAGTGAAATGGCTGAGTCATCAAAAATGTGTGGACACATGACCGATTTCTTCTATGGTTCCCTAGAAACAGGGGGTGGCACAACTTCCCCACTGGCACAAATCACCCCACTCTCCCCTACATAACGGCACACAACAATGAAGTGCTGAGGCTGTGACCCTCTGAAAGGCAAGTCACCTTGAATCCTAAAAACACTCATTGTGAAAAATATCGCTGTGTTGATGGAACTTGGTCGCTGTTGTCTCTCGCTATCGCTGTCAAATCACCGGAAGTACTGGCCCACACACTCAAGTTCGAAACGTCAACGGTCGCCATTTTGTGCACGGAGCGAATACTATACCACACCGGGTGTGTGAGAGGGAAATCTAGTTCAAAGAGGTTTAATATAGTTCGGGAGAGGGATCCCTCTGGTGGCGAGCAGAAGTTGGAAGAGAACAGAAGCAGAAGAGCCACGGGAGTCTCGTTTGACAGATTTTCAGGATGAGCCCATTTATTTATTCTTTTGCTCTTTATTGCGAGCTTTAATCAGATTGCATGAGAATATTTGGACCTGGTCTGACAAAGCGATTTATCACACATTCAACAACTGTTGCAACTATTAAAATTTTTAGCATTTATTGTTATAATGTCTCATCTGGATATTAAAACCCTCAAGTTTCTTCAATAATAATCCCAATATTATTTATTTTTACAATTATGTACCTAGTGAGTTCCTCAATAGTCTATAGCATTTAGAAATTTTCATCTTTTCAATTTACATTAACCTGAAATATTTTCAAATGAATCATAACTAATCAAATCGTGATATCTATATCGATACTCAGCCCTGTAGTTTGATTGAATCAAATAAAATCATCACACTAACAGATTCTTCTGTTAAGCTTAAGCCATTAGTTGGTCCACATCTTCCTCCAGGTGTGTTGATCATCTCGTTGCCCCATGGACGTTCCCTCTTCACCAGGGAGACTCTTTGTGAGCCGTTGCAAAGGACTTTCTCTCCTTGGCGAGGGAGGATTGTTACTAGCACGTCTTTGATCCCTCACTTTATGCTGTGGTTGTTGGTGTAGTTTAAGATGAAAGGCTTAGACCCAGGTGTCACACACAATTTTGCTGATCATTGCAAAAAAAATCTTTCCCTGAAATTTTTAGTATGGATTTTTCCATACCAAAACTCTATTTTTATTTTTTTCTTACCCAATTGGCAGATAATTTTGGTTGCTTTGTGCAAAAACTCACTTAAAGGTATAGCGGAGGATTTTCTTTTTCCGGGTGGGTAGTGCAAACTATTGGTCCACCTAAGTGTCAATCATTCTGGTGATATGTTTACGTAAGGCCGTCGTACGTGCTCGTCCCTTAGTTTTGGCTTTCTGCGCATGCGCACTTTCAGGTGTTTATGTGTGGTGAGCTAGAGCTAAGCCATTCATTGAAGCTCGCCGTTTCACCGGGTCCTTTGAAAATGTCTGAGGGTCGCAAGAGAAAAAGTTTGTACGAACTGTATGAGAAGAAGAGAAAGGCCTCAGAAGAGAGAAACAAGATCAGAGTGTTTTTGGGAGATTGTTTCACACGATGGCGTGCGCTGAAAACACAGGTTGGGCTTCCCACTGATGCCTCAGTCGCGAAGTTTCTACTCGACAGGTAAAGTTTGGCATGCTATTTGGAGAAAAAGTGCAAATCTTCTTTTGGAAAGTAATCTTGTATGAGCGATGCCGACAGCAACTTGTAAACAGAGCGTGCACGAGGAGAACCTCGCACACGTTTAATAGGCGTTAGCAGGTAGCAGGTAGTGTGTTGCGCATGTGCATTTTTTCAAAAAGTGGAGAGGGCAGTTCTTATCTAAAATTCGGAAAGATCCTCCGCTATACCTTTAATTTTATTATTTTTCTGATCAGAAATCAATATATAATTTCTTATGTCATTTTATTTATCTAGTAAATGTTTCTTGATTTAAGGATTTTTTGATATTTGGACTGGACACAAGACAGAAATACTAAGTAAGAAAAGCCTTTTTTGCAGTGAAATCATTGCAGATTCAGCTGTTAGACCTCTATAACTGAGCAGTAAAGAGGAAAGCACTGACCCCTCTCATCCTCTGTATCACTCTTTTACTGCCATCAGGTCATCGGTTTAGAGCTGCTTTGGCCAAAAAGGAAGCTTACAGGAATTATTCCCACTGCAGTTTCTATCTATTAGTATATTGCATTTTACTTTCTGTTTATTTATTTACATATCCATAAGGTGTTTTTTCTTTTTTTTTTTGGATGAATTGTGTGATTTATATTGTGTAACAGATAGCGTACAACTAGCGAACTCCAGAAAGCTGTCGTCATAACTTTAGTGATTTTACTGGTGATTGCGCTTCTCAATATTTTTTCTATAAATAACAAACAACAAGAATTTTTTTAATGAACATTATGTTCACATTTGCATACACTTATCCAGCGAAACATTATGATTTGATTTTGTGCGTAGTTCCTTTTAACCTAATTTGAAGTAATATACACTAAAAATGTATATTCAGATTATTTACAAACAGTAGAGAAATTAGCATGTCAGTACGCTACAACATATCACGTTACCAATAACACGAATCAAGTCTGCTTATAACAAAAATATATAGCAATAATCTTAATCTATTAATTCTTAAACACTTTAAATCACTATTTAGTATAAACAATTGCACTTTACAGTCATATATTTCCAAGTTTTAAACGATGGAATCAATAGCCTAGGAACTGCATGCACGTCGTTCTTGACTGCGTTCATTGAGAGAAACCAAAAGTAAACGTACTCGATTAACTCTTTACGTGCAGCAATATAGCACGGCCTGATACGCAGTACTCGTTCCCGTATCTCAGGGAACCGAGGTTACGCAAGTAACCGAGTACGTTCCCTTTCGATACTTTACTCGTGCTGTATCGCTAGACGCTGTTATGGGGAACCAATACAATCATGCCGTGCTATGGCTGCGGAACGACTATAATGTTATACTTGGCCTTAAAGGGATAGTTCACATTGAAATTAAATTTTGGTATGTTTGAGCTTACCTCAAGGGCATCCAAGATGTAGGTGTCTTTGTTTCTGCAGTAGTTTCAATTGTGATATTTTTAGGTCAAACTGTTCATGCTTGTAAGTCATATAAGACCCCCCTGGAGGTACCGAGGTCCACCCACAAAAATACTGTGGGAAACACAGGTTGTTGGAGCTATTTAGTGTTGTGTTTAGATTTCATTATGATAAATTTATTCATTTTTTGATTTAATTATGATTAAATTTCTGTTAGTGTTTTGTTAGTTTATTATTTGTTTTGTTTGTTTCATGCACGCTAGGGGGCACTATAGGTTATTTAGGTAAGCGCACGGCAGGGACTAGTATGCACCAGGTTAGGCATATGGTTTTTTACCGGAGCGGGAGAGGCACAGGAAATTTGTTTTGTTCTGTGTTTGCTCGACTTCAGTCAAAAAATAAACCACGTGTTGTTGAATTTTAATACTTGTTTGGACCTGATGTTTTTCCCACCCGCGTACACCAAAACCTACGGTGCATCAGTGGCTTTTTGATTTTGTTTGATTTTGTTTGATTTGAACTTTGACTTAAGATTTTTGTTACTTCGTTGACAAACGGCCACTACAGCCTCAAGTAAAAAACCCGCCTTTGAACTCTTCAAAACTGGACTTATCTGATCGCTTGGATGTGGATTTATGGACAAAAGACATTAAGCAGTCTTAGATTCAGCTGAGGTGGCGACAAGGCTCATTCTGGCCCAGATCACACAACGACGTTCAACCTTCTCAAAGACACCGGTAAGTCAGTGATATAACTGTTTAAAGCCGTAATGGAAAACGGCCGGACGAGTGGAGTTTGACAGTATTTCACAAGGAATTGGTTGAATGTCACACGTCTACCTTTACGCATGGCCACGTGCTTTCATTCATGCATAAAAAGTCCGGCAGTGTGTGTTTGTTTAATGAAGAGGATCTGATGATCAATAATCATCGTGTGTTTTACAAACCTGCTCTCTTGTGCGTCAATGAACTGTGTGATTTGTTTGCAAACAAAACAAAACAAAAAAGGGAAAATAAATAATAGAAACGGAAATGTCCGACGTTGGTGCAAACGATACTGAAAAGCCTAAAAGAACTGTTAAAATGTCTGCTAAAGGTATAGAATATAGTGTGATGACACTCCAGGAAAAAAGGAGTGAAAAATGCAAACAGGCCAAAAAGTGTATGAAACACTTGAATGAGTTAATGACATCAAAGGAGAATGTTGATTCAATAAAGAATGAGCTTTCTGTGTTTGTAAGGTGTTGCGAAGACGCACATGATGTCCATAAATCTTTTATGAGTCTACCTTTGCCCAAAGATGAAGTTGAAAGACAAAGCAAATATTTCACGGACAAAATGACAGAATATCGTGATTTCACTGAGAAGGTAAAAGGATGGCTCTCTGATGCGCATGATTCATGTGCTGAGCCAAATAAAGATACTCCTGATGATCAATGTAATGCTGATGAAATAAATCCTGAAGATAGTGTCTCCAATGTTTCAAGTGTAAAAGTGAGCTTTGAAAAGGCACACTCTCAACTATCACGGACTTCTTCTACATCATCTGCGCGCATTAAAGCGGAGGCCGACAAGGCAGCGCTCGAGGAGCGCATCGCTGCGCAGAAAAGGAAACATCAAATTGAAGCGCAACAGGAAAAACTAAGGAGAGAAATGGAGCAACTTGAGCTTGAAACGGAATTGGCAGCAACAAAGGCAAAGCTTCATGTTTTGGAAACCAGGTCACAGTGTGGCTCAAAATGTTCAGATGGCATGAATTCTTATTATAAAAGGAACAAGCCACGAGGAGTGAGTGATTTAAATGCCGACGCCAACACTTTTGTCCCAGATATCATGAATGGCAATGATCATGCTCTTGGTTTGTCTGCTTCTGGATTTCAACCACCACCAGTTGTTAAGCCTAAACAAAGACGAAGTAAACAAATGGATGAAATGACATTAAAGGCTGATGCTCCAGTTCATGTGATGCAAACTGTAAACGGAGTGCACATGGGACATGCTCACCATCAGACCCAAGCTTTGACTGACAGCTATCAAAATGATGTTTTGAACATTATGCAAAAACAAAATGACATCGCTGCTTTGCTTGTCCAACAAAATCTGTGTGCTGTCCTCCCATCTAGGAACATCTCTGTGTTTGATGGAGACCCTCTCCAATACAGATCTTTTATCAGAGCTTTTGAAAATGGGGTGGAGGCTAAAACAGATAAATGGAGTGATCGTTTACATTTTCTTGAACAGTACACCAGGGGGCAGCCAAAGGACCTGGTGCACAGTTGTCAGCATTTACCATCAGAGCAGGGATACCACAGAGCCAAAAGTCTTCTTGCAGAGCACTTTGGAAATGAACACAAAATTGCTGCTGCATATATGGAAAAGATACTTAACTGGACACCTGTTAAAAGCGAGGATATTAAAGGGTTGCAATCATTTTCTTTGTTTCTGCGTGGATGTGCAAATTTAACAGAACACTTGATGCACATGAAAGAGCTGGATTTGCCATCAAACATGAGGAGTATCATCTTGAAACTTCCCTATAAATTAAGGGAAAAGTGGAGAAATGTTGCTTGTGATCTGCAAGAACGAAGAGGTGATAGAGCAACGTTCACTGATCTGGTAGGATTTATAGAAAGACAAGTCAAGATTGCTTCTGATCCAGTCTTTGGTAACATCCAAGACCTACAGCTCACCAACTCCAAAACATCCAATGCCAGTCACTTCAAACAAAGGAAAAGAGGGAGCAGTTTTGCCACCAATGTCACTGCAGTCAAAGAAGGAGTTATAACTCAATATACAGGAAACAATGCCAGACACTTTACTCTTAATTGCCTGTTTTGTACACAAGGTAATCATTCATTGGATCAATGTTCACAGTTCAAAATGAAAGTACACAGGGATAAGATTAATTTCATTAAAGAAAAAGGAATCTGCTTTGGATGTCTGAAAGTGGGCCACATGAGTAAAGATTGTAGAAAACGTTTGGACTGCAATGTGTGTCACCAAAGTCACCCAAGTGTCCTTCATATAGAGCGGCAGGATAAAGGAACATCCTCCAATCAACAGTCTGTGAGCTCAACAAATGCTTCACCTTCAGTGTCTCAGACTTGTGGCCATATTGGGGCTGGTCACAAAGATGCCTCAATTTTTTCTATTGTGGCAGTCAAAGTCAAGAGCCAGAGGAGCAACAAAACTGTGCAGACATATGCTTTCTTGGATCCCGGGAGTTCAGGAACGTTTTGTACAGATAGTTTGGCAAGAAGATTGAATGTAAAGGGTAAAAGGACAAGTATTCTGTTAAGAACAATGGGTCAAAAGAAGGTTGTAAATGCTCATTTGCTGTCCGGTCTTGAAGTTTCTGGGATAAATATGAATGATTTTATTGAGTTACCTGGCGTCTTAACACAAAAGGATATGCCTGTTTCCACACTCAATATTCCACGACAAGAAGATTTGGAACAGTGGTCTTATCTCAAGGCTGTTAAGCTTCATGACGTTGATGAAGGCATTGATTTGCTCATTGGAACGGATGCACCAAAAGTGATGGAGCCCTGGGAGCTAATCAACAGCCAGGATGAGGGACCTTATGCTGTTAGAACCAGAGTTGGTTGGGTCATTAATGGTCCACTTCGTGGTGGGAGCAACAGGAATAAAAGTGACTACTCTGCTGTAACATCAAACAGAATCTCTGTTGAACATCTTCAGGAAATGCTGGTTAAACAGTTTAACTATGACTTTAATGAGAGGTCATCGGATGAGCAGCTTGAAATGTCCAGAGAGGATGTAAAGTTTATGAACGTCATGAACAACACCACAAAGTTAATTGGAGACCATTATTGCATTGACTTACCTTTCAAGGAGGAAAATCCCCTGCTGCCAAACAATCGTCGCGTTGCAGAACAGCGCCTCCAGAGCTTGAAAAGAAAGTTTGTCAAGAATGATCAGTTCAAGGAACAATACATCACATTTGTAAATGACATGGTGAAGCAAGGATATGCTGAGCTTGTGCCTTCTGATCAACTAAAGCAGAGTGATGGAAATGTTTGGTATCTTCCTCATCATGGGGTTTATCATCCCAGAAAGGGCAAGCTGCGAGTTGTTTTTGACTGTGGAGCAGCATACAGAGGAACATCACTGAACTGTCAGCTGTTGCAGGGCCCTGATTTAACAAACTCTTTAATCGGGGTCCTTGTTCGATTCAGACAAGAGCCTGTTGCAGTAATGGCCGATATTCAAGCAATGTATCACCAAGTTCATGTTTCTGGAAAGCATATCAACTTTCTCCGCTTTCTCTGGTGGCCTGGTGGAGATACTTCACATTCTCCAGAGGAACATCGTATGAAAGTACATTTGTTTGGAGAAGTATCTTCACCAAGTTGTGCAAATTATGCATTGAGGAGAACTGCAGTTGATAATGCCCAACATTTCCCTCATGAAGTGGTAAATACAGTCAAAAGCAATTTTTATGTTGACGACTGCTTGAAATCAGTGGCCTCAGAGGAGGAAGCAGTGCAACTGGTTAAGGATCTGACTGCACTTTGTCACAAAGGAGGATTTAATCTTTCCAAATGGATCAGCAACAGCCGAACAGTGTTGCTGTCAATTGCTGAAGACTGTAGAGCAAAGGAAGTAATGGAGCTGGATTTGGACACGGACCAACTTCCAATGGAGCGAGCATTGGGACTACAGTGGTGCATTGAAACCGACAAGTTCAAGTTTAGGACCTCATTACAGGAACAGCCACAGACCAGAAGAGGTATTTTGTCGGTGGTCAGCTCACTGTATGACCCCTTAGGATTTTTAGCCCCATTTACTATTCCAGCCAAATTGTTGTTACAGGAGCTTTGTAGAAGAGGCTTGGGGTGGGATGAAGCCATTCCTCATTCCCTCTCTAAAAGGTGGTTTGAATGGTTGGAGGATCTCCAGAAGATGGCTGAGTTCAACGTGGATCGCTGTATTAAATCCAGAGATTTTAAAGACCCTGACACAGCGCAGCTTCACCACTTTTCTGACGCCAGCCAAGTCGGATATGGAACAGTGTCGTATTTGAGACTGAAAAAGAACGACAGAGTTCAGGTTGCATTTCTGTTGGGAAAGGCCAGAGTTGCTCCACTAAAACAGACAACAATTCCTCGACTGGAACTCACAGCGGCAGTTCTTGCAGTCCGAGTTGATAAAATGCTTCAAAAGGAGTTGCAACTGAAACTGGAGAAGTCAGTTTTCTGGACCGACAGCGCAACTGTTCTTAAATACATCTGTAATGAAACCAGGCGATTTCACACTTTTGTCGCAAACAGAGTTTCCTTCATCAGAGATGCAGCAAGTGTTCATCAGTGGAGATATGTTGGATCAAAGGAGAATCCCGCAGATGATGCATCAAGAGGAATGAGGGCAGAGACTTTCCTGAAAGGCAGGAGATGGATAAATGGTCCAGAGTTTCTTTTTGAGCCAGAGGAGGTTTGGCCTAAGTTGGATGCTGAGCTCGATGCGATTCCTGTAAATGACCCAGAGGTCAAAAGGGATTTGACAGCAAACTCTGTTGTTGTGGATTTTGAGTGTGCCACTGATCGCCTGCTTTGTTACTTTTCATCTTGGAAAAAACTAAAAAGGTCTGTTGCTTGGTTGCTGAGGGTTAAGAGAGCTCTTGTGTTATTGGGTCATAAAAGGAAGGAGTTGTGTGCCTCTGCAGACTTCAACAAGGAAGAGCTGGAGACTCAAGGACCTGCAGTGGAAAGGAAAGTTCAGAGCTTTAAAGCCATGCTCAAAGGACAGAGTCTGACTCCTGAAGATTTTGTGAAAGCAGAACATGCAATTATTCAGTATGTACAAGAACATAAGTTTAAAGCTGAAATTGCATTATTGAAGAGTGGCTGCAAAAGTGTTTCCAAGGGGAGTCCGCTGTACAGACTAGATCCTGTGATGAATGATGGAATCCTCAGAGTAGGTGGTCGGCTGGGTCGAGCAGCAATGCCAGCAGAATCCAAACATCCTGTCATTCTGTCCAAAGATCTGCATGTATCCATACTGATTCTGCGCCATATTCATCATCAACTGGGGCATGCAGGAAGAAATCACATACTGGCTAAGCTGCGTCAGAGGTATTGGATCATTAATGCAAATTCCGCTGCCAGGAAGGTGATATCTGAATGTGTGGTCTGCAGACGTAATAGAGGAAAGCTTCTTGAACAGAAGATGGCAGACTTACCTGAGGAAAGGGTGTTGCCTGATAGAGCCCCTTTTACGGACGTAGGAGTCGACTATTTTGGGCCTATCGACGTTAAAAGAGGCAGGAGTCTTCTTAAAAGGTATGGAGTGTTATTCACATGTTTCACCAGCCGTGCTGTGCATTTGGAGGTGGCACATACGCTGGATACAGATTCCTGTATAAATGCTGTCCGGAGGTTCATCTGTAGACGAGGCCCAGTTTCCTCCATCAGGTCTGACAATGGTACAAACTTCGTCGGAGCCAATAGGGAGTTGAAAGAAAGTCTGGCTGGGTTAAATCATGGAAACATTCAGAGAGCTTTTGTTGAGGATGGAATAAAGTGGAACTTCAACACAGCTGCAGCTTCCCATCACGGCGGTGTGTGGGAGCGCTTGATTCGTTCAGTAAAGAGTGTTCTCACTTCAGTTCTCAAACAACAAGTTCTGGACGATGAAGGACTCCATACTGTGTTCTGTGAGGCTGAGGCCATAGTAAATGACAGACCAATTACAAATGTCTCTGATGACCCAGATGACCTGGAGGCACTCACACCTAGTCACATTCTGACGTTAAAAGGCAAGCCAGTCATGCCACCAGGATTATTTGACCACAGTGACCTGTACATCAGGAAGAGGTGGAGGCAAGCACAATATATGGCAGAACTTTTTTGGAAAAGATGGATTGCTGAATACTTACCAATGATGCAAGAGAGACAAAAGTGGATAAGACCAAGGAGAAGTCTCACTCCTGGAGACATCGTCCTCATTGCAGATGCCACCGCCCCAAGAGGATCTTGGCTGATGGGGAAAATTTTGGACGTGAGAGCAGATGCAAGGGGCCTGGTGCGTTCTGTGCGCCTTCGGACAAGAACCAGCATTCTGGAGAGGCCAGTGACCAAGCTCTGCCTGCTGCTGGAAGCAGGGGTGTGACTCCATGGACTCTCTCTTTCTTGCTTTTTCTCTCCCTTTTTGTCTCTATCTTTCTTTGGTTTTGTTTTAGGTTTACCACAAGGAAGACCGGAAACCGAAGCTGATGTATGATATGCTATATCTAGTTGTAGGTTAGGGGTTGAGTGAATAGCTCCTTTGGGAGATTGACGTAATTGTGATTTAATGCACAATTAGGGGCTGGAGTGTTGGAGCTATTTAGTGTTGTGTTTAGATTTCATTATGATAAATTTATTCATTTTTTGATTTAATTATGATTAAATTTCTGTTAGTGTTTTGTTAGTTTATTATTTGTTTTGTTTGTTTCATGCACGCTAGGGGGCACTATAGGTTATTTAGGTAAGCGCACGGCAGGGACTAGTATGCACCAGGTTAGGCATATGGTTTTTTACCGGAGCGGGAGAGGCACAGGAAATTTGTTTTGTTCTGTGTTTGCTCGACTTCAGTCAAAAAATAAACCACGTGTTGTTGAATTTTAATACTTGTTTGGACCTGATGTTTTTCCCACCCGCGTACACCAAAACCTACGGTGCATCAGTGGCTTTTTGATTTTGTTTGATTTTGTTTGATTTGAACTTTGACTTAAGATTTTTGTTACTTCGTTGACAAACGGCCACTACACAGGTTATATGATGATATATGAAAAATAGTAATTAAATTATCTTATTATTAAAATACATGATCAGGGCCCGTATTCATAAAGATTCTAAGAATCCTTCAGAAAACTCTTAACTTAGCTTAAAAACTTTTACGTAGGAGTTTTAGCTTAAGAGCGATTCAGGAACGATCTGAGAGCAACTCTGAGTAAGGAAAAGACAAAAAAAAGACTTCATCTTAGTGAGGAGGCGGGGCTGACCCCGTTGCTATGTATGACACAATCTTTTGAAGACTGTGATTGGTTTGGTCACTCAGAAACAAGTATTAACGGTTTAAGGAGGGCACAGAAAGCTCAATGATTCAGCTGGTGGAACTACAAAAATGGTAATTTTAATAAACCAACAGCCAAGTAACACAATATAAAGACACATTTTTATTTAACATAGGCAAGGCCATTTCTCATTTTTCTATCTGGCATTCTATGAACTGAAAAAAAAAACCACACAAATTGGCCTAAATTTATTTTAAATAACAGAGATTAAATGTTTTCCCCTTTCAGCAGCACAGAGCCTTCAGCAGAGGAATGGGCACCGTGGACATCGCAGCTGGGCGACCCTCAGCCCGAAGCGCCTCATTCCCTGCCTTCTGCTCCAACACCATCCCTAATAAACAAAACACTGGTTATAGAGATGGATGTCCTAAAGCAGCAGAAAACAGTACTCCATCTACAGGAGGAGTACTACAAACTAAAAATTGAGCTACTCAAAAATTAAAGGCAGGGTAGGTAGGACTATATAAAAATAAAAGATCCAAATTTGTTAAAACTTTCTATATATATCAATACATAATTAAAATGTAAGTACTCTGAAAAAAAGAGTATAAAAATCAAGTGACTCTAGACCGTTTAATCTGTATTAAACACAGCTCATTATTTCGATTCGGGACGAATCAAAGGATTGGCTTAGGCGACTGTCACTCTCTCTCGCAACCATGGCAACCACCCTTTTGCCACGGGATCTGCCCACTTGCGCGCGCACGTTTGATTTGAGGAATTCGAGAGGCACTGAACCTAGGAATAGCAAAACAATGGCAGAGAAAGAGCAATCAAAATTCACATTACCGGCATGCAGTTAGTGAAGGCAAACAAGGCAAAAAAAGAAGACAGTACAAGAAAAGGTAATGAACAAAAAGTCTTTGGATAAACAAAGAAATAAAACGCCTGTCAATATCATCGTGGCTTTCCAGCGACCACCCCGTCCTCGGCCTCTACTTCCTCGGACCCTAGTTGCACGCCACGGCCTCTTGCACGACCTCCTCTGCTTCGCCCTAAAATTATTTTTATTTTACAAAAGGACATTTTACAAACCTACATTTTGCGCATGTGCTCCTGCACGCACTTTTCCAGTCACAACACAGCAATCAGAGGAGGACGCGCTGAAAACTGTAATGCTGTTCTCTTCCTTCATAACTCGTACTGAGAAGGTTTGAGTTGCAGAGGAATTTGTGACTGTTTCAGCTGTTCAACCACATCAAAGTTTCATAATTAGTAAGTCCGTGCTTTTTCTCTTTTTGTTCTTATGTGCTGAAGGGCCGCTGTGCCTTGGTGAAACGGTGTTTGTACGTGAAGAGCTCTTTCCCAAAACGCCATAAACCTAAAAAGCTGCCTCAAAGAACCAGCAAAAGTAATGAATATGAATGTGTAAAATATTGCAATAAGACATTTTAATTGTTTATTAATTTCTGTGTCTGCTGCAAAGATGAAGTTGACGATCTACTATTGACTCGCGATCTTCGCAGTAGGCTAGTGAACGCACCGGAGAAATGCACATTTAGGCTACATAGTTTTATTTTGTTTTGGATGGTTTTGTTTAGAACCAGATTTCTGTAAATATATTCCACATTTTTTAGGCCTGTGAGGCGAGGCTACTGTTCGGTTCACAATGATATAATCTCCAGTTCAAGCACCTTGTGTTGTGATTGATAGCCTATATTTACTTTATGTATTTAATCCAGGAATGAAAATATTAATGAATTAATGAAAAAAATATATATTAAAATTAAGATACAATTAATACAAAACGAAATTCGTTTTAAAGAAAGGCTTTGTGCTTTATGTTTTGAGGTCTCTGTTAGTTTGAAAGTCTTAGTGCAGCTTTCAGAGCGCTCGCGTCCATAATGGAGAACTGTCAAGTAATATTGTTTTTTCCTCATAAATGCAAACACGAAAAATAAAAGACAAAAACTTTTTTAAAAAGACAAACCATAAATTTAGAAAAAAAAAAGAAAAAAAAAGATGGATTTATAGCGTTTTGGGGGAAAAATTAATGGATTTATACCGTTTTGAAAATGTTATTTTTTTTTTACTTTGAATTGATCATCAACAATATTGTTGTTTGATTTAATAATCACTGTTGCAAGAAGTGCCTAGTTAAGTTTTTTTTTTGTTTTTTTTGTAAGTGGAAAAAGTAGGGGCTGCCACAGATTCTGTTTAGTTAGCTCCTTTATTGTTTTTTTCTATAGCCTAGAATAATATAGGTCAAATGCAGCAAGTCAAAAGACCAACTGGACCTTCTTTGCCAGTTTGCTCACATTTTTTTGAAGGATGGCAAAAATATTGCCTGAATATCGATATCTAGATATTGGAAAAAAATATCGAGATATTCATTTTTGTCAATATCTCCCACCCCTACATGCAGAACACCATATATGTTATGAATCTTACACGAAATTCATCTTCATCACAATATAAGTGATGGTAATGTAAAAAAGTGTATCAATGCAACCTGTTTTTAGCTTATATAACTAGCTCGTTAGCGAATCAAAAAATATATATTTTAATATATCAATATGCTAGCTTGATAGTGAGTACTAAAATACATCTTATTTGTTTATATTCATAAGCAATTAGCGTTAGATTTTTTTATTACATGTGATTCTGACATGATGTCACTACATGCACTGTGCTCCTTCCTCTCTGCTTGTCTCAGGTAAATAATGCGTCTTCAGCTCAGCGGTTGGAGTCGCGCGTTCATGTGTTTTGGGGGCGTGGCTTTGGAAGGAGCCCAGAAGGGAGGGGGTGGAGTGAATGGAAATAATGAACTGTCTTTAAAACAGTCCTGAGAGGTCTACAGACACTCGATTTTTATACTTTCTTTTTCAGAGTACTTACATTTTAATTATGTATTGATATGTACATAAAGTTTAAACAAATTTAAAAAAGAAGTTTTTTAGACCATTCCTACCTACCCTGCCTTTAAGGAAAGTTCATGCGATATAAATAACACTGAAGACACTGTCGTCTTATTCCTAACATTATCATAACTTACCAGTTTCTGAGAGGGAGAGTCTTGAGCTGCAGAAATATATCGCTCCACCTCAGCTTTATTCCTCCTCATGGCTGCTGTCTCCGCTGTTTCAGAGGATCATTAAACACGGAGGAGAGTCTGAGGTGATCTATGGCTGCTCAACACACGATCACGATTACATACTCAGGTAAACTTCCAAGCGGAAGTGATCATCCCTATGCCCTCCTCCCTTCGAAGGGAGCCCTTGAGGTGGATACTGAAGGGAGCAACGAAAGACAACGTAATTCCCTCATTTTTTTTTTTTTATTGCTCAAGAACAAAATAACATTATCAAGGAACTACATACACATACATAAAAAACAAGACATAAAAAAAAAAAACATACATATACAAGGAAGTGCATGTATTTACTTTAAATATTTCTTCATAATATTGTATAAATCGTAGGGATTTTTTATTATTTATATAACGAAGAGAATGAATAAGTGAGCTTAAAGGTCCCGTTCTTCGTGATCCCACCATGTTTTAAACTTTAGTTAGTGTGTAATGTTGTTGTTAGAGTATAAATAATATCTGTAAAATTATAAAGCTCAAAGTTCAATGCCAAGCGAGATATTTTATTTAACAGAAGTTGCCTACATCGAACGGCCCGTTTGGACTACATCCCTCTACTTCCTTCTTTAATGACGTCAGTAGAACAGTTCTTTGACTAACCTCCGCCCACAGGAATGCTCCCTCAACTCTACTGAAATTCGTTTATGTACTTGCGCACTCAGGGCCGGCTCTAGCCCTTTGGTTGCCCTAGGCAAGATTGAGTTTTTGCGCGAATATTGATAAGTGTCAAGCCTTTATTTGTTATAATTTTGATGATTATGGATTACAGCTTATGAATACCCCAAATTCAAAATCACAGAAAATTAGAATTGATATGTCATAAGCTGTAAGCCATAACAAAGTCTTGAAATATCTCACTTTGCATGTAATGAGTCTATATAATATATTAGTTTCACCTTATAAGTTGAATAATTGAAATAAAGGAACTTTTGCACGCTATTCTAATTTTTCGAGTTTCACCTGTAGTCACTCCAACACTTCAACAAGCAAAATATTACTTAAATGATACACTCTAATAAATTGCACATACAAAAATGCTACAAAGAATGTTCATTGATGAACAAACAAAAATGCTCTAATAGTCACTCCAATACTTCAACAAGCAAATTATGACTTGAAGAATCAACTGTAAATTGTTTATACACAAATTCTACAAAGAATGTTCAAGGATATTTACCAAATTGGATTAATTTAAGCAAATTATGATTGCAATTACTGGTTTAACTATACCTTCTACAAACAAATGTGCTATTATGGATAATGTATGTACCACTACAAAATTAAAATATTAAGTTCTTTTAGTTCTATCTCAAATAATAAATAATTAATAGTTGTTTCTGCCATTTCTATTCACCTTCAAAGTAACTATAGCTAGCAAACTATAGCTTAGTGACAGCAATGAAACGTCCAATATTAGGTGATGTAGGCTACAATACTAAGTAGCCTAAATTTATTTCATTGGACACCTTAATAGCTAAGATGAGAAGACTTACTCTATACTGAGCTTTATTTTTTATCTTCTTCCTTTCTCCGTTTTCGTCCCTGTGCACCAGAGGTTTAGACCGCTTCATTTTCAAACAAACGCGCCAGCAGCTGAGCACTTCCCTAACGTAACGTAACGCAACCATCCCGCCCCCGCCCCCATCCAGAAATGGTCGACAAAAATCATAAATTCAATCTAATAATCAGGTTGACAAGTAATTAAACGTGTGGTTGAGGGGGCGCCCTTTGATAATGTTTAATAAATTTTTTTATTTCGCGTTTCGTTCTAATTTTATGATTAAAAGTATACTAAAAAAGCAATACTGTATATGTCGCTGTGTGTCATCCACACAAATCACGAAAGAAAAAACTGTTACAAATAGCTTTTGTTCCTTCAAAGATAGGCTACAACACGCCTTGCTGAATTCACCTCACAATAAAACGAGGTGGGTCGCGAATTAAAGAGCTCTGTATCTGCTAAATTGAAATTGTGTGTGGAAAACCTTTAAATACAATCAATAAAACTACAATATATAATTTAATAAGATATAGGGCCTACTGTACATAGGCTATGGACTTTTGGAGATTTTGAGATTAATCCTTAAAAGAATTTTGCCTTTGCCTGCTCATCAGGCTGGCTCCGACACTCTCCATATGAAAGACGGAACATTAACACCTCTGTCCTGCACCCCCACGATAAAGCAACTATTGCCTTCTCCAAACCCCCCACAGGCTAGCTGAGTTTGCAAAACAAAACAAAGAGTTTGCCACTCATTGTGGTGTGCCAAAACACTTAATTATAAACTTCAATATTTCATTCAAAACAATCTCAAAACGCTTTGTGACATTTTGAAAAGCCGTGGATGCATTACTGCCACTGGAACCATGAACGCAAATACTGGTTCTGATTTTATTGTTTGTCGTTTAAACGTCTATATATATATATATACAGAACTGCTTTTGAAATTACGATTGGAATTATTATAGGCTACAGAAGTAAAGTCATTGTATAATATTTGTTCCTTAGTGTAAAATGGAAATGCATGGTGATTTTATTTTGTAAATAGGCTATAAGCAAAAAACTATGTTTTAGAACTAGACAAATCTCTCTGCATCAACAATAGACTATAAAATGCATTAATAGGCTAATATAAAAATATCAATAGTCTAAGTTAGTTCGGGATTCGATCCCGTGTCATCTAAATGATCATAACGTAAGTTCAACCACTCGGCCACTATTCACTCGTTGCGACATGGCCTAATGTTCCAGTGTGTGTTCGCTCACACGAGCGAGAAGCGCTCTTCATTCAAATGAAGGCGCCGCCGCGTTTGTCGAACACTATTCAACATGCCAGAATAAAACCTGGCTTTAGAACAATGCATAGCGCCACTCGTCGTGGTCTGTGCCCAAAAAATTATAATAATTTAGTTTCATTTATTTCAGTGTTAGTGTTTGAGTTAAAAAAATCCTCTACAAATTATATTAACACAAAGTCGGCTATAAGAGTCCTTTATAGGCTAAGTAAAAAGTAAAGGGCTTACAGTCTTAACATTTAGGCTACTTTGCTTAAATTCGATACATTTATTTTCAGTAGGGCCTAATAAATTTGTAGGGATGTAATTTCAGTATGCTTTACCAACGCTATGTATTCAATTAAAGTTCCAAGAGGTCTGGGGCCGTATTCACAAAGAATTTTAAGGCTAAAAGTAGCTCCTAACTGGCGAATTTAGGAGCAACTCCTAAAAATAATGGGCGTGTCACTCCTAACTTTAGGACTCCTAATTTTTTTCTCACTAAGAGTAATTCACGAAGCATTTTAGCCCTAAAAGTAGCACCTAAGTCTGGGACAGCTTAAAAGAAGTCGAGAGGACTCCTAACTCACTAAGACCTATTCACAAACCGCTTTTTGTGTCATTTCACGTTGCGGTGTTTTGAAACGCGTATGCGGCGCTACAGGAGCTTCCAATCGCGAGGGAATAATTCTGCATTGTAGGCATAACTAGGGATGCAATAACGCCACCAACAACAACCAAAACTAGGCTACTCATTGCATGTAAACTAATTGTAACGTTTCATTGTGAATCAAATTAAAATGTTCTTCTCTTTGCAAACGTAGGCAGAGGCATATAGTGACAGATTAATTCAATAATGTTGCAAAGATATTGCATAAATCCATGTTTCATTAGGCTACTAGGCTATTAGTTTAGCCTTACTCTTTATTCCTTTAGGCTATTCAGTTATTCATCATCTTCCGTCCTTCGCACTATTTGTGTAGCGCACGCATTCTCAGACCTGTCACCTGTCACTCATCATCGTAGGGGAGGTGTTTGGAATCATTCCCGCGTTACAATCATCAGCCAATCAAGGTGGTCACTTCAGTCAAGCTCGTGCATGAGTAATGACGTCATCCATAGCAACGAAGACTCGCTCTTAGTTTAGGAGTTGTCATTTTTCTTTACTAAGAGTAGGTCTGAAAGGCGTTGTGAATAACTTTTAAGAGAAAACTCCTAGCTAAAATATTTTAGTGCGATTTAGGAGTACTCCTAGTGGTAAGATAAAATGCTTTGTGAATACGGCCCCTGGTATATATTTCCTTCCCAGCTGGCACTAATATGCAAGTGCACAGCAAAAATCACAACTTGTGCTTGCTGCGAACGCAACTTATTTAAGGTGTCTCAACTGTACACAGTCTACCCTACAGTGTGAATTCGTTACAAGGTTTCATTTAATTATTTTTTTCCATCTATGTTGAATATGAAAAGTGAACAGCACGAGTAAGATAGGATGCATTAGGCTATATCGTGTAAGATATTTGTAATTTGTAGTGATTACAATTTAGCTCAAAGGAATTATTAATTAATTTATAGGGAATTCAAAAGAGTCACTTATTACAACCGAGCAAATGACTCGTTCGCGGTTCATTTGAACTGGCTGTAATTATCAACTCTGCAACGGATATAAATATCCGAACTATAGTGAAACACTATATAGTTAGCAAGGTAACTTAGATCAGAAGTTTAAGACATTAAATTTGTAAGCACAATAACACAAGTAATATTTCTCTTTAAAGGCAGGGTAGGTAGGAATGGTCTAAAAAACTTCTTTTTCAAATTTGTTTAAACTTTATGTACATATCAATACATAATTAAAATGTAAGTACTCTGAAAAAGAAAGTATAAAAATCGAGTGTCTGTAGACCTCTCAGGACTGTTTTAAAGACAGTTCATTATTTCCATTCACTCCACCCCCTCCCTTCTGGGCTCCTTCCAAAGCCACGCCCCCAAAACACATGAACGCGCGACTCCAACCGCTGAGCTGAAGACGCATTATTTACCTGAGACAAGCAGAGAGGAAGGAGCGCAGTGCATGTAGTGACATTATGTCAGAATCACATGTAATAAAAAAAATCTAACGCTAATTGCTTATGAATATAAACAAATAAGATGTATTTTAGTACTCACTATCAAGCTAGCATATTGATATATTAAAATATATATTTTTTGATTCGCTAACGAGCTAGTTATATAAGCTAAAAACAGGTTGCATTGATACACTTTTTTACATTACCATCACTTATATTGTGATGAAGATGAATTTCGTGTAAGATTCATAACATATATGGTGTTCTGCATGTAGGGGTGGGAGATATTGACAAAAATGAATATCTCGATATTTTTTTCCAATATCTAGATATCGATATTCAGGCAATATTTTTGCCATCCTTCAAAAAAATGTGAGCAAACTGGCAAAGAAGGTCCAGTTGGTCTTTTGACTTGCTGCATTTGACCTATATTATTGTAGGCTATAGAAAAAAACAATAAAGGAGCTAACTAAACAGAATCTGTGGCAGCCCCTACTTTTTCCACTTACAAAAAAAACAAAAAAAAAACTTAACTAGGCACTTCTTGCAACAGTGATTATTAAATCAAACAACAATATTGTTGATGATCAATTCAAAGTAAAAAAAAAATAACATTTTCAAAACGGTATAAATCCATTAATTTTCCCCCCAAAACGCTATAAATCCATCTTTTTTTTTCTTTTTTTTTTCTAAATTTATGGTTTGTCTTTTAAAAAAAGTTTTTGTCTTTTATTTTTCGTGTTTGCATTTATGAGGAAAAAACAATATTACTTGACAGTTCTCCATTATGGACGCGAGCGCTCTGAAAGCTGCACTAAGACTTTCAAACTTTAACAGAGACCTCAAAACAGAAAGCACAAAGCCTTTCTTTAAAACGAATTTCGTTTTGTATTAATTGTATCTTAATTTTAATATATATTTTTTTCATTAATTCATTAATATTTTCATTCCTGGATTAAATACATAAAGTAAATATAGGCTATCAATAACAACACAAGGTGCTTGAACTGGAGATTATATCATTGTGAACCGAACCGTAGCCTACTCGCCTCACAGGCCTAAAAAATGTGGAATATATTTACAGAAATCTGGTTCTAAACAAAACCATCCAAAACAAAATAAAACTATGTAGCCTAAATGTGCATTTCTCCGGTGCGTTCACTAGCCTACTGCGAAGATCGCGAGTCTATCGTCAACTTCATCTTTGCAGCCGACACCGAAATTAATAAACAATTAAAGGAGCTGTATGTAAGGTTGTGGCCAAAACTGGTACTGCAATCACTTTCAAATTACTGTAGAGTGGTGTATCCCCTCCCCCTCCCCCCTGACTCGAGGTTGCCAGATAGGCTGCAGAATCCAGCAGGAACATAGGCTGCTACAAGGAGCTTTCAACTAGAGCAGAGCTGGCAACCCGGATGCCAAAACACTACTGACTTCGTGATTGGTAGATAGGTGGAGGGTGGCGCTTCAGGCCAAAACACAAGATGACAACATCAACATCAGTTGAGGGCTGCAAATTCACTTTTTAAATGACAATATCCTGGCCGGACTACTGTTGTCAGTGATATAAGTATTTGAAATGAACATGATTTCTTAATGTCTAGTGACATATCAGGGCCATTTTATGATTAATTGAAATACATTTCTTACATACATTTCCTTTAAAATGTCTTATTGCAATATTTTACACATTCATATTCATTACTTTTGCTGGTTCTTTGAGGCAGCTTTTTAGGTTTATGGCGTTTTGGGAAAGAGCTCTTCACGTACAAACACCGTTTCACCAAGGCACAGCGGCCCTTCAGCACATAAGAACAAAAAGAGAAAAAGCACGGACTTACTAATTATGAAACTTTGATGTGGTTGAACAGCTGAAACAGTCACAAATTCCTCTGCAACTCAAACCTTCTCAGTACGAGTTATGAAGGAAGAGAACAGCATTACAGTTTTCAGCGCGTCCTCCTCTGATTGCTGTGTTGTGACTGGAAAAGTGCGTGCAGGAGCACATGCGCAAAATGTAGGTTTGTAAAATGTCCTTTTGTAAAATAAAAATAATTTTAGGGCGAAGCAGAGGAGGTCGTGCAAGAGGCCGTGGCGTGCAACTAGGGTCCGAGGAAGTAGAGGCCGAGGACGGGGTGGTCGCTGGAAAGCCACGATGATATTGACAGGCGTTTTATTTCTTTGTTTATCCAAAGACTTTTTGTTCATTACCTTTTCTTGTACTGTCTTCTTTTTTTGCCTTGTTTGCCTTCGCTAACTGCATGCCGGTAATGTGAATTTTGATTGCTCTTTCTCTGCCATTGTTTTGCTATTCCTAGGTTCAGTGCCTCTCGAATTCCTCAAATCAAACGTGCGCGCGCAAGTGGGCAGATCCCGTGGCAAAAGGGTGGTTGCCATGGTTGCGAGAGAGAGTGACAGTCGCCTAAGCCAATCCTTTGATTCGTCCCGAATGGAAATAATGAGCTGTGTTTAATACAGATTAAACGGTCTAGAGTCACTTGATTTTTATACTCTTTTTTTCAGAGTACTTACATTTTAATTATGTATTGATATATATAGAAAGTTTTAACAAATTTGGATCTTTTATTTTTATATAGTCCTACCTACCCTGCCTTTAATTTTTGAGTAGCTCAATTTTTAGTTTGTAGTACTCCTCCTGTAGATGGAGTACTGTTTTCTGCTGCTTTAGGACATCCATCTCTATAACCAGTGTTTTGTTTATTAGGGATGGTGTTGGAGCAGAAGCCAGGGAATGAGGCGCTTCGGGCTGAGGGTCGCCCAGCTGCGATGTCCACGGTGCCCATTCCTCTGCTGAAGGCTCTGTGCTGCTGAAAGGGGAAAACATTTAATCTCTGTTATTTAAAATAAATTTAGGCCAATTTGTGTGGTTTTTTTTTTCAGTTCATAGAATGCCAGATAGAAAAATGAGAAATGGCCTTGCCTATGTTAAATAAAAATGTGTCTTTATATTGTGTTACTTGGCTGTTGGTTTATTAAAATTACCATTTTTGTAGTTCCACCAGCTGAATCATTGAGCTTTCTGTGCCCTCCTTAAACCGTTAATACTTGTTTCTGAGTGACCAAACCAATCACAGTCTTCAAAAGATTGTGTCATACATAGCAACGGGGTCAGCCCCGCCTCCTCACTAAGATGAAGTCTTTTTTTTTGTCTTTTCCTTACTCAGAGTTGCTCTCAGATCGTTCCTGAATCGCTCTTAAGCTAAAACTCCTACGTAAAAGTTTTTAAGCTAAGTTGAGAGTTTTCTGAAGGATTCTTAGAATCTTTATGAATACGGGCCCTGATCATGTATTTTAATAATAATATAATTTAATTACTATTTTTCATATACCATCATATAACCTGTGTTTCCCACAGAATTTTTGTGGGTGGACCTCGGTACCTCCAGGGGGGTCTGAGGCCGTGCCCCCTGGAAGAATATTTTGTACATTTTAAAGATAAATTCATTAATCTAGTGCACTTTGAGTCACCCGAATCCGCTGTTAAAAATAAATAATCCAACCACCACCGCCCGAACCTATGATATCCTTTGATTTAGATATCTGCATCTGATCATCACATTACAATTATTCAAATTCTCAGTATTAAAATTAGGTTAGACAAAAAGTTAGATTTTTCACAACTTGTGTGGAATATGTGACACTCGGGTCCAGTCGGGTCTATGTCTTCCCGCCGGGTTCCGGTCCAGCTTTCAAATAATAGACAGGTCCAGGTCAGTCCGGGTAGTACATTTATGGCATTTCTCGGATCTGCACGGGTCCGGGTCCAGCTTGAAATAATAGACGGGTTCGGGTTGGTTCGGTGTAACACATCACGGGTCTCTTCGGGTTTGGGCACGAATTTTTGGACCCGTGTAGACTAGAGTGCGGATCGGGCCGAATTTTTCTGTCCGACAGAGCAGTAACCGAACCCGACCCGAGCCCGACAGGCATAAAGATATTTATGTCCGAGCCCGACCCGAGACCGACAGTTAAAATCCCATTTTTTTCTCATACTAATGACACATGTACGTTTGTTTGTGTGGAAAGCCCGCTTTTATTAAGCAACTGTTGGAAGGCATTCGGAAATGTCAACAGGATGAGTGCATCAGCGCGCACGGAGAAACAAGCTCACTTAACACAGACGCGCATGCACGTGTTTGGTTGTCACGGCTACATAAACAAATTTGAAATTTGCGCACACAGGAAGACAGATGTTATGGTAAAATTTTACATGCATTTTAATCACAAAAACGAACGTTTGCATCAAGTGAAAGCATCAGGCACATTGGCTAACATTACCTACATAATAAGCTGTTTTAAATTTAAAATGTTCAATGCCTTATCGCGCTGATGTGACCGAGCCCGACCCGAACCCGAACATAATTTCTAAATATCTGTCCGAACCCGGCCCGGCCCGTCGGGTACCGACGGGTCCCGTCGGGCTCGGGTCGGGTATCCATCCTCTAGTGTAGACCTCTACTACAATGCCCCATCGGAGTAAGAGCTCATTCCACCAGAGGCATGGCCTTGTGTTGGGCCTGGTCCAGTAGAGTGTCCATTGGTGATTTCTGTGCGGCGGCCGGCTGGTCCTCGCCATCCACATTTACCAGGTTCTACAATTTAGAAGTCCTTGCTCTGAATGCACAAGCCCTTTCTGTCTAGTGGATTTGTCCTCAGCCGAGCCCAAACCACCATGAACTTCCACCACCTACTATGTGGGGTAACTCTATGGCTGTCGCCTATTGCTATAATACCTTCCGACTTACGTGTGAGCCCCTAGCGAAATGATTTTTCCCTATTATGTCTTGGTTCCTCTGGGCTCTGCTAAGGGCTTAAAGGGATAGTTCACTTTGAAATTAAATTTTGGTATGTTTGAGCTTACCTCAAGGGCATCCAAGATGTAGGTGTCTTTGTTTCCGCAGTAGTTTCAATTTGATATTTTTAGGTCAAACCGCATGCAGCATGCACAGAGCATGGCGCTGCGTGTTCAGCTCCTCCGTCCACTCTCAGCTCCCATGACAGGAAAAAAAAACACGTCCAAGCGTCCAAGTGATCTGAGGGCGCGCGCGCTTCCTGGTGTGTGACGTGTGCGTACTGCGCAAGCGCCGGAATTAAATGAGGGTTTTTTTTCCTGTCATGGGGGGGAAATGGTCAAATTCTATGAAGCCTCCATGCGGGTAAATAAGGGGAATTTATGTTGGTTGATAGGTTAAAGTATAGGAAAGTGTCAATGGTCCATTTCTGAGATAGGTGGCGGTAATGCACATATTTGTTTGCGATCCGCAGTAAAAAAAAACAAGAAGAAGAAGAAAGTGCCGGAAGCGCGCGCGCCCTCAGATCACTTGGACGTGTTTGTTTACAAGAGGTAAAAATGATATAAATACTGTTCGTTTTCTCACACAAACCACTCGTTTCGTGTCTTAAGCCATCAATGTGTACTTACGATGGGGAATTGTTTAATCTAGACTTCTCTGTGCATGCTCTTTGAGACAGTGACCATAGACCTGCATTATATGACTTACAAGCATGAACAGTTTGACCTAAAAATATCACAATTGAAACTACTGCAGAAACAAAGACACCTACATCTTGGATGCCCTTGAGGTAAGCTCAAACATACCAAAATTTAATTTCAATGTGAACTATCCCTTTAAGGCCAAGTATAACATTATAGTCGTTCCGCAGCCATAGCATGGCATGATCGTATTGGTTCCCCATAACAGCGTCTAGCGATACTGCACGAGTAAAGTATCGAAAGGGAACGTACTCGGTTACTTGCGTAACCTCGGTTCCCTGAGATACGGGAACGAGTACTGCGTTTCAGGCCGTGCTATATTGCTGCACGTAAAGAGTTAATCGAGTACTAGGGATGGGGCCGATCCGATCCAGTATCGGTATCGGGACCGATACCAGCATAATTCACGTATCGGATTTTCCCGATCCAACCTGCGAGATATCCGATATCCATGAGTTATGTCTGCGGTTTAACGTTGTCTGCTGAAATGACTCCAAAAGTGATTCCCACCGGCGAGTCTGTTAGCTGGCTGCAAACTGCGGAATGGATTTCCTGAACGGAGGCGCGGCTCAATGAGACACAGAGTTATGAGACACGCCCCCGCTCAGGAAATCCATTCCGCAGTTTGCGGCTAGCCAACATGTCCGCTTGCTGTAAATACTTCACACGGGAAACACCGCAGAGCAAGACAGCAAAATGCAATGTTTGCAAAGCCGTAATTCAGAGTTCTTTGAAGCTCCCTCGCATAGTACAATACAACGAACACAATCAAACATTTAAAAAAGCATCACGTTACTGTGTGTTCACATCTAATGCGAATAGCGCGTCAAATTCGCGTCTACCGCGTCTAGTTGGACGCTTGAATATTTTGAATCCATTCGCGCGTCCAGTGCGAAATTGACGCGCGTCTGAGGTGAAATCCGCTTGTCTGTTTGCAAGATGCTGATGTTGATCGAGCATTCATCGAGAGAGAGTTACCGCATCGGAGCGAGGATCACCCTTCAGAAAGTGTAAGATGTTTACACTTGCACTTTTCTTATATTCAAGACTCAAGTATTTGACATTTTGGGAATGTAATAAATATTGAAATGACAATCAATTTGAAACCCTTACAGTTGCATATTTGTTTCCAGAATGGGATTTTTCCTGTTAACAGGATTTCCTGTTTTTCTGACTGACTTTTCTGACCTTATACTTACCTCAAGTTGCCTTTTGGGACATACATGCATACATACGTAGCAGCTACATTAAAGTTATCATACTTGCCCGTTTAGAGAAGTTTATTTCAGCATCATATAAAACAAACTATAATAATAACAACAATATTAAAGCAAACACAGCTCTGGTATCGGAATAGTATCGGTATCGGCCGATATCCAAATTCAGGGATCGGGATCGGATCGGAAGTGAAAAAATGTGGATCGGTGCATCCCTATCGAGTACGTTTACTTTTGGTTTCTCTCAGTGAACGCAGTCAAGAACGACGTGCATGCAGTTCCTAGGCTATTGATTCCATCGTTTAAAACTTGGAAATATATGACTGTAAAGTGCAATTGTTTATACTAAATAGTGATTTAAAGTGTTAAAGAATTAATAGATTAAGATTATTGCTATATATTTTTGTTATAAGCAGACTTGATTCGTGTTATTGGTAACGTGATATGTTGTAGCGTACTGACATGCTAATTTCTCTACTGTTTGTAAATAATCTGAATATACATTTTTAGTGTATATTACTTCAAATTAGGTTAAAAGGAACTACGCACAAAATCAAATCATAATGTTTCGCTGGATAAGTGTATGTAAATGTGAACATAATGTTCATTAAAAAAATTCTTGTTGTTTGTTATTTATAGAAAAAATATTGAGAAGCGCAATCACCAGTAAAATCACTAAAGTTATGACGACAGCTTTCTGGAGTTCGCTAGTTGTACGCTATCTGTTACACAATATAAATCACACAATTCATCCAAAAAAAAAAAGAAAAAACACCTTATGGATATGTAAATAAATAAACAGAAAGTAAAATGCAATATACTAATAGATAGAAACTGCAGTGGGAATAATTCCTGTAAGCTTCATTTTTGGCCAAAGGTGCTCTAAACCGATGACCTGATGGCAGTAAAAGAGTGATACAGAGGATGAGAGGGGTCAGTGCTTTCCTCTTTACTGCTCAGTTATAGAGGTCTAACAGCTGAATCTGCAATGATTTCACTGCAAAAAAGGGCTTTTCTTACTTAGTATTTCTGTCTTGTGTCCAGTCCAAATATCAAAAAATCCTTAAATCAAGAAACATTTACTAGATAAATTTACTGCTCAATTATAGAGGTCTAACAGCTGAATCTGCAATGATTTCACTGCAAAAAGGGCTTTTCTTACTTAGTATTTCTGTCTTGTGTCCAGTCCAAATATCAAAAAATCCTTAAATCAAGAAACATTTACTAGATAAATAAAATGACATAAGAAATTATATATTGATTTCTGATCAGAAAAATAATAAAATTAAAGGTATAGCGGAGGATCTTTCCGAATTTTAGATAAGAACCGCCCTCTCCACTTTTTGAAAAAATGCACATGCGCAACACACTACCTGCTACCTGCTAACGCCTATTAAACGTGTGCGAGGTTCTCCTCGTGCACGCTCTGTTTACAAGTTGCTGTCGGCATCGCTCATACAAGATTACTTTCCAAAAGAAGATTTGCACTTTTTCTCCAAATAGCATGCCAAACTTTACCTGTCGAGTAGAAACTTCGCGACTGAGGCATCAGTGGGAAGCCCAACCTGTGTTTTCAGCGCACGCCATCGTGTGAAACAATCTCCCAAAAACACTCTGATCTTGTTTCTCTCTTCTGAGGCCTTTCTCTTCTTCTCATACAGTTCGTACAAACTTTTTCTCTTGCGACCCTCAGACATTTTCAAAGGACCCGGTGAAACGGCGAGCTTCAATGAATGGCTTAGCTCTAGCTCACCACACATAAACACCTGAAAGTGCGCATGCGCAGAAAGCGGAAACTAAGGGACGAGCACGTACGACGGCCTTACGTAAACATAACACCAGAATGATTGACACTTAGGTGGACCAATAGTTTACACTACCCACCCGGAAAAAGAAAATCCTCCGCTATACCTTTAAGTGAGTTTTTGCACAAAGCAACCAAAATTATCTGCCAATTGGGTAAGAAAAAAATAAAAATAGAGTTTTGGTATGGAAAAATCCATACTAAAAATTTCAGGGAAAGATTTTTTTTGCAATGATCAGCAAAATTGTGTGTGACACCTGGGTCTAAGCCTTTCATCTTAAACTACACCAACAACCACAGCATAAAGTGAGGGATCAAAGACGTGCTAGTAACAATCCTCCCTCGCCAAGGAGAGAAAGTCCTTTGCAACGGCTCACAAAGAGTCTCCCTGGTGAAGAGGGAACGTCCATGGGGCAACGAGATGATCAACACACCTGGAGGAAGATGTGGACCAACTAATGGCTTAAGCTTAACAGAAGAATCTGTTAGTGTGATGATTTTATTTGATTCAATCAAACTACAGGGCTGAGTATCGATATAGATATCACGATTTGATTAGTTATGATTCATTTGAAAATATTTCAGGTTAATGTAAATTGAAAAGATGAAAATTTCTAAATGCTATAGACTATAGAGGAACTCACTAGGTACATAATTGTAAAAATAAATAATATTGGGATTATTATTGAAGAAACTTGAGGGTTTTAATATCCAGATGAGACATTATAACAATAAATGCTAAAAATTTTAATAGTTGCAACAGTTGTTGAATGTGTGATAAATCGCTTTGTCAGACCAGGTCCAAATATTCTCATGCAATCTGATTAAAGCTCGCAATAAAGAGCAAAAGAATAAATAAATGGGCTCATCCTGAAAATCTGTCAAACGAGACTCCCGTGGCTCTTCTGCTTCTGTTCTCTTCCAACTTCTGCTCGCCACTAGAGGGATCCCTCTCCCGAACTATATTAAACCTCTTTGAACTAGATTTCCCTCTCACACACCCGGTGTGGTATAGTATTCGCTCCGTGCACAAAATGGCGACCGTTGACGTTTCGAACTTGAGTGTGTGGGCCAGTACTTCCGGTGATTTGACAGCGATAGCGAGAGACAACAGCGACCAAGTTCCATCAACACAGCGATATTTTTCACAATGAGTGTTTTTAGGATTCAAGGTGACTTGCCTTTCAGAGGGTCACAGCCTCAGCACTTCATTGTTGTGTGCCGTTATGTAGGCATGTCGTCACGTTATAACAGAGAAGTCAGCTTTCATGCATTCCCCGTTGACGCCGCGAGACGGGCTGAGTGGATGCAGAAGATCCGGAGGGATGACTTCAACCCGACCAAATTTTTAAATGCATATAATTTTAAGTGTATTTCACCTGTGCGTTTCTATGCTTTCTATTACAGCATTTATTTTGTGCAAGTGAGATGAGTAAAGACCACCTGTTTAATAAATCATTATCTGTCTCTGTCTGGTGTTTAAATGCAGCACAGGCTACAGTATTGTACTACGTGTAAAATATACACAAACTTGCCCATATTAAATTGTCTGTGGTACCTACAGTTAAAAATGTAAATGTAAAATATGTGATAATGATTGATGTAAGTAAGTAAAAAATATATGCGCAGAGAAAATAGTATGGTATATATTATGGAGATAAATTGTAGGCAGCCTATCACAGGGCAAACATGTGAATGTTCACAGTGCATTTTATGCAAACAACTCTAATCGGAGTTATAACTATATTTACAGTAGTCATAATTGTTATTGCGTATGTGTATGCAGCATGAGTCAAATACAATCTTCTGTTCGTGAACAGTTGTATTTCATTCATTAATCTACGTATTAATCTTCACGAACAGTGTTTGACTCATGCTGCATACACAATAATTATGCCTACTGTAAATATAGAGTTATAACTGGGAGTAGAGATTTGTCAAACATACACCACAACAATGTTTTCTTTGGTAGAAAAAAAAATACAAAATAAAAAAAATAAAACACCAAGACTTTAAAAGCAGTATCCAGCTTTATTTAACATATTAAAACCAAAATTGCATTCTATAAAGTGAAATAAGTGAAAAACAAAAAGCTTTTGATTACATGTTTACACCAAATGCATGAGTTCAAAATTCAGCGCATTTTACGACTTGTGAATCAAACACTTCAGCCGACTTCAGATACACTATAGCCCTATCCGCACGGTAAGTGTTTCTCATGTGGACGTCCATAAAAATAAATGTGCATGTCACCTCAGTGATAAAACTCATGCATTCGGATGCCGATTTATTGACGATGGAAGAGCGAGTTTTGTGATCCTTTGAACCCGGGAACTCACAGCTCACGTGGTCAGTCGCATGATTGTCTGTCAGATGCCAAGTAGGGCCTAAATACAAAATTACATGAGGTAAAGTTTATTTTTTAAGGTAGTCTATATAATTGCTGCCATAATAACGAACCATTTCAAATGTTTATGTGCTTTTCTTCTTTTTGAGCGGTGATGAAATATTGTTCTTGTAAATGCTTTCCAGCATTTCAGTAATACAGTAATAGCCTACGCTAGATCTTTAACATGCATACGAACAGTTATTGTACGGTGCTCTGCAGTGGACACGACCTTAGTGTTTGTCAAAAACAGTAGGGTGACCATACGTCCTCTTTTTAGACCTAAAAAAATGCGTCTGGCCAGGATTTTTCTTAATTGGCCAAAATGTCCGGGATTCGGCTTTTGCTTTTTTAGTCGCCGTTTTTGCTTTAAGCTTTAGGTCCCGCCAGTGGGTCATGTGCGTAACGCAAAGATTGGTTAAACTGCATCTTAATCAGGAGCATCAGGAGGACAGAAATACATTTGTACTTAAATAGTGCTGTAGATTTTATTTTATTTTAAATTATGGCCCTGAAAAGAAACAGTGTTATGTAAAAGGTGTTAAAAGCTAAAATATTTTTCCCTAAAAATAGCGGGCCAAAATGTGAATGGAAAGGATGTATTACTTTATGTATTAAGGTACAATAACATATTTGCAAGGTTGTGGATGCATTTGTCAAGTATTTGTTGTTGCATTCACCCCCCGCCGCCCACACCACACACACACACACACACACTCCATACGACCCCATGAGAAACACTTACTGTCCGAATAGGGCTTTAGACTACATCTACAGTAATATAGACTGAGCACACATTTTACTCTAGTAAAAATGTCCCAAAGCCTGATTTAGCCACCATACTGAAAGATTTGAGGTTAGGTTACATGTGTGAGATTTTAAGGTAGTATTCTCTATAAGTTTCTTTTAATCATAAAGATAGTTGTTAAATAGTGTTGTAATTTGTAGTTACATCATCTGTAACTAAATAATCTAAATCAATAATCTATAATAAACAATTACAGCCTTGTTATAAGCAGTGCATGCAGATATCTAAATAGTTGCTTGAGAAGTTATAATTAAGGTATTTAACTGAAGCACTTGGTTATCCTTGGAGTTAAACCATCCTGATATGTTTTCATGATTGAGCGGGTGGCAGTGGGACTTCAGTTGGAGGGTTTGGATCATTTGTTATCTTTATATCCCGGCAGAACAACACTGGTTCTTTACCGATACCCAGTTTGTACTGCCACAGATATACAGACTCATTCGGCTCCAGCTCAAATGAGAGTGTTTCTTCCACTTCAGTCACTTCGTTCCAGCTTTCACTTTCAGTGTTGACGTGTGAACCTCCATATTCTGCAGAAAAGGAGAACTGAACCTTCGCAATTAGCTTGGCAAGATCTCCAGTTTCAGCTGTGACTGACGTGGCTATCTTCCAGTTGTGTGTGATCTCAGACATCTTCTCCTTATTGTATCCAACCTTTTTATTGATTCTGTTTTCATATTTTGATGGTGATTTTTTGTCATTAAATAAATATTTAATCTTTTCCCACGTGCCACAGACTGGGCCTTTAGTTACTGACAGCCCACCAGGAAGGAAGTTAAGAATAGCAGGATGAACAGAATAGACACTAACGCACTTGTCTTGGCTTAAGTCGCTACTGATGTAGTACTCGTATCCCCACTCTGAGGCTGGCTTGAGGAATGAGATGCAGCCAGGCATTAATTTGCCCCAGTAATAGAGGCCGTTTCTGAGGTTGGGATGGAGCTCGTATTCTACACCTTCGGAGTCTTCATTCAAGTTTTTTGTTCTTCGATAAGTGCCCTTTTCTTGGAAGATGATGTAAAAATAGTTTTTGACACTGTAAAAGTCCAAGGTTGCAAAGTAGTGGTCTCCGCCTCGGCAGTTGGGATGAAGGCTGAAAACTTTGGGATCGTTGTCTGTCTCCAGGCTGGTGACTCTGCGGTAGGAATTGCCCTTGATGACGTAAAAGTAGATAATATCACGAATGTAGTGGTCTCCATCTTTGCAGGCAGGGTGCAGACTGAAAATAGAGGTTTCAGCATTTTCTTTTACATCAATTGTCTCCATAAAGCAGCCGAGATCAGAGCGGATTATATAATCGCGGTGGAAGTTTGCACAGATGTCAATGCCTTTTGCTTTGCTCTTGGGAATAATGCCGCTCATCGTGCCTGAACCTGCAACACAGAATAAACCAAACATTCAATCTCCACTAGGGCTGAGAGAAAAAAATCGATTCACCTAGCTTTTTTTTTTTTTTTTTTTTTTTTTACATTCAAAAAGGAATTAAAAGTGAATTTTGAATTAATCTCTTTTTGTAAACTAAAAAAAAAGAGATGTGGATTTGGACGTTAATTAAATTACCACATGACCTTGGTGTTTGTCAAAAAAACAGTAGGGTGACCATACGTCCTCTTTTTGGACCTAAATTACCTAATTACGACCCCGTGAGAAACACTTACTGTCCAAATAGGGCTTTAGACTACATCTACAATAATATAGACTGAGCACCCATTTTACTCTAGTAAAAATGTCCCAAAGCCTGATTTAGCCACCATACTGAAATATTTGATTGTTGATTTCGACATTAATAATAACATGTTATTTCTACATAATAAGGAGGACATTGTAATATACATTAAGCCAAATTTTAGCATTCTTATAATGTTTTTCTATGGGAGGAAAATGCTTAACGTGAAATTAAACGTGTTGCGTTCATATTCTGGACTAATCTGATTTTTTTTTGTAGTAGCCTATACTTTATTATGATTAATAAATGCACCCACAATTATCCGTGAACTTGATAAATGTTGCAGACATGTTTTACTATCCACAAACAAATTGCTTTCAACTTATGTGTGTAAAATTCAGAATTCAATGAATGTGCAGCAATTTGTACATATCGATCTCATTTGAGTGTATTCGACAATGCTTAACGTGTAATTAAATCGCCTAGATAGCCTATTTTGCTTCATGTGTTATTAATAATATTAATGTAACTATTATTGTTGTTGCTGCTGTATGGTCCATGCTAACAGTAGATTATTATAATTGAAGAGGTTTCCATACAGCAACATATCGCAACATTCAAATCTGAGTTGGTGCTGCCGCTGACCCAGAGAGAGATGTCATAAAACAGCTTCACAAAACAAAACACAAACAGACTTTAACCTCATAGTATCATTATTTCTGTGATGCAATAGGTAAAATTATCAAAGAAATACTTGGATAGAAGTTTAAAGTTCGAATATAGCTGCAAGCAGCAATTACCGGGTCCAAGAAGAACAAGACGAAAAGACATGCCAACATGGCTGAAAGTGTCAGACCAACTGCAACAATGAGCAATTAAAGACATTTAAAGAGGATTTTAGACGAAATGGCTGAAAAAATCATATGAACTTTAATTAAAAATATGATTTAATTATCACTTTCGACCAATAGGTGGCGCAGTTACTAAACTTATGTGATGTGGTCAGAGTAAAGTGACAATGACACATATAAAGTTTGGTGTCAATATGTCAAGGCATTGCAGAGATAAAGCCTGAATAGTGCTTTCGGCATCATGCCTCAACTTTGCTGCTGCGCTATACGAAAACGGTTTCGTCTATCGACACGAAATCCATAACTTTTAGTCGGCATGGTCTGGAGATGATACGATTTGATTTTGGTGAAAATTGGACAAAAGGTCTAGGAGGAGTTTGAAAAAGTAGATATTGAATGAAAATCAAGATGGCGGACAGGAAGTTCGGCCAAATAAGGAAAACTTGGTATCTATGTTCTCGGCTTGACCCAGGGAATCTATTAAAGGGGGGGTTAAATGCTCATTTTCACTCAATCTCCTGTTAATCTTGAGTACCTATAGAGTAGTGTTGCATCTTTCATATCTCCAAAAAGTCTTTTGTTTTATTAGATTTTTAATTGAAAGATTGGCTGTACCGAGTCTTTCCGGAAAAAAACGAGCGGCTGGGGGCGGACCGTGTGGGCAAAGCTAAAGCTGTGCTAACGCGCCGAGCTAACAACACACAGAGACATTTGTTCAACAGTTTTACTCACCGTTCCCACGCACGACCGCGAACCTTTATCATTGTGACTGCTCGATCCTTAAGCAATAGACGATCTGCAAATCCGCCGATCTGGGCTTTGTTTATTAAACAATCATCGTCGAAATGCAGGGAACAACAGTCTTTACACAACTCCGTTTATGCTCAGGAAAACAAACTCCATCCACGGGTTCCTTAACGCTGGGTTCTTTGGGAATCTGTGCAGGGTTGTCTTGCCCTGGCAACCAAAAACACACTTCTTTGGTGACACTGACTTCCCAAAAGCCGGGCAGGGCGCTGATGGCGAACTGCTTTCACTCTCTTGCTCTGGTCTACGAGTGCGCGCGCGGCCGCGATCTTACCGGAGAAGTGCCCTTAGGACCCATATAAGGAAATTCCGCTCTATCTTACGTAAGACAGAGCCATACTCGAAAAAAACTTTCCGAAACTTGTGACAAACCGGAAGGAGTATTTTTGGAACAAAAATACTCCTTCAAACGTACAACTTAGTTTTTGAAACATTGTCCATGTTTAGCATGGGAATCCAACTCTTTACCAGTGTAAAAAACTCAGTATGCATGAAATAGCATTTCACCCCCCCTTTAAGACCAGTGGCATTTCAATAGCCAGATGTATTCAAGAGTTATTAGCCTTTTTGGAAATTTTGTTATAACTTTTCACAAGGTGACACTGCCCTGAAACTTTTTGAGTACCTTCAAAGCATGGTGCCGATGACTCATACGAAATTTCGCAATGTTACGTTGATGAGTTTATAAAGTATAGTATAGTATAGTATATTATATCACAATACTGTATTGAAGTCAATGAGAATTTCATGTTTTATTCTATTATAGCGCCACCAAGAGGCTCAGTCCCACCATTTTTTTTATGTGTCCTCAGAGTGAGTCCATACATCTGTGTCAATTTTGGTGAAAATATCTCAATTCGCTTCAGAGTTATAGACATTTATATGAAAAAACACGTAAAAAATGACTGACACATGACTTTGATTGAATTTTACTACCCCTTACTATCAATGTTTTCGCATTTGGGCATTGGCGTTAAGCTATCGACCTATGTTTCCAAACTTCTGACGGTGGTTTCGTCTCGATTTGTTAAACAGTTTCGAAGATATTGGCAAAAGCTGTTTAAGCGCTAAATCACAACGCTACACAAACCGTAAGGCAAAACCTAGCATGTTTGGTATCGTTGGACTTAGCAAGGATTTTCCGAAACTTCTCAGGCTCCTTCAGTAGCCTCAGATCATGCTTGTGATGACATGTACCAAGTTATGTCTGAATACGATAAAGCGTTGTAAAGATACAGCTTATGTGTAAAGTTGACTAAAAAGAGGAATAAAAAATCATCTTTTGGAAATTGAACTTAATGCCTTAATTTAAAAAATTAGGAAAAATCCAACCTTTAAGGACACCAATTTTCTTTGTGAATGAATAATGTATCATAAATAAATGTTCTTCCTTAAAATACAGGGTGCATAATTTTGGACACCCCTATGTTAAATTCCCATAGAGGCAGGCAGATTTTTATTTTTAAAGGCCAGTTACTTCATGGATCCAGGATACTATGCATCCTGATAAAGTTCCCTTGGCCTTTGGAATTAAAATAGCCCCACATCATCACATAGCCTTCACCATACCTAGAGATTGGCATGGAGTACTTTCCATAAGATCATCTCTCAATGCAAATCAAACTAGCTATTAGGCTATCTGAAATAAAACCATGCCCATCTCTAGGTATGGTGAAGGCTATGTGATGATGTGGGGCTATTTTAATTCCAAAGGCCAAGGGAACTTTATCAGGATGCATAGTATCCTAAAAAAAATATAAAAAAAATACTTAAAAATAAAAATCTGCCTGCCTCTATGGGAATTTAACATAGGGGTGTACTCACTTATGCACCCTGTATTTTAAGGAAGAACATTTATTTATTTACGATACATTATTCATTCACAAAGAAAATTGGTGTCCTTAAAGGTAGGATTTTTCCTAATTTTTTAAATTAAGGCATTAAGTTCAGTTTCCAAAAGATGATTTTTTACTACATTTTCAGATGAAATTACTACATTTTCAGGTCAATCTGTGTTCATTTTGACCATGAAACATACGCTGTCACTTTAATTCAGCGTTTGCAGCACAGCAGAAATAGACTCGGTGCGGAAACGATCTCTGCACTGCTGTATACGCACCGCTCCTGGAACGGATCGACGGACTGCAACCGCGTGCAGTGTGTGAAAGCTCTGACCTGCTAACATGGGTACGGGAAAAAATACGCACCAGCGTTACGTCTGTTCATGCGTTTAGAGAACGGTTTGAAAAATCAACTTGAATTCCATTTTTTTTTTTGTCACCACTGCCTAAAGCTGATCTGGTTAAATTTTAATGCAAATCGGACAAACCGTCTAGGAAGAGTTCAAAAAAGTAGGGTTTTTGGACATTTCAAAATTACGGCCATATTTCTATGACGGCAAATGACGTCAAAGGCTGCAATCAAATTGTCATGAGCTCAGGAATCAGAGGAAAAATAATTTTGTTGATTGGCCTTACGTTCAAATGTAATTAGCATACATATGAGTGAAACTTTGGACAGGTGGTGGCACTAGAGGGAATTAGTTAAACACACCAAAATTGGTGTATTGAATGTTGGGACTGTCCTCTATCAGAATGTCAAACCATTACAACTTTCCCACAAATGGTTCTATGGGCTGCCATAGACTTCCATGGCAGAGGAAGAATAATAAGAACGGGAACAGATACAATAGGTGCCTACGCACCTTCGGTGCTTGGCCCCTAAATATAATGTGATATATTATACATTTCCATATATGTAAGGAAACTAGTGCTTATATTTTTCAATATACTGCAATAAATGCACACAATAAAGAGTAAAACTTTGACTATCACATGTAATGCTATTTTTGTCTTCATTTATAAATATTTGATATGTATCAAGTTTTATCCCTTTATTGTGTACATATATTGCACACATGTTAATGATTAGCGGTCGGTTACTGTGGTGTACTTTGGACTGGAGCGGGTCTGACGATAGCCCGGCTGCTACCGACATTGAACTTGAAGTGAACTCAACTGCAGTTGTGAGTGCATGGGCGTAGATTACGAGGGGGATGCAGGAGACATTTTCGTGGGCCAATGTGTATGCATCCAGCAGGGTTCTCAAGTCTCACGCATTGGCCGTGAGACTCACGCAATTCAACCAATTTCACTCGCTCACACGCCACACTGTGTATTTCTCACGCTGAAAAGGCAATGCCAACCAAGTTGTCCTGCAAGCTTTATAACGTTGTATACGAGGCGCGGGCACACAAAGTGAACTTTCCTGCCGCCAGCACGTATCTCGGCCAGGGGTCCGTTCTTCGTACGTCGCTAACTCACTTAGCTGGATTTGATTGTTGGCGATTTGGCATGATCTTGGATTGTTTGGTTCTTCAACGCTCATCCTGGACTTGCTGTCATAGCAACATGTGCGCAAACTTAAACCTGCTCGGGAGCAGAGGCTTATTTCATGTTAACAGGATTAGACCGCGGCTTCATAAGCGGAGCTGATACGGGAAGTCCAGCGCAGCGCGATAGTGCACTTTCTGAGATATATATTTTTTCTCGTGATTCGTGAGATTGTCGTTTTTTTGTCGCTTTTATGTTTAAAAAACAGTTTTAGTTTTTTTGTTGTTGTTGTTGTTTTTTTGTGGCATTTCCAAGCCACTTAAGACCCAATGTTGTAAAGCAGTGTTTTTTTTTTGTTTTTTTTAGGCTATCATAATTTTTTATGAAGATCATACAATCATGACCATGCCGATTACAGATGTCACTCAGGCTTCACTAACGTGATTGGTACCATAGACTATAGGCTACCATAGACTGCCATCAAGGCCTCAATGAAGGGGATTATGTGAACAGAAAGGGGGTTCACAATGTAAATTTGTGCAGCCCAGTTACTATTGTGATTCTTAATATCCCAGATTAGTAGCCTAATATTATATCAAATAAAAAAAAGGCAGTTGACTAAAATCTTCCATATCACAAATGTGAAAGCAAAATGGCCAGGATCTGTGCATGACTTAATCATTTTCAGAGATTCACATTTATGCACATTATTTGAAAGTGGTAAGGAAAGTTCCACAATTAAATATCAAGCTCACTGTATTACATACACTTATGCTGATCCTAACAGAACTGCATTTGTTCATAGGTGATTATGACATGTTCCTGCAGACAGGTGTTTTATGACCCCATTCCCTGACCCAAACCAGTTACAATGCAGCTCTAGCCAGGACAAGGGCACACAATGAAATGAACTTTGGCTAACTAAAGGGAAGATGTCAGTGTCTGAAAAGTCTGAGGGTTGCACACCTGACAGGGCCTGTGACATTGTTGCATGTGCCATATTACACAACATTGCCAAAAAAAAAAGACTTTTCATTAAATGTTTAATAAAAGATAAATATGCTTAGTTCCTTGAGTTTTATTTCAATTGTTCTTTGTAAAGAAAAGCCAGTGGTCAAGTGCCTGCAACAAGAGATATTAGACACATGCCTCATGCAACAAATAAAAAGGAAAAGTTGGCTATACACCTGTAGGCCTATGTCTCCTCTGTGTGTGCAGACTCTTCTGTAGGCCTTTCTGGAGATGTGGAATCCTGCAACTTATATTGCAGCCATAAAGCATACAAGTATAAATGAAGTAAAGTTATGTGTGCACTTGCAGGTAGGCTAGTTCCTCCATATGACAGTTATCTGAGAGGGTTTATTCAATGGAAACAAATGGACATTACAAAGTCTTATACTTTCTTTCCTTTGGAAAGTTAGAAAATGTCCACTTACTGCACATATTTCAGCCACCACTTTCTTGGGAACAGATACAAGTGTTGGTGTATTATGTAAAAGTGCACAAAAGAGGAAAACACAATGTCATTACAATGAACTACACTGGGGAAAATCTGATCAATAACTCATGGCAAAATATTTTTACATTAACATAAGTTTATCAGTTTTCACTTTCACAAGTCAAAGCAATTCATCATTACTCAAGATTTAACAGTTGAAATGACTATACAGCCTTAATTTAATGCAGCAAAAATTATTTTACAGTGTAGGCTACTAAGATCTTTTCTATTTTTTTCTCAGCCTTTTTCTTGGTTGCTTTTATAAACAGACAAACATTTATTTAACAGTGCCTTTTATAAAAGAGACTATAATATAACAAAAAATTACCATTATGTAGAATATTTTTGTACTTCACTTTTATTTGTTCCCATGTTCTAGTATGGTGACTGACATTACAATGAACAAAGTAATTATGCAATTATTAAAATACAAAAATATAGGCTAATAAGTGATAAAAACATCTAATATGGCCACTTCTAACGGATTTAAATTGTCTGCTACTTTTTGCCAGCCCTCTCTCCTGGCTTTTGCAGACTTTGAGGTGTTCCCTGGCGTTTTGATTAAACATTAAAATTCCGAATAACTTCGACCTTTAGTTATTGCTCTGCTGAGGAGAAAAACTGAGCGCGCTCTTTGGCCATGCTGAGCAGCCAATAGCAGCGTTGCTGATCAATGTTTCTACTATCGATACATATCCCCTTTTAACCAGCGCATGAACGCGCAATTATCTCAGATAACTCAATCCAGCGATACTAATCATATCCGGCAAGTGTGTTCGAAGAACCGAGTTAGCCAGATCATGATTCGCACGATGATATCATCTTGGATGTGTCATTTGATCTCGGATGTAATAAGCAACGTACGAAGAACGGACCCCAGATTGCGTTCGTTACAAGGCAACATAGATGTGCGAACGGAAGTTGACGGAAAATTCTCGGCCACCGTACGTTCGTTACTAGGTAACCAACAACATCGCGCGAACACACGTCGTGATGGAGAAGGTAAGTTAGAAGAAAGCTTGTCTAACATTTTTAGGCTAGAACATTTAATATATAGCCCATCGTAACATTATTATTGATGCAGTCAAAAACTCTACAACTACTTTGCAACCAGGGGCTCGTTCTTCGTACGTTGCTTATTACATCCGAGATCAAATGACACATCCAAGATGATATCATCGTGCTAATCATGATCCGGCTAATTGGGTTCTTCGAACTCACCTGTTGTTTATGATTAGTATCGCTGGATTGAGTTATCTGAGATAACTGTGCGTTCATGCGCTGGTTTAAAAGGGGATATGTATCGATAGTAGAAACATTGATCAGCAACGCTGCTATTGGCTGCTCAGCGTGGCCAAAGAGCGGGCTCAGTTTTTCTCCTCAGCAGAGCAAGAACTAATAGTCGAAGTTTTATTCGGAATTTTAATGTTTAATCAAAACGCCAGGGAACACCTCAAAGTCTGCAAAAGCCAGGAGAGAGGGCTGGCAAAAAGTAGCAGACAATTTAAATCCGTTAGAAGTGGCCATGTTAGATGTTTTTATCACTTAGCCTTATTTGTATTTTAATAATTGCATAATTAGGCTACTTTGTTCATTGTAATGTCAGAGTCACCACACTAGAACATGGGAACAAATAAAAGTGAAGTACAAAAATATTCTACATAGCCTAATGGTAATTTTTAGTTATATTATAGTCTCTTCTCTTCTATAAAAGGCACTGTTAAATAAATGTTTGTCTGTTTATAAAAGCAACCAAGAAAAAGGCTGAAAAAAAGAAAAGATCTTAGTAGCCTACACTGTAAAATAATTGTACATATTGCTGCATTAAATGAAGGCCGCATTAAAAGTGATGAATTGCTTTGACTTGTGAAAGTGAAAACTGATAAACTTATGTTAATGTAAAAATATTTTGCCATGAGTTATTGATCACATTTTCCCCAGTGTAGTTCATTGTAATGACATTGTGTTTTCCTCTTTTGTGCACTTTTACATAATACACCAACACTTGTATCTGTTCCCAAGAAAGTGGTGGCTGAAATATGTGCAGTAAGTGGACATTTTCTAACTTTCCAAAGGAAAGAAAGTATAAGACTTTGTAATGTCCATTTGTTTCCATTGAATAAACCCTCTCAGATAACTGTCATATGGAGGAACTAGCCTACCTGCAAGTGCATAAATAACTTTACTTCATTTATACTTGTATGCTTTATGGCTGCAATATAAGTTGCAGGATTCCACATCTACAGAAAGGCCTACAGAAGAGTCTGCACAGACAGAGGAGACATAGGCCTACAGGTGGGCAGTGGATAGACAACTTTTCCTTTTTATTTGTTGCATGAGGCATGTGTCTAATATCTCTTGTTGCAGGCACTTGACCACTGGCTTTTCTTTAAGGCGGGCATACACTGTGCGATTTTCGTCCGATTTTGAGCCGAATTCTGACTCGTGCGACTCTTTTTCGGGTCGGGCCGATTTTCAGCTTTGTCGTGCAGTGTTCGTGCAGTGTACAGGGGGAAACGAGAGGCGATTAACCTCTCACGACCGGCAATCGGATGGTCGGATGAATTTCAGGCATGTTAGAAATTTTGGTCGCTCCTCGTGACTATATCGCACAGTTGAAGCAGAGCTACGAACCGATTGCCCTAAACTCAGTGTTTTTTCCCTCACTGCGCATGCGCGAAAACAGTTTCATCTGCAGCAAAAAAAAAAAAAAAAAAAAACCTAACCCTAACGAAAAAAGGGAGATCTTTAAGTTCTGTAGTTCAAAGCTATCACTGTTGCTTACCTCCAGTTCGTGTTGCAAAATGGATTAACCATCACTTCTTCCAAGCCACCTGCGATGTACACTTTGCCTCTTTTATTATTAAAAAAATGTTTGGAAATAAAGCTGTTTTTAATTTTCATTGATGAATTATTGCAGTGTTCGGACATATTATAGACTGTTAATAATTAATTATATGTATAATTCATTGTAATCGACCTAAATGTTTTAGACAATTTTTAATGAGGAGAAGTAAAGCTTCTATGTAGGCTAATATTTTATTATCCTCACAGCGCGTTAGTTATGCGTTGATGCGCTATGAAATTGTTGCGTGGCTATGTAATTATAATAGCCTATCAGTTTAATAATAAAAGTAGCCTTCCCTAATAATAATAATAATAATAATACAAGCCTACTAATAATTTAATATATAAATTGGAAATGCTAAATCTTCTTGATATTGATAGCTGATGCTTGTTTTGACAATATCTCTGGATAGGCTATGATATCGTCCATAGGCGCAACCCGGCACGAGGATTTATCGCGCTGATTCGCGCATATTTCACACGTATAGTGTGAGCAGTCAAGTCGCAGCTCGACGTTCAGACCGTACAGTGTGAGCACATAAATCCTGAGCTTTGGCTTGACATCGCATGCGATCTACTCGTTCAGTGTGAGTAGGTTCCTTGCTGAAATCGCACAGACATCGCACAGTGTATGCTCGCCTTTACAAAGAACAATTTAAATAAAACTCAAGGAACTAAGCATATTTGTCTTTTATTAAACATTTAATAAATTTTTTTTTTTTTTTTTGGCAATGTTGTGTAATATGGCACATGCAGCAATGTCACAGGCCCTGTCAGGTGTGCAACCCTCAGACTTCTCAGACACTGAAATCTTCCCTTTAGTTAGCTGAAGTTCATTTTTATTGTGTGCCCTTGTCCTGGCTAGAGCTGCATTGTAACTGGTTTGGGTCAGGGAATGGGGTCATAAAACACCTGTCTGCAGGAACATGTCATAATCACCTATGAACAAATGCAGTTCTGTTAGGATCAATAAGTGTATGTAATACAGTGAGCTTGATATTTAATTGTGGAACTTTCCTCACCACTTTCAAATAATGTGCAGGAATGTGAATCTCTGAAAATTCTTAAGTCATGCACAGATCCTGGCCTTTTTGCTTTCACATTTGTGATTATGGAAGATTTTAGTCAACTGCCTTTTTTTTATTTGATATAATATTATTAATCTGGAATATTAAGAATCACAATAGTAACTGGGCTGCACATTTACATTGTGAACCCCCTTTCTGTTCACATAATCCCCTTCATTGAGGCCTTGATGGCAGCCTATAGTCTAGCCTAGTCTATGGTACCAATCACGTTAGTGAAGCCTGAGTGACATACTGTAATCGGCATGGTCATGATTGTATGATCTTCATAAAAAATGATGATAGCCTAAAGAAATTGCTTTAAAAAAAACTGCTTTACAACATTGGGTCTTAAGTGGCTTGGAAATGCCAAAAAAAAAAAAAAAAAAAAAAAAAAAAAACCTTTTTTAAACCTAAAAGCGCCAGGTAAACTCCAAATGACACGACAGACAGCACTTTCCATCAAGTTCTCCGCATCTCCAATAGTGTAAAGGAAAGAGCCACTCGCAAATAATCTTAGGGCAATGCAAACAGTTTGTGCTGTATTTAAAGCCAAACTCCGACAACGAGTCGAAAATAAATGTGCGTTTCCAACAATTTAATAATGTAAACGACAATCTCACGAGTCACGAGAAAAAAAAAAAAAAACATCTCAGAAAGTGCACTATCGCGCTGCGCTGGACTTCCCGTATCATCTCCGCTTATGAAGCCGCGATCTAATCCTGTTTACATGAAATAAGCCTCTGCTCCCGAGCAGGTTTGAGCTTGCGCATCTGTTGCTATGACAGCAAGTCCAGGATGAGCTTCGAAGAACCAAACGATCCAAGATCATGCCAAATCGCCAACAATCAAATCCAGCTAACTAAGTTAGCGACCTACGAAGAACGAGCCCCAGGCCAGAAGCTTTGGCTCAGTTTGGCTAGCTTACGTTTTCTGAAACTAAGGGAATTGTTAGTGGGTATGGGAAGGAAGGAATGAAGATGTATTTCTTCATTTTATTTTAAATTATATATTATACTATATTAATAGTATTTCTAGTTACGTTAAGGCTACATGCATGTATTAAAGCAGAGTGCTCTGGGTAATATTTTATATCCTGTCAAAACATTAATCATTGCCATTGCATTTGTATTTTTCAAAGATGTCAGGGAAAAAGCAAAAAGATATTTTATTGTCAAGTGCCCTCACTTTTGTGAGGTTCAACCCTGCAGTTTCCCCCACTTGAAAGGGTATGCTTGCCTCTGAAGGTTTGGACTGGATTTTACTCAATGACCAGGAATCAATTCTTTCTTTTCTTTCTTTTATTTGATAGTTGTCGTGGTCAAAAGCAGGTAAAAAACCTTAAACACAAACACAAGTGGGTCAATAAAAAATACAATAAACCCAAATAACCATAATAAGACATCATAACAAACGATCAAATACTTAATTTTAAACACTAGAAATTAATCTTGACAATAAGTAAAAAAAGAAACCTCATATCTAAAGCACCCAAATAAATTGAAGACACTTTTAAAACACTACTCAAATGAGTTTAACCTTAAACTCTAGCAGCGTTAACACAATACACAATCCCACACTTTCAACTTTTACCCTTTTAAAATCTTTACAATACATTTCTTTTAACTGTACTTTTAAACCTTCATGATGTTAAATGTATAACATTTTAGCTTACAATTCAAGCACATGATTTTTTTTTTTTTTTAAATACACACATTTTTCCCCAAGTATAACTATATGATTCACTTAAATGTTAAAATCCACCACACTGCACAAACGAATGCTCACCGACTCCTTCCTTGTACAAACAAGCTTTAGTCCTGCAGTATCATTTCCAGGCCCAGTTTCTCCACACATCTTCCCAGTCTGCTTACCATGCTGTGAGTGAATTCCCCTAATCACCAGATTCTTCCCACCTGGTGGCTAACTAGCTGTCTGCAGCTGGGAGCCACACCCAGTACCAAAGCACCTAGGCTGAAGGGGTGTGGTCTGCAGCTCAGCTCTAGTGATGGGCGATACTGCAAATTTCGGTATCGATCCGATACCAAGTAAATACAGGGCCAGTATCGCCGATATCGATACCGATACCAATACTTTTTCATTTTAAAAGCATACACTTGAACTTGTATGCACTGTCCTGTGCTAGAGCAGTGTGTCATGATTTATGAGGTGAATGCATCATTAATATGCTAAATCTGAATATGTTTTCATGACTACTAGGCCTAAATATTTTGTGATTTGTGCTCTCAACTCGCCAGTAATTAGCCAGTGACTTTTACAAAACTACCCTAATTATAGTACTAGCCTACTATAGCCTACTAGTACTAGCCTACTGTTCAAAAGTTTGGGGTCTGTAAGATTTTTAATTCTCTTCTGCATTTATTTGATCAAAAATACAGTAAAAACTGTAATATTACAATTTAACATCTGTTTTCTATGCCATAGTATACTGTAATTTATTCATGTGATCAAAGTTGAATTTTCGGCATCATTACTCCAGTCATGATGATATTTCATTTTAATATGCTGATTTGCTGCTCAGGAAACATTTCTTATTATTATCAGTGTTGAAAACAGTTTCATATTTTTGTGGAAACCATGATACATTTTATGTAGAATTATTTGATGAACAAAGTTGAAAGAACAGCATTTATATGAAGTAGATTTTTTTAACAGTGTAAAACCCTTGACTGTCACTTTTGATCAATTTAATGCATCGATCCTTGTTGAATAAAAATATTAATTTCATTAAAAAAATCTTACTGACGTCAACATTTTGAACCGTTATGTACACTTTTGGTTTGTTTATTGCGAAATAACTCCCGATTGTTTCTCTGTCATCTAAGCAAGGCTTCGTTTCCCAAACGCACTGGGCCTGTGAGCTCAGCGAAGCACCAGCATCGAATGCTCTCTTTGATTGATTGGTTTCGGCTTGTATCCAGATGACTAGGAGAAAAAGTTCTATCCTACACAATTATCCGCTAACATTCGCTTATTTTTCCACTTAGAAGCTTATTTTACGCACTGAATTGCGTGCTAAATTAATAAAAAAATTACTGGTAAAAAAATACACATTTGGATCGATATTTTTATGTGAGGATCGATCCTTTTCGATACCACGTCAGTATCGAAGTATCGATACTTCAGGATCGATCCGCCCATCACTACTCAGCTCAACATTTATCACTCAAGTGGGAGCCCCCTACCCCTGTTATCAAGGCATCAAAATGTGCAACAAACACTTACAACACAAAACACATTTCATAAGCTGGAGTGTGTACTCTTGTGTACACACACACACACACACACCTTACTCTAATATGTAATTTGTTCACAATGTCCCACAACACAATAAAACATTATACCATTTCGACTAGTCATGATGATGATAATGAATGCGGCTGTTTACACTCAGGTACATTACCATGTTTTCTATGTACAACATTATAAATTTAATTAATAATCCCACGATTATAATGAACAACGCGTTATGGTTATTGTGTAATTGTGTATTACTCTCCATTAGGGCTTCTCCCCTAATATAACTGCATGTGATCTCACTCCAAGCTTTTGATAAAACTTGAGAACCCTGCATCCAGACTTTCACGTTTCCATGGTAATCAGTCACTCGTGCATCAAGACACGCCCATGCTCGCACCGGCGCTGTATCCATCATTTTCATAGAGGTCGCAATGAGTTCAAAATGGCAAAAAACTCTACACTACTTTTTCACGAAAAAGTCAAGCACTGTTGTCAAGTCAAGTTGTCGTGTGGTATCCGAATTGTTGCACAGTGATGAATAACTCTGCTTATTATTACAGATGTATGGACTCAGTTGAATAATTAACAAGTTTTGTTGGAAATTGAAAATGTTTGCTACGCGCAAACATGCGCTTATTTTCAGTCTTTCTTTTCTAATTCGTAATGTCTTTTATTTTCACAGATATGTTATCAAAGCCCTTCAAATTAGAATAAAGATGGTGATTGTTAATGCTGAATTTGTATTTTAATGCATTAATAGCCACTTGAATCATGCAGCGTTGTAACGTGTAGCCTACATGATGTCTACCATACTGTATATAATTTGGTAACACTTTACAATTAGATAAAAACGTTTGTAGATAAACTTAAAGTTGTCTTGAAAAAGCCTAACCAGAAAGTACTTTTAAAAGCTTGGAGTTTGACTTAGCCTACACAAAAAAACAAAAAAACAATTTGAAATATGTAAACAATATAGTACAATAGTGTGCAAGAACATATCTTTCTTTCTTTAAAGGGGACATAGGCTATCATGCTAAATCCACTTTTTTAGCCCTTAAATGCATTTTGTTGTATATTTGGAGTGTTTAGAAGTTCAGAAAAGTTTAAATTATTCTCTTCAGGTGCTTCGTTGATATCTTTATGTTCTGTTTTGGCCTTATTTTTCAACCTGTTCCGATTTTTCTGTTATCTATGACGTTTTGTGAACTATTACGTCACAGTATTTGCAGCGGAACTGCCAAATAAGGACATTGACTTCCAGCCCAACACTTCGAGCAATCCGCCATTTTTATTTCTCGCTGCAATTTTGTAGTCCAAGCTAAAGGATGCAGAAGTTACGAGAGGGTAAGTTAAAATGTTCGGTTGTTGGAAGTAGTAACCCACACACTTCATTACACCGTCTAATGTAGATGAACTGCCGCGCTTGTGACAGGGTGCATGTTTAAAGGCCGTGTTGCAGGTTTTTTTTTCATCGAATTTGTGCAGTTTACTTGTTGGTAATAAACATTTAAACTGTTATCCATTGTATTTTATGTTGTTGGGTATCACAAAGCGGAATATAATACGAAAAAGTAGGTACTATCTTACAGCAGTTTGCAACGATTCTCCTTTCCCCCACAATGCATTGCATTACGTCACGTTGGGGAGAGAATTTACCAAAGCCCGCGGCCCGCATTAATGCCGCGTTCCAGGCAACCTGTAACCCGTGTTTTTCCAACTCGTAACTGGGAGTACATCGACCTAGTACGAGTTCACGGGTGGGAAGTCACGGGTTTGACTGCCATTCCAGTGCACTTTCACGGGTATAAGGTTGGAAAAACACGGGTTACAGGTTGCCTGGAACGCTACAAAGTCGTGAGTCGTGGTTTGAAGTCGTGATTTACGTGCTCAAAAACCTGCCTGGAACGCAGCGTAAGAGTGACTAGAAAGACGAGTAGCAGACGAGAGTATTCAGATAACGTTAGCGCAGATTATAGATAAATACATAGATATAGACAGACAGACCGATAAATAGATAGATAGATAGATAGGCTAGTATATAGAGAGACAGGCAGACAGCCAGATAGCATAACGTTAGCATAGCTAGCTAGCAGCTAGATAGATAAATATATAGAAATATATAGGTAGATTGACAATGGTGAACTACTGTGTTTGTGCTGGTGTAAAAACTCTGGATGCTGAGTGAGGCACGTCACATCTGGTCGCAGGGTGAGCTCCTCGACCAGCGACCAAAACGCACTCGCTTCCCTAACGTAACAGCACAAGCTTTCCAACGCAGTTTCCATGGGACGGCACCGCCGGCGCCCACATAAAAACACAGCGACAGACACGCGGCGGCTACGTTTGCAACAACATTTTCACCGGAGGAAGAGATAAACGCTTAGAAACACCCATGTAGCTAGCATGATGCCTTTTATTTCTAGATGACAAGGACAAAGTTTACCAGTAAGTTACTACGACAAAGATTACCGGTACTTATCTGAACTAACGTCATGATCACTGCCACTAGATATAAAGAAAACGTTGATTTTTCACTCGGTGCTATTCAAGGACAGTAAAAAAAAAAAACGTGTCGTTATTGTGCATTGCTGCTCGTAGACTAGCTCCAGTGCTCATTGCTGCGTTGCTAAATGATAGCAACTCACCAGGACACTTCACCAACTCTCCACTCATTCTCCTCGGACCATGCATTTAATTATTAAGTATTTACGGCATTCCTAAATCCGAACCACTGAAGACGCAGTGGCTGAGTTTGTTTTCGAAGAGAATATTCCCCACGATCAACGTCAATGTTTGCGCGAATCATTTCACACCAGACTGCTTTACAAACGAGGGTCAGTAAAGCTGGTTTTGCTAAGAAGCTGCTCCTGAAAAAAATGTATCTGTACCAACTATTCGTGTTCCTGCTGCACCTCCAGAAGAAGAAGTGAGTGTAACGTTTTATTAACCTTTAGCCTATAATTAATATTTATATTAATCTTTGCAAATCGCTTGCTACACGCTTCACAATGTGGTGGCATTCAAGAGCGTTCAACTCGTAAATACGATCTATACGAGATGACTTGAACGCACCATAATACTAGGCTGAGGCTAGCTTTCCTCCACTTCTCCCCAACGTGACGTCATCACCGAATTGCGTAAAAAAAACGTTAATATCAAAAACGTAAAAAACAGGTCTTTAAGGCCATTTTTGGGACATTTTAAAAATTATATACATATCTTGAGTGATTTATGTACCCATTAATCGACAGTGGTGGTTAACCTGCAACATGGGCTTTAACTGAAAGAACGAGCAGAGAGAGAGAGACCCGGTCGCGCGATCTCTCTCTTCGGAGCCAGGCGAAAGTGTAAACAAGACACCATCTCCAAACTAGACGCTGTCTTGCTTTCTCTCCCTCGCACATATTAATCAAAATAAATCGACACGGTGGTAAAAGGTCGGAAGACCAAAGTTTCATGTGTAAATACAGTAACACACCATTGCGATACATCTAGGGGTGACCCCGAATAGTCGAAGATTCGATGCTTCGATAGGAGGAGCCTGATTCGACTACCGATCTCCCGGTCGAATCTTCGCGGAGGTGTTATGAACGAGGATCATGCCACTTTGGCTGTATGAGGGCGCTCAATGTCTGATTTCACATAGAACTAGCTTTTATGTCAATACGTTAATATTCAGCCTATTATGATAATGCTGTATATAAAAATGTGCAAAGAAAGAAGCTTTTAATAAATATTTTTTAACGTGCATGAATAAATCCAAACACCCCGTGACAGATTTAAGTTTCACTTTCAATCCGTGACCGACAGAGGAGCGTCTTCGCGGCAAGGATTTAAATCTTTAACAATGTCTGGGATAAGAAAATCTAAAGTATGGATGTACACCATCAGAAAGGATATTCTCCAAGGCTGGATTTAGCATCAGGAAAACCATGATCGCACTTCTGCCGGCCAACGTTAACACGTTTCACGCATAGACTGGGTTTCACGTTAGAATGTATTTTATCCGCGCGCACAATTTGAAAAGACTCCAACGGACACAGACAGAGTGAAAGACTGGGTTTGTTCTCTCGATCAGGTAGGGTACAAGTGATTTCAAAACTTTTCAGCCGGTTCTAATTTGATTTTTGGATGCTGTGAACATTTTTAGCTAAAAAGACTGCCTCTCCAGTTTAGCATTTATTGTTGTTTGTGCAGTTAAAAAGACAAAGTTGAAAATTCTAGCTTCTATCGTTATTTTAATAATTTCTTTATTTTAATTGTATTTATTGATCTGTCAGGGTTATCTAATCTAACTATTTGTGGCTTGTGTTTTGAATATATGTTCCTCTGCACTTTAGGCATTTTGCACACATTTGCTCACCTTGTGACTTGATTCTGATTTATTTCGTTTTGTATTTTTATTTATTAGAGAGGTATATTCTGTTCTAATTTAATTTAGTAAATTAATTGTTTATTTTTTTCCGTTTATCGATGTTGTGGTGTATAGAGCCTGCTCGCACAGGTAATTTATCCGATTTAATTTGATTTGTATGTGAAATGCAAATCCTGTCTCTGGCCTTTCTGGAGTTATTTCTGTTATTTCTTAGTTTTATTGATCCAAAATGTTTTTATACATTTTCTTCTATATCTTTGTGTGATTTTCTGTACATCGCGGCTTTGAAACGTTAAAGCCCCGCCCCCATACACATGATTCGACTATTAGTCGACTATAGGCAAGACATGACGATTCTGATTCGACTATGAAAATCCATAGTCGGGGACAGCCCTAGATACATCCATATGAAGACGTTGTTCTGCTGGCTCGTCGTCTTCATTTTCATCTCGCTCCGGCTCCGACTCTGGCTCGAACATGTAAGGCTGGCTGGACAAGTCTTCCGTTGTTGACATTTTGTTAATAACGTGTGAATAAAAAGTTTCTGTGCCACTAGATAATCGTATCTCTGCTATCAAACTACAAAAATGGCCGAACGGGGTGGAGTTGAACCGAGTGTCACCTCTGCATTCTGGAGAGGGGGCGGGGTATGAAGTGTCTCAGTTGTATTTAAAGAGACCGCACCAAAACGAGTTGCTCTCAGACGCACGTCAGAAAAGGGGTAGAAAAGGGGCCTGTGGAGCTATAATAATGAGGAAATCAGACCCAAGCATTGCAGTTCCGCTTTATATAGACTACAAATGTATGATTTATATGTAAAAAGGAACGATTTAAAAGCATGATATGTCTCCTTTAAACATAAATAACACATAAGCCAATTAAGCAAAAACCTGTCAACAAAGGTCTGAAAAAACAAAACAAAACAAAAAAAAACATGCTTGACATTCAGTCCCCCTCACTTTTAGATTGTATTTGTAATCCCCAATCACTCTTTCTTTAGGGAAAATTCTAAAGAACTTTCTATAGAAACTTTCTGATGTGTCTGTAATGTATAATAACATTGGCTCCAGAAAACAGGTGTTCAAATGAACTACGAGTCCACAAGTGCTCAGTATTAGAAACATACTAACCTGTTGGACTGTAGCCGGAGTCAGAAGAGCAGCTTCTCCTGGATCGAGTCTGAGAGATGATGTGTCTGACAGATTTCTGTCTTATATAAAGCTCTTCAGAGGGCTGGACAAACACACACACAAGCCTCAACAGACCCGTCAGTACAATGCTTCATTCATGTGAAAGGTATTTGGCTCTGTTCCTGTTTTCTCTATATGCAAATTTCTCTGCTATAGGCCTATGCAAAGTTCACACTACATATTTTTAAGAGTGAAATGTAAGCAGTTTTCCAGCACTTTCAAGAAGTGACTTCCAGTGCTTTACAAGAAGATGTATTTAATAAAATATTTTATCATTATTGGTCACACGTTGCAGAGGGCAATACGAATATCAGACCTTGGCATTATAAGCTTGTTTCCATTTGCTTAAACAGGGTCCGTGTACTTTTGCGTCCATTCGTTTTTCCTTTTATAACTCGTAACTGAAAAACAGAAAATGACCGGTTGTTGTATTTTTAAAACGCACAATTGAACACCAAAATTTTAATTTTAAACTGTACACACCAAAAGCTGCCCCCCCCCCCAAAAAAAAATTATATTGACATATTTTCAGATTTTTGTTCATGACTTTTTGCCCCTTTATTAAACATTTAATTAAAATATTCACAAATTAATATGTAAACAAATGTTGATTTTACTGTTTTTCTAAGGCAAAATTTGAACCCGGAAATTATATTTTTCCCGCAGTACTGAATGAGAAGAGTCATGTCTCTGGAACAGAGAGATTATTTAGGCTAATGACAATAAATGTGTCTGAAAAAAATAATGAGGCATTTTAATTGTTTTTATTAATAAACTAGTATTTTCTAAATCAGTGTCGGCTGCAAAGAGCAAAGACACGTCCAAAAGACGTCATTCTAATGTCTTTGTCGAATGTTCATAAGACGTCCACTGAGGAGCAAGAATGAAAGTTTTTGCAATGTCTTTTTTAGACGTCTTTTTAACGTTAACTATGGACGTCCAATTTACATAAAAAGTAAACGTTCAGAAGAAGTCCAGTTAGGAGCCAGAATGAAAGGTTTTGATGCGTCTTTTTCAGACGTCTTTTTAACGTTCACTATTGACGTCCAAGTGACATCTTAACAGGGTTCTAAATGAATGTTTTTACGACGTCACTTACAGATCTCTAAATGACAAGTTTTTATGACACATTTCTTGAACTGATTTCAGTCACAAATCAACTGTATTATTTTAATTGTTAATGAGGTCTGTCTTATCCTCTAATCCTGTCTTGCTATTAGCTTTATTAAACCTTCATCAGGTTCCAAGGTTGGATGACCACATGGTATTCAATAAAACTCACTCTAGTCATAGTAAAAGCAGTGTGCAGAACTACTGTTTTAAAATTGTAAATAAATTACCTATCCCCACATATTCCTTTTTTAACCATGGCAAGAAAAACAAAACAAGAACGGTTGTTGTATTTTTAAATGCTATGTTGAATTCCAAAATTTTCAATAAAACCGTATACACAAATCTTATGCGCATAAAATAAGACACTTGATTTCTTTTAAGACTTTTGTTTATTACATTTTGTATTGTTGTGAAAAAATAACAATATAGGCAAATTAGTTTATTTTGCTGAATTAGAAATAACGTTTCTCCTGCACTTTTGAGAGCCATGTCTGTGGAAACATGATAACACATGACTTGATTATAAAACTGAAATGCCATTCCTGAACATTGCTGTCCCAACATGCTGACGGGAGAGATTTCTCCCCTCTTGCTCCTGTTAAAAACTCAACACATTCTCACTCACACAATTTCTCAATATAAAACAATATGAAATGCCCAACAGCCAGATAAAAGTACATTAACAAGAATTTTTTGTTGAGGATCATATTTGACATCAGGATTTTAAGGCTCATACATAGCAGAACATAGAGCTCAGAGTCTAGGAGGAAAAAGCAGCTCTATTTTATTCAGAGGCCCAAACTGAGAAAAAAGAAGAAAAAGCAATTTTGTGCAGATATTTATATGGCCAAAAACCAAAATGAAATTATGATAGCTTATAATGATCAAGTGTTGGGAAGGATACTTTCAAAACGTATTTTGTTACAGAATGCATGCCCCAAAATGTCATTTGTAACGTATTCCGTTACATTACTCAATCTGAGTAACGTATTCTGAATACTTGGATTACTTCCACATTGAATATAAGTGTAGGAATATAAATATAAGTGTGTTGAATATAAGTGAATATAAGTGCATTTTATAAGTGTTGGAATGCAGATTGCGGTGTGGTGATAACACGTTCATGTAACATGTAAGGGTGGCGCTGCCAATAAAGCACCTAAAAGAACCGGCAAAAGTAATGATTATGAATATGTCAAATATAGCAAGGAGATATTTTAATTGTTTATTAATAAACAAGTGTTTTCTGTGTCAGTGTCAGCTGCAAAGATGAAGTTGACGATGCTGACCCGCGATCTTCGCAGTGGTGAGCGCGCCAGAGAGAAATGCACATTTCATACGGATTACATAAGCAGAGAGTAGTCTGTTTTCTTTCGTTTTGAATTGTTCTGTTTAGGGACCGTTCGGTATTTATGGAAGGGGCCACCGGAGGAAAATAGGGGAGGGTCATGTCTTTTTATTCTTTGTTGAGGGGAGGGTCATCCAACTTTTTTTAAGTCTAAGGGGAGGGTCACCCAACTTTTATATTCATGAAAATAGCAACATTTCAAAGTGGCTTGTTTGGTGATATTTTGTTCCATTTAGCTCCATGGCATGTTGATCTCGCGTTATCAGCCCCCCTTCGATATCAGATGGGTCTGACCCAACAAAAATCACGTTTGCCCCTGTTCGCGCACTTCAGTTCGTGCTTAGAAAAAGTGCATCATGTCAGAACAGAATGCCAAAGAAATGTTTTCCCGGCAAAGCTTTAAAGCACGAGCTAATAATGAACTTTTGTGAATGCGAATAAGTGCACAGTGTCCTGTGAGTGTACCTCTACCACTGCATTAACATGTGATGTGAACGTACGTCGAGTTTTACAGTATTGGGACTGAGGCGCCAGAACTGCAGTTGATAGAATGTGCGCTAGCGCGCTACTACCATATTTTAGTTTCCATTCTTATTTTGTTTCCACGATGTGTAAGATGTAGGGCTACCACATCTTTAAATTACTATTAGTATTATTTAAGTTAACATTAAATACATAGACCTACACCACAAAAACTAGTTGAGGATAAATTCGTTAAAATTGGGCGATTCCAGTGTTATGGACGTGACATTTGCAGTCAAAACTTGAAATATAAATTCTCAGAAAATGCATTTAATACCAATATGTTGAAACGTCTGAAAGGAGTCAAGACATTAGAAAAATATCAGTCTACAAATGCGTTTTATATTTAATATGAGGGAAATACACATGTGACGTGACAAAAAACTTTAACTTTTAGGTGGCAAAATATTTGTTAGTAATTCTATAAATTACACTGTGCAAACCAAAAGATATATACCCACCGGATTAATAAAGATCGGCCTCCACAGAACATCAAATATTAGGCTATTTTTATTTAATTTTTCGTGTTCGCATTTATGTGAAAAAATGAAATAAAAACAATGTTACGGGCGTGACAGTTCTCCATTACAGACATGACTGCTCTGCGTCTGAAAGCGACTTTAAAAATATCCCAGAGACCTCAAACAGAAAGCACAAAGCCTTTCTTTAAAGTGAATTTCGATTCTTTATTAATTGTATCTTAATTTTAATCAATGTTTCATCTGTATTTAATAAATAGCCTAAGAAGTAAATATAGTAGAACTTTCTAGGTGATCATGACACGGAGGCGCGGGCGAGTGAACTGGACTCTTGTCTCATAAATGAACCGAAACTCTGCGTAAGGTATGCTACTTGCCTCAGACCTGAGAAATATATAGAAAGCTTTAAATGTCTGCTTTTAAACAGAACAATTCAAAACGAAGGAAAACAGACTGCTTTCTGCTTTTGAAATGTGCATTTCTCTCTGGCGCGTTCTGAGAAGATCACGGCGCATCGTCAACTTCATTGTCAACTTCATCTTTGCAGTCGACACAGAAAACACTTGTTTATTAATAAACAATTAAAATGTCTCCTTGCTATATTTGCTATATCTGACATATTAGGCTAATAATCATTACTTTTGCCGGTTATTTTGTGACAGCTTTTAAATGCTTTATTCGCAGCGCCACCCATATGTTGAAGAGTCACACCGCATCAGCACCGAAAACATGATGTTTTTCAAATCTAAAATCAAAAATTTTCATACGAACCGAATCGTGGGTTTGGTCTATCGTTACAGCCCTATTAAGATGAGAAAACAAGAGTTTATGGTGTAAAAAAACAAAAAAAACAACAACAATGGCTATCTGAACATCTTTGCAGAAGTAGGCTAATCAATAAATTATCGGGGAGGGTCATGCCTTTTTTCACAATCATTTTGGAGGGTCATAGAAAAAATTATTGCTGGCGAAGGGAGGGTCATGTCTTTTTTGACAACAGATAAAAAATGTGATCTCGATTCAAACACCCACGCAATCTGCTTCCATTTGGTCTGTCTATTAAACCTTTGACAAAATCAAATCGCAACATTTAAAGCTGTGCTGACTCAGAGTCGTCATGAAACAGCTTCACAAACAGTCTTTTCAACCTCATAGTATCATTATTTCTGTGATACAATAGTTAAAATTATCATAGAAGTACTAGGATAAAAGTTAAAATTTCAAATATAAACACTGATGTTTATGATAGCGATCAAAATAGAGTAAAGCCCCAATCACACCTAACGCGTTTTTCCGGTTCGAAAACGCGAGGCGCACAGCACTGCCCCAATCACACAGAGCGAGCAGTGAACTGCGTTTTTTGTTGCTAGGCAAACACAGAAACCGCTGTCCTGTCAGACAAGTAAACGTCAAATCAGCCTTTTATTAACTTTGTTTATTTTCTGTTAACATTGTGGTAGTTACGATTCGTGCAGTAAAAAATCGTTACGAAAAGACAAAATCATAATACCAGCAGTATCAGCACCCAAGTATCGTGATAGTATCGAATCGGGAGATAGTTGTATCGTCCCAGCCCTAGAGTTCACAAGAGCAGCGAGAACTGAGAAGATGACGCAGATGGGTCTCGATGTAGTGCGGCACTTTTGTGAACTCACTCAGAGGCCCACACATAAAAAAATTAATAGTTGAATAAAGTTGTTATTTTTGCACACAAAATTGATTGTTGTCGCTTGATGAACTTAAGGTTGAGCCAGTCACTTGGACTATTTTAACAATGTCTTGACTAAGATTAAATTTTGGTATGTTTTAGCTTACCTCAAGGGCATCCAAGATGTAGGTGTCTTTGTTTCCGCAGTAGTTTCAATTTTGATATTTTTAGGTCAAACCGTTCTTGTCTGTCAGTCATATCATGCAGGTCTATGGTTACTGTCTCAAAGAGCAAGCGGATCGAGTTTGTTTTGCGAGTCGAGTTTTCCTTTGCAAAGCGGATCGAGTTTGTTTTGCGAGTCGAGTTTTCCTTTGCGAAGTAGATTGAGTTTGTTTGCAAAATGCTGGATTTGTTTGTTAAATTATGGCACATAATTTGCTCCATATTAGTAGCACTTCACTCTCTCTAGGATCGGGGAATCTATAAGCTGAAAGCTCTGCCATCATATGTTGCTTTTTGTCATTTTTTTCTGCATCGGACACTGAACGAATCTATTTCTTTCGTTCTCCATAAATTAATGAGAACATTTAATTTAATTGAAAGGAGGGTCCCACTTATTTATTTATTTAGTTGGAATTCAGTCATCTTAACTGTTAATGTAATAAAATAATGAATGAAAAAAAAAAATATATATATATACAATTGTTTCTTAACTTGCCTGTGACGTAGCCTATGCAGTGCCCAAATTATTTTTTTTGGACACACAAATGAAACCCGCCGCTCAATTAAATTAAATGTTCTCATTCATTTATGGAGAACGAAAGAAATAGATTCGTTCAAGTGTAGACATAATCACTAATTTAGTGATTTCTCTCCTGGGAGACTAGCGCTAAATTAGCCTCTAGTTTAGCGCCATCTACTGTTCTAGAAGAGGAAGTTGCTCAACTGCATTTGTGAGAAAATCGAGCCGAGAGATCTCAAAGTGAAGTGTCACACAATCATAACAGACAGATATGCATTTGTATGCACTAGATTTGGTATTTGTTCAAAGGTTACATGCAATTTGAAGGATGGTTTGTATGTATTTGTGAAGTATTATCTTGGCTCATTTATTTATATTTGTAAAACACAATACATATTTGTTACTCCACTGCATTTTCACTCAAACTGACCTTTGTGCTTGCACATTGCTTTCTGTTTGTTTGCGAGTCGAGATTTCCTTTGCAAAGCGGATCGAGTTTGTTTGCGAGTCGAGTTTTCCTTTGCGAAGTAGATTGAGTTTGTTTGCAAAATGCTGGATTTGTTTGTTAAATTATGGCACATTATTCGCTCCATATACTAAGTGCTAATGTGGATTTCTGTCTAGATATGAAGAGTTCAGATGCAAAAGCCTTTAAATGCCATCTGAAATTTCCTTATAGAATGATCATTTTTATCAAGCTTGTATATTTAAATTCAATAATTTCACTTAAATGGAAATGAAGATTACCTATTAATTATCATTTAAGTGAAATTACTGAACTTAAATATACAAGCTTGATAAAAATGATCATTCTATAAGAAAATTTCAGATGGCATTTAGAGGCTTTTGCATCTGAACTCTTCATATGCAAACACACCCGTTCACCGGTCATTTTCCTCAGCTGTAGGCAAAGGCAAGTTTCAAATCAGTGCTTCTCCTGGGAGACTAGCACTAAATTAGCCTCTAGTTTAGCGCCATCTACTGTTTTAGAAGAGGAAGTTGCTCAACTGCATTTGTGAGAAAATCTGCCTGGACGCATTTGTGAGAAAATCTGCACTGTAAAGAGGTTGCTGTAAATTTTACAGTAACTTACTGGCAGCTGGATGCCAGTAAGTTACTGTAAAATGTTTTACAGTATTATTACTGTATTTTCACTTACAGTATACTGTACCATTTACTGTAATTGCATTTACAGTATTATTACTGTATTTTCACTTAAAGTATACTGTATCATTTACTGTACTTGCATTTACAGTATTATTACCGTATTTTCATTTACAGTATTAGTATTGAGTTTTTTTTTTTTTTTATCATTTAATTTTTTTTTTTTTAATTTATGTTTACCCCACCCCCCCAAAAATCACAATAACTCACAAACATTTGTCCTTATAATATTCTTTTTAATCGTTGAACATTTTGTTTTAGAAGTACAAATTACAAATCTTGACCTTTAGGAGCCACTAGCTGAAGAAAAAAAAAGGCAACATCTCCAAAGTCCATAGAATTAATCTCCTGGTGACCATTTGTATCTGTAGCATGGCAAAAACGTACACACACTGAAAAGCAAAACAGGCCTTAAAACAATAAAATACAGTCAAAGTCAGTGTTGTGTTGTTACATTTCAGTAATTTTGCCAGTCAAAGTTGACAAGCTCTCTGATGAGAAACACTGAGGGTTTCAGTCTGATGCTTTTCTTTGGACCTTTCCAGATTTCCATCTGATCTGTGCCTTTGGTGTCTGGTGCCATCAGGGTTGACTCTCAGAATGAACCTGCAAACACAAGCAGGGAAAAATATATAATTTTTTCAGACCGGTGTTGGCAGAATTTTCCCTAACCCTCAAACTTGATGCTGCATGTACTTTGGCGTTAATAAAAACACTACATCTGATTCTGAATCCACCTACAGTAGTGGTGGGGGAAAAATCGATTCTGTTCAGTGTCGCAATATTTTGCGCACGCAATTATATTGATACAGTAGCGCAAAGTATTCCAATATAGGTTATAAGGCTGTGACGGTGGCAGTTTTTTTTTACCACTTCCGTGGTAATGGACCAACTACCTGCAGTGGTTGGGGGGTTATTATGAAAATTGAAATAAAAAAATGTAGTTTATTCGAGCAAAAAAGTCTTTATTTGAGCAATTCCGTCAAAGAAGCAACACAAAGCCTGTAAAGCATTCAAATACATATCAGTAAATATTAGAAACTTACATAATAGAAAAGTTAAATCTATAAAAAAAAAAAAAAACTTTCGTTTAATACTTCCACACAAAGACACGTGATTCCACATGAAGCCATACCGCTCTGTGCTTTGAGAGGGATGACACGAGGAGGAAAGAGACCATCGATCTATTTTCTGATATCTTCATGTTTTCTACTTGTTGTAAAAGGTATGAAAAGTTAATTTAATCTTCCACAAGGGCAAGACATTTAAACTATGTTTGAAATTGCGCTGCCAAAGAGAGCGAAACTAAAAATCAAATAAACTTGACGCGCCGTACATGTCTAATAACAAGCAAAAACTGTGTTGAAATGAATCTGACGTGCAAGTAAAAATGTAGGCTATCTGTCCTACAACGTTTTTCTACTTTACCACAGTAAAGAATGTGAATGTAATAGGCCTAAATAAAAGCGAACCAAGGAAGAAACGTTTATAATCCCCTTCGAAAATCGAGACGTAAGTGAAGATTTTGGGAAAAAAACAAGGTATTACATGCAGGGATGAGTCACAATTTTTGGATATTCGATTAGTTTATTTAATTATAGAATTATAGTATATCGAATAGGTTGTGTAATTATTCTCTAAAATAAAATCTCCATGTTTTTGGTGCTAATGCGGTGGTGACGCGTTCATATAATTACGTTCTGTAATAAGGTCCTGTGTCCTGAATGTTCAAGGACAAAGTTTTTGCACTAGCCTCCAGTAAATGTGTAGAAGATGTTCACAGATTTAATGTGACATTTGAAGTGAGTTGAGCAGTCTTATTTTTTGTAATGTCTTTGAATAATATGGGGGACATGAATCGCAATATATCGCAGAATCGAATCGCAATACTTGCTGTATCGCAATGTTAGGAAGCGCAATAATATTGAATTGTGGCCCAAATATCGCAATACTATCGAATCATAAAATTTTTGCCAATTTCCACCCCTAACCTACAGGGATGGTATTACCCCATAATACATTACATTAAAATCATTAAAGCTTCATTCTTTTTCAATACATTCCTGTAGCTTAGATTTCCAGGGAATGGTTAATTTAAATTAAACTTAATACAATGTAAGTTGCTTTGGATAAAAGTGACTTCCAAATGCATGCATGTAAATGTAATGTAATGTAAAAAAAACATATATATATATATATATATATATATATATATATATATTGGTTTACCTGATTCTGCATTCGACAAAATAGACAGCTAATGCTGAAGAGTCGTCTGTTAGCAGTTGTAACTGGATGATGATTCTGCCCTTCATTCTCAGCATCCATGTTTTTGCTTTGAGAACAGACTCTCCTGAAACAGACAAAGTCACAGCAGCCTTTTAGTGTTATAGTTTACAGAAAAAACTAAAATACAATAACAGAACTTATTACTAACAACAATAACTTGTGGGGTGAAGATGAGGTAAGATATAATGTTGTATGGTGTTTATAGTTTTTAATCAATTAAACAACATTAAAAATATTAGTTAGCAAAACTTTTCTATATTGATAATGGTATATTGCTGACCCTTTCCTCCTCCTTCTCCTCTTCCTCCTCCAACGTCAACCCGTTCTGTGTATTAGTGGAGAGCGTCAGCAGTGATGTACAGTCCGGAGGGAATGGCCGCTGCAAATTCAAAATAAAGAACAGAAAAGAACATGTTTGCCTGCTTAACTAATGCATACTTCAGCTAATTTAGTTGATGTCATCTTACTCACCTGTAGATGTTATCACCATTACGAAGGCAATCACAAAAAAGACTCCAAAATACACCTCCGACATTTCAGACGACATAATTCAGACCACAAACTTGAAAATAAAACAAAAGATGAAATTAACAATGGTGTTGGATAAAGGGTTAGTTTACTCAAAATTGTAAATTCTGTCACCATTTACTCACCCTCAACTTGTTCATAACTTCCATTAAATTATTTAATGTGCTGTATACAAAAGAAGATATTTTAAAGAACATGAGCAACCAAACAGTTACTGGTCCCCATTGACATCCAAAGTATTTTTTCTATTATAGAAGTCCATGCGGACCAGCAACTATTTACCAACATTATTCAAAATATCTTATTTTATGGTCAGACGAAAGAACTTCATGCAGGTTTAGAACACGTTGTGGGCGAGTAAATGATGACATACATAATTTTCTGTTTAAGGTGTTCTACGTTATCCCTTTAACTTAGTTTTACTCAGTATTTACGTTGTACATCTGCCAAAAAGTTGTGAAAGAGGAGACAGAACATACCAAAGTTATTATGCTTCTCTGTTTAATAAGTTTACTTCGGCTAATTTAGGTGAAGTTGACCATAACGTTAACGTTACATACCAGTTGATGTTATCACAATGAAAAGGCTCCAACACACTCCATCGTTGCAGATGGCATTATCCAGATCACAAACCTGAAAATAAATCATTTAGGCCTACGTGAAAATAATGTTTAAAACCCGCACTTTAACAAGGGTTTCGTCTATCTCACTTTACCTCAGTATTTCACGTTGAGTTCGCTGTTAGCTCGGTTAACGTTACCGACGACTCCGCCCGCCTGATGAGCTAACTTGCGTTAAAGAGGCAGAGGAACACACAACCATTATTTTTTATAGTTTTAACTAAAGAATATTTCGGCTAATATAGGTGAACAGCGACCCGGCCGACAGTCAGGAAAAAAGACAGTAATAAAGGCACCAAAAAAACATTCTGACGACAGTCAGGAAAAAAAGGCACTAAAACCATTCAGACGAAAACAAAACGATACATCATGTTAGTTTGCTGTTAACATAAGTAAAAACATTTGAAAATGTTTGTTTTACATAAAATAGAAATTATATACTAACCTTTTTGGTGAGTTACATGATCTTTTGTCCGTGCATTAACTGCCACTTCACCCCTCAAAAAAACACTTGAAAAGAAATCCCTCTTGCCATTGGTCAGTTTTTCGCGGGCAAGTTCACTACTGTAAATTGATTTACAGTAGTGAAGAATTACAGTAGTGACCCTATATTTTCCCATAATCCTTTGCTGTTTACAGTAACATACTGTATACATATTTTACAGTATCTTACTGTACATATTACAGTAAAATACTGTTCAAATGACAGAAATCCGTTACAGTGTACAGAAAATCTGCCTGGACGCATTTGTGAGAAAATCTGCCTGGACGCATTTGTGAGAAAATCTGCCTGGACGCATTTGTGAGAAAATCGAGCCGAGAGATCTCAAAGTGAAGTGTCACACAATCATTACAGACAGATATGCATTTGTATGCACTAGATTTGGTATTTGTTCAAAGGTTACATGCAATTTGAAGGATGGTTTGTATGTATTTGTTAAGTATTATCTTGGCTCATTTATTTATATTTGTAAAACACAATACATATTTGTTACTCCACTGCATTTTCACTCAAACTGACCTTTGTGCTTGCACATTGCTTTCTGTTTGTTTGCGAGTCGAGATTTCCTTTGCAAAGCGGATCGAGTTTGTTTTGCGAGTCGAGTTTTCCTTTGCGAAGTAGATTGAGTTTGTTTGCAAAATGCTGGATTTGTTTGTTAAATTATGGCACATAATTCGCTCCATACTGGTTCATCATCACTGACACTGACTGTGCCGTTGGGTCCAGCCTCGCTATCCTTGAGCTCAGCTGTAATATTAGAGCCGTCAGAGCCTGCTGAACTGCAACTTCCCTTCGCGCCAAATGCATAATCTGTTCATTTGAAGCATTTCACAGCATCTACTACATCTAATGCTTTTTTTTATTTTTTAACGCCTAACTTTTCAGCTCCACCTTTTCTTTTCTTCCACTTTTTCATCCATGGACAATTATTTGTAATTATCTGCTCAGAGAAATTCGCTGTAACGGATCGATCTCTCTCTCTGTAAATGAGACGTGAAAGGGGGCGTATTTAAAGATACGCAATGGAGTAGACCAAACTAAATAACAGGGAGGGAGGGCAATACACTCACATGCACACAAAACACACTCCTTGTCGCCCGCGCGATCGACTCACATCCATTTGCGTAGAGATGTAATATTATGATTTCCGTAATTTTTTTATTTTATATATTTGTATACCGGGTGGACCATTGGCCAGTGACCCCCCCGGGAAAAGTCCCGGTGCTCCAGATAGCCAGTCCACCCCTGCTAAGGCCTAATTTTGGCTTAATCTAAGCCCTGTCTGTGAAACCAGGGGCACGTTCAAGTTCAAAACGGTGCGCAACGTTTTGCTACGGTTTCCGGGTTGAACGACTACGTCAGACTTCGTACATCCGCTCAATTTCAGTTCGCTTCTGTACTCAGTCTGAGATAGCGACCTATCTTTCCGTTTTCCTCCGGCCTCAAACAGCCAGCCAATCAACGAACAGAGGGCGGGCTGAGAGCCGTGACGTAGACGCTGATTGTACCGTGGATGCGTAGATTTACTTCACATAATCTGCTAAAGTCGTTCACAGCCATGGTCACTCCGGTATTTCGCTCGATGGTTTTGTTTTCGCATCATACATGTGTTTACAGTGGAAGTTAGATGTTAGACGCATAACACATGTCATAACCAAACGTTATGTGATTGGCTTACGGGTAACCAATGATTTTAAACTTCAGACAAGCACCCCCCCCCCCCCCCCCCGCGAGAAAGAAAACGCTTTTCAATTATGCCATTCCAGACTCTGTCTACGAAGCAAAACGAAGTAGCAGAGTTTGGTATTACCAGGCTAGGTTGAACGTCATGTTTCCTGGAAACGGCGTGCACCGGTGTGCAACGGGGTTTGAGATACGTTTTCTCTTGTTTGGTGGGTGTGTCAGAACTGCAGTCCAATCAGCAGCAACATGTATATAAAGCAGCGGTATTAAAGTGAACTCGCACAATGGGTTCAAGGAAAGAAATTTACAAATGTGTTCGATGCAGTTCGGTATACACAACAACTGAGGATATTAGAAGACATGTTTGTCCTAAGTTTTATTGTAAAAAATATAGGATATCAACATAATGATGTAGTTGTTTATATTTTTAGCTTCATTGCAAGTGTATGACATTTGGTATAGAAATAAACAATGGTAATTAAGTGCTTTTCCTAAAAATGAGAAAGAAAATACAGGGTATTAAAACAGTATGAACTACAATTAAAGTCAGTGTGTGAGGCTAAATAGATGTGTTTTAGTCTGAATTAGGTAAGTGTGTGCTTCCATTTCAGTTTCAGCAATCCCTTCACTCGATTGGGATGTTCTCTTTTGTTCTGGGTGGCAAGTGCAGTAACTGTAACATCAGGCATATTTTGTAGTATTAAACACATATTTATACCGACTTCATCAGGCTCCGAAAATTCTTCACAAATAATGGCCTTCTCTGCTGCCATAGTTGCAACTCTTGCGTCATCAGAACAGTGTGTTCAACGCATCACCGTTTCTATTTAAAAAAACGTTGTGCCATTGTGTTCCAGTTAATTTGTTTCACCACTCTACAGGCAGGACCAACATACGGTCGTAAGTTGATGACCGGTTAATTCGAGCTGCAGAAAGTCGGGTTGGACGAGCTCTCTGGACAATACATCGACCATACCATGATATGCGCAAATAAAATGCAGAAATCAAATTATAGCATTTTTGTAAAACGGAAAAAAAGGTGTATGTCAATTATTTGATTTTCAATTAAATAAGCATTGTATATAAGGAAAATAAGTTTGTACATGAATATTTTTTCACCAGTATAAAAACAAATAAAGAAGTTTTTCGTTTTTCAATTACGAGTTAAAAAAGGAAAAAGGAATGGACGCAAAAGTACACGGACCCAACAGCAAAACAGAAACCCATTATTGCATTTCCATGACTTTCCAAAAGAGGAAAAAACAAAGATAGAGCCAGTTTTTCTATTCCACTGCACTACTTTTTCATTGTTGTTCAACCTTATAGGGTGTGTTCAGAGTTAGAACTTTTGGAGTTCAATAAAGAACTTCAAAATGAATTTCTAACTATCAAACATTTTCAAAGTTGAACTTACAGGTACTACAATGATCCACTGGTTATTTGGAAGTTCTTTTTAGAACGTTTGCAGGGTTCATATTAGAACCTGTGTGTAGATAAGGTTTGTTCATGAACCTTTTCTGAGATGATTGTATTCTACTGCGAGTTCAAGTGCTACAGTCTGTACCCCTGACCGACCCGCACATTTCTATTGCATCTATAGATGGACGTGTTTGATCAGTGTGCTCGTGTCTCGGATCTTTTCCAGTGTCTCGTTCATGATACGGTGAAAACTAAAAACACAGCGCTCGAGTTAAAATAAAAATAAGTTAATGTGAAATTAATTCTGAATTTGAATGAGTAAATTCACGGCCACGCTCAAACTTTGAATAAGATTAAAAATTTAAAACATGTGATGTTTAACTAAAGTAAAGTCAATTTGCTGTGATTGAATGGTTAAATCATCGAAGGTCAGCAGAGACGGTGGTCTGATTCGGTCCATGAACTTTTGCATCCATTCCTTTTTTAACCATGGCAAGAAAAACAAAACAAGAACGGTTGTTGTATTTTTAAATGCTATGTTGAATTCCAAAATTTTCAATAAAACCGTATATACACAAATCTTATGCACACAAAATAAAACACTTGATTTCTTTTAAGATTTTTGTTTATTACATTTTGTATAGCTATGAAAAAATAAAAAATATGGACAGAGTCGATTAAAATATATATTTACTAGTTTTCTTTTGCTGAATTAGAAATAGCGTTTCTCCTGCACTTTTGAGAGCCATGTCTGTGGAAACATGATAACACATGACTTGTTTATAAAACTGAAATGCCATTCCTGAACATTCCTGTCCCAACATGCTGACGGGGGAGAGATTTCTCCCCTCTTGCTCCTGTTAAAAACTCAACACATTCTCACTCACACAATTTCTCAATATAAAACAATATGAAACACCCAACAGCCAGATAAAAGTACATTCACAAGAATTTTTTGTTGAGGATCATATTTGACATCAGGATTTTAAGGCTCATGCATAGCAGAACATAGAGCTCAGAGTCTAGGAGCAAAGAAACGCTCCATTTTATTCAGAGGCACAAACTGAGAAAAAAGAAGAAAAGGCAATTTTGTGCAGATATTTATATGGCCAAACACCAAGATGAAATTATGATAACTTATAATGATGAGATCTTTATAACAGTATAGCAGATACTTGAACGAATGCATATAAATATCAGTTGATTTTCCAAATAATTTAGAGGGAGGCTATACCACAGAGAAGGCACAACCTCCTTCAGTTCCCTTTCAGTCGCTCACGTTCGACGTAACGTCGACGTAATTGGGATCACTTCAGGGAGCCCTATCAACTTCGAGTGTCTACAGAACGAGCCAATGAATGTTGGCGTGCATGAATTGCGTCACACGGCCCCACCCTGCAGCGCGGGTATAAACAGGAAGCGGGCGCACGCACACATTGTCTTTCACTTCGGAGCCGAGATTTTGCGTTCACTTCCGAACTCTACAGGAAAAGACTGCCTTTGAGAATGAGAAGAGGACTCTCTTTGTGTTGGTGCTGCTGTTTTCACAGCACTATTGTTCTGTGTCTGTGTGTGTGTCAGTTCGGTGGGCGTTTCCCTGTGTGTTCATTCACACCGCGGCTACCCCTGGGTGCCTCAGCACTGAGAGAGTTATTTTTCTATGTTTTTGTTTTCACTAAAAGAGCAACACAAGCGTGACCCTGCGTCGTTTTCAAGATGTCATTCTGCTTGTGCGTTTCTGGATGCCGTCGTTCCCTGGCTCCAGCAGATGGCCACAGTAGTTGCCTCTCGTGTTTGGGCATTCAACACGCTGAGGCAGCTTTTGTGGATAGTTCATGTTCCCATTGCGGAAATATGGCTATCTCAGCGCTTAGATCGAGACTCGCTTACCTCAAGGGAGGTGCAGTCCCCTCGCCTATGCCCCAATCTAGCGTTTATTCTGCCCCGCAGAATAGACCTACTTCGGTGCATGACCAGGGTGATCTGAGGATTACCGTAAGGGCTTCCCCGTCGAGTCAACCTCCGCGGGCCCCTCACGCCTCACAAGCGCTGTTGCCATTAGAGTCCCTTAGCAAACGTCTTGGCCCTTCTCCGGAATGACCAACCGTCTCCTTTGGGGCTCCTCCTGACGACCAGATGTCGATCGCAGCATCGGAGGGGGAGCTTCAGTCCTCTGGAGATGACGACTCAGCTGCGTTACCCCCCTCGGGGCGTGTAGCGTTGTCCAAGACCGATCCAGAATGGGCGGCTATGCTTTCCCGGGCCGCTGAGAAGGTTGGGCTTGCGTGGAACCCTCCACCACGTCCCGGACCTTCTTGGTTGGACAATTAGTTTCTCGGGGCGGGCCGTGCTGGTTCTCAGTGCACCGCCCCAGTACCTTTCTTTTCTGAGGTGCATGGGGAGCTTTCTAGGACGTGGAAGGCACCGTGTAGTGCCCGAAGCCGTCCTAGTGGCTCCTCCCCCCTCGCCACCCTCGACGGCGGGGCAGCTAAGGGGTATGTGTATATCCCCCCAGTGGCGCGGGCCGTCGTGATGCAACTAGGAAATCATACGTCTGTGGTGCCATTGGTCCCACTTGCTCGGTCTCTGGGAGCCTGGTTAATGCTTCCCAGCCCGTCTCGCTGGATCATCCGTACCATCAGACTCGGCTATGTGATTCAGTTCGCCCGGCGCCCTTCTGCTTTCAAGGGCATTCTGTTCACCCGTGTTCTGGCGGACAATGTCCCTGTGCTCAGGGCAGAGATAGCAGTCCTACTGGCGAAGGACGCGATCAAGCCGGTCCCTCCAGCCGATATGAAGACTGGCTTCTACAGCCCGTACTTCATTGTACCCAAGAAAGGTGGTGGGTTACGACCAATCTTGGACCTGCGCGTCCTGAACCGGTCCCTTCACAGGCTACCGTTCAAGATACTTACGCAGAAACGCATTTTCAAATGCATCCGTCCCCAAGATTGGTTTGCAGCGATCGACCTGAAGGACGCGTACTTTCATGTCTCGATTCTCCCTCGACACAGACCGTTTCTTCACTTTGCGTTCGAGGGGCGGGCATATCAGTACAAGGTCTTACCCTTCGGGCTGGCCCTGTCGCCCCGCGTCTTCAGGAAAGTCGCGGAGGCGGCCATTGCTCCCATGTGCGAGCGTGGTGTTCACATCTTCAACTACCTCGACGACTGGCTTATTCTGGCCCAGTTGAGAGAGCAGTTGTGCGAACACAGGGACATGGTGCTCAGTCACCTCTGCCACTTAGGGCTTCGGGTCAACTGGGAAAAGAGCAAACTCACCCCTGGGCAGAGGATCTCTTTTCTCGGTATGGAGTTGGACTCGATCAACATGACAGCGCGCCTCACCGAGGCCCGTGTCCAGTCAGTGTTGAACTGCGTGAGCACACTCAGACGCAGAACAGCGGCCTGTGGACGGGGCCTCAACTGCATTGGCACATCAACTGCCTTGAGTTGTTGGCAGTACGTCTTGCGCTGAGCCGCTTCAAAACGCTGATACTAGGCAAGCACGTATTGGTCCGTATGGACAGCACTGCGACCGTTGCGTACATCAACCGCCAAGGTGGTCTACGCTCCCGCCGCATGTCACAACTCGCCCGCCATCTCCTCCTCTGGAGTCAGAAGCATCTGAGGTCGCTTTGTGCCGTTTACATTCCGGGCCTGCTCAACCGTGCAGCCGACGAGCTCTCATGGCAGCAGGTGCTACCGGGAGAATGGCGACTCCATCCCCAGGTGGTCCAGCTGATTTTCAGGCACTTCGGGACCGCACAGGTAGATCTATTTGCCACCCCGGACACGTCTCACTGCCAGTTGTTCTATTCCCTGACCGAGGGGACCCTCGGCATGGATGCTCTGGCACACAGCTGGCCGCGGGGCCTACGCAAGTATGCGTTTCCCTCAGTGAGCCTTCTTGCACAGACCTTGTGCAAAGTCAGGGAGGACGAGGAGCAGGTCTTGCTAGTTGCGCTGTATTGGCCCAACCGGACCTTGATGGTAAGTCTTTGGGAAGGCACGACCTGATCGCCAGGTTCCTGAGGCGAGCGAGGAGACTGAATCCTCCTCGCCTACTCTCTGAACCCTCTTGAGAATTGTCTCTGGTCCTTTAGGCACTTCAGAGACCACCCTTTGAGCCTCTGCAATCAGCTGAGTTAAAAATCCTGTCCTGTAAGACAGTACTCCTGGTTGTTTTGGCCTCTATCAAGAGGGTAGGGGACCTGCATGCATTTTCGGTCGACGAATCATGCCTAGAATTTGGCCCGGATAACTCTCACGTGATCCTGAGACCCCGGCCCGGATACGTGCCCAAGGTTCCTACCACTCCCTTCTGGGACCAGGTAGTGAACCTGCAAGCGCTGCCTTCGGAGGAGGCAGACTCAGCCCTGGCTTTTCTCTGTCCCGTTCGCGCTCTGCGTCTGTACGTGGACAGAACGCAAAGCCTCAGGACCTCAGATCAGCTCTTCGTCTGTTACGGAGGCCAGCAGAAGGGAAAGGCTGTCTCCAAGCAGAGGATGGTCAACTGGATAGTGGATGCCATCGCCTTGGCTTACGAAGCCCAAGGTGTGCCCTGCCCGCCCGGGTTGAAAGCCCACTCCACTAGGAGTGTCACTTCTTCCTGGGTGCTGGCACACGGCACCTCGCTGACAGACATCTGTAGAGCTGCGGGCTGGGCGACACCTAACATGTTCGCTAGGTTTTATAGCCTACGTGTTGAGCGTTTCTTCCTGTTTGCTCGCTTCAACTAGCCGGTAACACCGGAGTCCCCGCTCTAGTGTCGGCTTGCTGCGCCACTCCCTTCCTAGGAATGGATACGTGCGCTTTTTGCTCCAGTCGAGTTCCCCAATTGGCGAACCCTGTGAGTTCCCCTCGTTCCCTGAAGGGGATTTATTTATATAGCACCATACATGAACAGTAAATGATAGTGAATGAACAGCGCTCTTTTCCACTCTCATTACCCACACCTGAGGTTCCCTTGAGCAGGACACCTAACCCAAATCACTCCCTGGGCGCCACAGCAAAATATGGCTGCCCACTGCTCTGGGAGTGTGTTCACGGTGTGTGTGTGTGTGTGTTCAGTACTCACTCCTGTGTGTGCCCTTGAATGGGTGAAATGCAGAGCACAAATTCCGCTACACATCACTTTCACTCTCAGGATGAAGAAGCTTCCAGTTCTCTCTCTTATTCTACTGACACCAATAAATATTTTTGTCACTTTGAGAGTGCTATGCTGAGCACTAAAACCAGATTGAAATTGATCAAAAATGTTGTTTTCATTTAAAAATTTCGAGAGTTGACATGTCATTGAAAAATGTCGAGAGCCTCCCAGGGGTTGGCTGTCTACCACCGACCACCTCGCTTTTTTCCTTATCACTGCAAAAGAGACTCAAAATACTCAAAATACAAAATACTAAAATATTTTGGTCATGCAGATTAGATTCATCATTCGAAACTGTTATGCTGCGTTCACACCGAACGCAAATTGAGCGTCTGGAGCGAATGATTTCCATGTGAAATCAATGTAAAGACGTGTTGGCACGCGTCTGGAGGTCCTGCGGCGCTATAGACGCTTTTAGTGCGGCATGACCCATATGAAAAAAACCTGCATGGTTCATATTCAGCAACCATATATATTCCTTACTTAAATCGGACAGAATTACCTTCTATGTTTCATGTAAGGGCCAATACATGTCCTATACAAAATCAGACCGATTATGGCCCCTTTCATATTAAATAGCACACATACAACTTGTATGGAATTTTTGCATTATATGTGAATATATGTAAATATAAGAAGTCTTATATGAGTTTTACATGACAAAAGTATGCAATGGTGTATGGTATTAGTAGAAAAAACATGATTTTCATATACAAATCATTTAAAGTTCTTATATTGAATCATATGCTAGTCAAATTAAAGTTATTTCATGTTTTTTTATAGGGAAATGGTGTGCCTTCTCTTCACGTTTTATGTGTTTCTACCCAATTCCTCAAATTACAGCTATAATATTTCTATATTTATAATATAATTATAATACATGATTTTCATGCAATAATACAACACCTCTGCATACTAATCATATATGATTTCAGTCAATGACTTGCACAAATTTGCTATGGAAACACTTTTATTTCAATAAAATCAAAGTAACACACAAATGAAATTATACTACACATGAGTAATTAAGAATTCCACCTTGATAGTGTGGCAGGTCTAATGAAATATATCCTGCCTGCAGGTGGCTGATTAATTCATTTGAGCTTGTCCTATCAGTGAGCTGTAGTAGCGCATATAAATAAGCTGGTTAGAGTGTATGGTGCCATGAGGCACCGCCCCTTCCCGTGTCGTCATTTTCTGTCGTCATTCAGGTATGTTGGGTGTTGTGAGCTGGCCGATCAATGGCATACTGTAGCTAACATTAGCTTATTTCCAGGGCGACATGCAAGCTTTCGCGGCTGGCATTCGGCTGAGGTTGTACCCTTGATGGTCAAAGTATGGTTGTTTATACTTCATGCCCGGAATGCTTAGTTATTGCCGACGCGCACGCTGTCCACCTGATAGATGGGATGAGCCCACATGCATGTTGTCTGCCTGACTGAGTTAGTCCCCAGAGATCGCACCTAAAAGGTATGTAGTTTTAAAATTGCGCCTGCGTTAAATGGCAATCTGTTGAGAGAAACAGTTTTTATTAATGGTTAGCAGTTAAATCACAGAGTTTGTCTGATTGTTTATTTGTAAATTTATAGATGTAGTACGGACCAACGGGTCGCATCTGCACCACCGATTAGTTTCCGTGCGGTTGACTGCGTGGGACTACTTCTGGAGGTGCTGTTGCTTTGCTGCTTTATGGCTTTGCTGCGTTACTCCTTTTGTGGTTGCTTTGCTCCGCTGTGGACAAAGGACTGAAAACACTGTCCTTTGTGTCTATTTTAGTGTGTGTGCTTCCATGTGAGCCCTTTATTTCGGGGGGAAAATTTCCTTTTCATTTGTATTTTGACCCAGAATTTTGTAATCTGTTTAACGTGAAACTGTGAATATTTCTACTCCAATTTCTGTCTCTTGGAGTGACAATTCTGAGTGTCTCAACAGTGACATTTCTGTTCCAGGAGCTGAGTGCACAAAGCAGGGGCGGATTGCTGGTGGTGGTCTCCCTCACGAGTGTTGTGTGCTGAGTGGTGTGAGTGTGTACTGGTGTGAGTGTATATGCACAGGTGTACGGAAAAGGTGACTTGTTGTGGAGGCCTTATGTGCCCTTATCCACTGCTCTGCCTCGGCTCCTGTCCCGCTGACTCAGGTCGCTCCATGTGTGTTTGTTGAACCACAAAATTGTCTACATTGAGTGCTGTTGATGTTTGTGCATTTTTATATTGATTATATCTTTAATAAAACAAATTTATATATTTTTTTGTACCCACGTCTCCTGCCGCCTTACTGTGGACGAACCTGTGTTTCCTTAAGTAAACTATTTTATTTTCCCTGGCAAGATTCCAGGGTGGCGTAGTCGCTAGCAGAGATCATTTATGCTTAAAATCATTCCATCCCATCCTCGTGCCGCTACAATAGCAAACTGAACTTTGCTCAGAAAAAGAAAGAAAAAAAAAAAAAAAAACCCGACAACAACAAAATACCTTCAACACACTGTCAGTCATCAAAGAGCATTAAGGTTTCTGGATGTTTTTGTGTTTTATTCTTCACTCTGATTTCAGTAAGTTTGGCATTGATGGCTGCACCAATGCTGGAGGGCACCACATCAGGCTACTTTTGCAACGTTGCTCCTGTGTGACAAATTAATAAAAAGCAAAACATAGCTGTTGTTAGGGAGCAAGGTGGCCCACAGTTCATGACAACATATCAAGTTAAATCATAAATCAGCAGCAGCATGTGGTCTAGTGTTTAGGGTTCGAAAATTTTTAGCTTCCAAATGGAACCCCAGAAAGTTGTGAGCTTGATAGGGATTGAAACTATTGTGGCCCTGAGCAAACTACTTATACATACTCCCGATGGATCACTTTGTATGTAATAACAACAACAACAGCAACAATTATAATAATAACAATAGGGTTTCAGCACTTGGTGGTTGAACCCCTAATTAAACCCTGTAGTGCAGCAATATAATATGGATCAAAGATACTCACTCCAAATAATTACAATACTCTGAACTGATTTGAAACATACTGTAGATAGCTTCAACTTTCAATTTGTCAAGAGCCTGGCGTTGTGGCCCAGAATCCCTGGATGTTCCTCGAAGATTGCTCACAAGTAGCACGTCAATTGGGAACACTGCCGTCAGGAGCGTTCTCACAAAACAGGAGGCGGAGTTTGCATTCTGGGCCACAGCCCAAGCCAGTCTGTCAATGAATACATTGGATCCAGGAGAAATTTCCACATGTTTTTATGAAGAGTACGAAAACAATTTATTATGCAGTGTTGCCAAGGTCTGCAATAGTTTTATATAGATACTGATTACCAAATGGTTTATTGAAAAGTACAGTCTTCATTGCCCAGAATAAACTAGTACACTATGTACTTTCTTAATGTTGCAGTCAGTCGCTGACGCGCTCAAACATAACTCCTCAAGTCCGTTCCGTTTATGTTTTTTATTGAATGTCGTGTGAATAATTGTACCTGAATTTCCAGTGGTTTTATTGTCCTACCGTACAACAGGGAGGGTGATGGGGCTTTCAGTGAATAATCCAAAGCTTGTTATGGGATAAATGAGCGGTCAAAGAAAATATACGGCTGCACCTTGCTAGCCACTTTCAAAACAAACTCTAAACTCCGTGTTAGATTGAACCCATAAAACAGGTGCTGCAGTCACCTGATTGCTGGTGGGCGGGTTCAGTAACGCACACCTCCATGTTGCACTCATAGAAAAGCAAAACCAAAGCAATATTAAAGCAAAACAAAAGTCTGAATATAAACAAATACAACATAACCACACCAAACTATTATTAACAAAACACATTATCATAATTCGACTCAAACCATAATAAAGAAAGCAAGTCTGGCTCCAACACACTACCTGTTCTGTAGATACTGCTTTCGGAGGGGAGGGCTCTGTATTACTCTGTGGCAAACATTGTCCACCTTCAAAGTCAGAGCTGACTGATGACGACATTGACGAACACTGATACTTCAGGGCCATTTTCACGTCATTTATCATATTTGGTAGCTCTAGCAAAAAAAAAAAAAAAAATAGCTTATACCGATTAACCTAATCAACTAACTCCTATGTGTACATATGCTCATGCATGTTACAGAGGTTGAATGTTTCAGGTTTCTTGTCATATACTTGATAATAATGCAATTACCAATAATTATGAACTATTACCAATTATTATTATTTTTGTCTCAACTTTACATACCAAGTTAAATAATAATATTGAAACAGAATGGCAGTTCAACAATAATTTAAAGTCTTAAGTGCAAAGACAGTAAAAAATAAACCAAGCTAAGTTCAAATCTAAACCACCAAACAGTTTGATAGCTGATTCACTACAACAGGGAGTAACTGTAATACATGCCTTGAATGAGCATTTTTTCTCAAATGTTTGTTGTCATTTCTCAATTTTTTGTTTGCTTCCTCCATTTCATTTTATGTGGGTTTTCATTTTTTTCTCTGCTGACAGTACAATGTTAAAGTAATATTTATATTGACACGAACACAATTTTTGTATAGCATTTCTAATTGTTATAGGCTGCTTAATTTCTCTCTTTCCGTTAGAGACATTTGAATGTGAGATTCTGAAATCGAGATCTAAATTTTGCAGACCCGTCAGGTCGGGAAATAAAGCGAGAAGCCGATCACTGCCAAAATATTGTAAGCTACAAATGTATTATTCACAACATTGAAATGGGAGGTGAGACAGAGTTCATTAAGAGTATTTAATTTGTATCCATAGGCCTACTTTGTGTAGCTGGCCCGCCATCTACTGGCTAAAAAAATATTGGCCCGTGGCCAAAGTTACTTGCCGACCCCTGCTCTATAGTTTAGTTATACTGTAATTGAATTAATTTAAAGACAGACACAATTTATTCAGTAAAACACTGTTTACTAAAAAAGGAATTAATGTTTAGTCATCCCCCTATGAAGGTAAAATAGTAGCAAAACTCGAGAGCACGTAGATGTGAATTTGAGAACTTGTACAATAAATATTTGTACTTGTATATGAACATTTACACTCACAGCTCCAATGTGAAAAACTGTAAAATAAAAATCTGAAGTTGAATGTTGAAATTTGCACTCGCAAACAATAGTCACAAACCTGTATTCTGAATCTGAAGCTGCAGACGAGTAGACACAAATGTGTAAAATGCCATTCACAGAAATACAACGACAGACACAAACTTGTAATATATATTTTGCGTTTAATCTTACATTCACATTCGCGGTACTTCCTCAATTAGGCACTTGCAACTTCTCAAATCTGTCACTGCAAGTTCAAATTTCGCGCCTTGACTTTTGCTACTCTTTTCGCGATATATCAGGTGCAAAACTAACTTGTGCACTTGAAGCTCAGAGGCGGTGAGAGAGAAAGGGGGGCAGGAGGAGGGGGGTCAAAGGAGTCGTTTTATTGGTTGGCACCTAGCCAATGAAATGGGACTTCGATGATGTCACGAAACCCGCGTGCACTGAAACGCAAACATGGCTTAATGCATTAGACTGATATTAAAAGAAATAAACGATATTATCAAACTCAGTAAACAAACACAATGCTAATAATGCATACTACAGAAAAGCAGATGAGCACAGAATATGACGATAGAAAGCAAATGTGTGTTCAGTGCAAATAAACTTGCTGCCTGTGTTTTATTAATAATGTAACGAATTATGTGTTTGTTTTTTTGTTGTTTTTTTTTTGTTTTTTTTATAACTGTTGGTCCATTAAGCCTCATTAAGCGTTTTCTTGGTTTATATGGGAGGAAAACGTACAATTAAACGCGTTGAGTTCATATTCTGTGCTCAATTGCTTTTCTGTATGCTTTGTTTGTATGGTGTTTCCTGAGTTTTGGTCTTTTAATACCACTGTCTCAATTACACGCGTTGCGTTGATATTCTGATTCTGTGCTCATCTGCTTTTCTGTAGTATGCATTATTAAGTCAAGTCAAGTCAAGTATATTTGTATAGCGCTTTTCACAATACAGATTGTATCAAAGCAGCTTCACAGTATTAATTTAAAATAATACATCAAGGTTTGTTCTAATGGAATTTATTGATTGATAAAATCAAAATTAAATATCCCCAAAATATCCCCAACTGAGCAAGCCAAAGGCAACAGTGGCAAGGAACCGAAAAACTCCATCAGGTGATCTAATGGAGAAAATTATTAGCATGGTGTTTACTGAGTTTGATAATATCGTTTATTTCTTTTAATATCAGTCTAATGCATTAAGCCATGTTTGCGTTTCATTGCCATATAGACAGTAATTCAGTGCACGCGGGTTTCGTGACATCATCGAAGTCCCATTTCATTGGCTAGGTGCCAACCAATAAAACGACTCCTTTGACCCCCCTCCTCCCGCCCCCCTTTCTCTCTCACCGCCTCTGAGTTTCAAGTGCACAAGTTAGTTTTGCACCTGATATATCGCGAAAAGAGTAGCAAAAGTCAAGGCGCGAAATTTGAACTTGCAGTGACAGATTTGAGAAGTTGCAAGTGCCTAATTGAGGAAGTACCGCGAATGTGAATGTAAGATTAAACGCAAAATATATATTACAAGTTTGTGTCTGTCGTTGTATTTCTGTGAATGGCATTTTACACATTTGTGTCTACTCGTCTGCAGCTTCAGATTCAGAATACAGGTGTGTGACTATTGTTTGCGAATGCAAATTTCAACATTCAACTTCAGATTTTTATTTTACAGTTTTTCACATTGGAGCTGTGAGTGTAAATGTTCATGTACAAGTACAAATATTTATTGTACAAGTTCTCAAATTCACATCTACGTGCTCTCGAGTTTTGCTACTATTTTACCTTCATATCCCCCCCCCACCCCACCCCAAGAAAGACAATTTGACTGCCTGTTCTAAAGTGAAAGTTATATCCACATTAATTATTGCACTAATTGAGTGATATTTAGGTTTATTGGCCTAGAATAAGACAATACTTATGGCTAAACTGCCAACAACACAGTACTAAAGAGAATTTGACTACCTGTTCTAAAGATTTACACTAGGGGTGTGCCCGAAGCACAATACCTCATTCGGAAAGGCCCGGTAATGGCTTCATTTAAAAGTCATTTTGAGGTGAACTAATCCTTTAAGGGTTTTCTGTTAGAACGCTGTCGTTAATAACTAATGATCTTCGCATGTAAGTGAATCAGTCAATCAAAACTAACTTTAGCTGGACAGTAACTTTATTCTAGAGCTGCTGTAAAGCCAAAACAATCTCTGTTACTTTCATTTCATATTATCACTGTAAAGCTGCTTTAAAACAATTCATATTGTTAAAAGCGCTATATAAATTAAGGTGACTTGACTTCCCTTGCATAGGCTTTTTGTCACTGCTGGTTTAATGTTCTAAATAACAATAGGACTTAGCCTAGATTTAATACCAGGGCCCGTATGTATAAAACTTCTAAGAAATGCTCTTAAGAATAGTCTTAAGATTTGACTTAAGTGTCAGAAAATACTTAGTAAAGAGTAGGACTTTTCTAAGAGTAGGAGACTTTTATAAAGCAGCTAAAAGCAACTTTCAGTAAAGTATAAGACTGATTCTTAAGTGCTGACTGAAGTGGCACTTAAGTGCTGTGAACTAAGGACTACAGTGATGTCAACCCAAAATGGCCGCCCTCAACCACTGAATCAGCCAATAGTGAGCCTGCAAGGGTGAGGTCACTGCAGCATGACACCAATCATTTAATCTAATTATAATAAAATCATTTAATTAAGACACTTTAATATTTAAATTTATTTAAAAAAAAAAAAGCTTTGCATTGTGCAAAATTTTTGCAAATTAGTATTTATGCTGTGGAATCCTCTTCTATTGATGTGTCTCCTCATTTACAATTAGGCAAACATGAGTTCCATCAATGGATCCAACAACTCAGGAAAGCCCAAAATACTGCAAAGTCAATGAACTGCCATACAGTAGTGGCCAAAAGTGAGGCAAAGGAAAATTGTCAGATTACCCCTTTATTCAAATAGGGTTTCAAATGTGTTAAAGATTTTGTACGCGTGTTGTGTTGTTGTGCTTAGAGTCAATTGTTTATTTGTGATAACACAATGAAACATGTCAAACTGTACAGTCATCATTTTTAGCCAATGTCAAACAAATGAACAAGAGAGGACAATGAAATATTAATAACTGACTATGTTGCAGACAATGTATGATTTTGTATATGAATTATTTTTTTGTTTGCTTTTTAGTTTTTGCTTTTTTTAAACCTGTAGCTGTAGTTTGCCCTTTTTTCAACAATATTATTGATCTGCCTGCATTGACACCATTGTCTCTGAACTGAACTGAACTGAACAATGACATCACTGTTTTCTCCTGAGCGACTGTATAATGAACTAAATAGATAACTAACTAATAATGACTAATGATCTTTTACAATGGAAATGAATCATCATCGAACTTAGCTGTACAATGGCACTATGTTCTTCTAGAGCTGCTGTACAGCCCAAACTAACTTTGTTGCATTATTTTCCTGATATCACTTTAAAGCTGCTTTGAAACAATCTGTACTGTAAAAAGTGACTTGACTTGAAATAATTTTGTCTGATAAACATCTTCACTAAGTTTATTTTTATATTTATATATTTAAAAAAAAAATAGAAATATGAGGAATGAACAAAACACCATTTTCCTCATATTTTGATGGTTTAAGCAAACTTGTAGGGTCATTAAAAATAAAAACTCTGCACATCAATTTTAGCCACTACTGTGTTTGATGTGGTCAGTGCCACAATAGTGCTATTAAGACCCTGCTTACTGTGGACTGATGAGCTCAAGTCATCACCGGTGCACTGCTGCTTTTTTCCAGTCAGCAACAATGTAATTATTACTTTCCTTTAATTTCATTGCAATACAATTTCTTAAAAGTCAGTTCCGAAAAAGGATCCCTTGATGATCAAACTTTTATTGTTTGATCAACTCCGTCATCATTTACTGTAACTCCAATACATCATATTTTCATTGAAAAGTGCATGGCCTCCTCCTCTCTGCTGCCATCTTGTTACTCCTAACTAGGTTAAGAGACCTCTTCAGCTCTCTTAAGTTATTTAGGAGCTGAGACCTAGTCTTGACACTTAGGAAGCTTTATGAATCACACTTATTCTTAAGTCTAGGAATAAAAGTAAAGTGACGTCATTCTTAGAATTTTGAGAGACTTAAGACTAAAATTTTACTCTGAGTGGCTTTATACATACGGCCCCAGATCTCTTTGTTTTTTAAGTCTGCAAATATTTCAAATGTATTATTATGTAAATTGGTACTTAAGTAAATGGTGTGTGATTATGTGCATGAAATTCATTCAGTGACAGTAGAATACAAACAGTCTTACCGGTGTATGCTCAACATCAGTTTCATCTGAATCCGTATATCTTGACGGCGGGACTGAGGGCCTTTTCTTAGGCAGTGGGTTGTTCATTTCATCAGACTCCAACCGTAGAAATTCCTTAATTTTAGAATTAGTATGAAATCGATTGCCTGAAAAAAAAAGTCAAAGTTGGAGGATAGATCAGATTAAGGCACTTTACAGTAAAGAAAACAATATTTAGTGCACTTAATAATTTTTGTGCATATAGGGCTGGGCGATATGGACCAAAAGTCATATCCCGATATATTTAGGCTGAATATCGATATACGATATATCCCGATTTTTTTTCCGCAAAGTGAGACCAAATGTTCAGTCAAAGTCAAAGCCAAATATGACATGTCACAAGTAGTTTTATTGAAACCGGCTATTTCAGTGAACAATTGCAAAATCAAATGAATAAATAATAAACAGGTTTCTTCACCTTAGGGCTGCACGATTATGACAAAAATCATAATTGCCAATTATTCCCTTGGAATTGTAATTGTGATTTATTAATTACGATTATCAAAATTTACATAGAATATATATAAACAAATTTTGTGTAAACGTGTTATAATGTGCCTATATATTAGGGGTGTAACGATTCGTTTTAACAACGATTCGATTCGTATCGCGATTCGTGGTTGTCGATATGATTCAAGGACGATATTGGTTCATTTAGAACGATACGATCCGAAACGATTCAGTGACTTGAAATCGATTCAGTGACTTTTAGCCAAAAATTCTTGAAAGGGAATCAGGTATCAATTAATGCGCGTGCAATTGAAGAGTGTACGCTATAACGATGACAGGACATGAAATTTCGTTTTTCTGAGGTGAGAGACTTTATTTCGTTACAAGTTATGAAAATAATGATAGAATAATGACCCGGACATTTAGCTTGACTACATCATCTGACCGCAGATACTGAATCTGGACAACACGTTTTTTTTCTAATTTAAAACGTAACGACGTTGCATGCTTGTAGTTTATTTTGTGCTTTATAGTGAAGCGATATAGGTCTACAGCGCGCGCCGGCGCATTTGCGCGTGCAATTGAAGAGTGCGCGCTACTGCAGTATTCACCTTATTTTCGAACGCGGAAGTAAACATGGGTCCAATATCCGGTTTTTGTGCGGCACTTCCGTTGCCTCGCTTCCCTGGCTGCGTCCGTATTTCCGTTAAAAATAAGATGAATAGCGGCTGAGAGGACAGGCAAGTCCGTTTTTCTGAGGTGAGAGACTTTGCGCTACTGCTGGCACGTCACAGATAGGCAGACTGAATCGAGTACCACTGCAAACTTTCTCATCACACCTTGGGCATAAAAAGAGTTTGGCTTTTAGTGAATTTAGATTACGGCATATAAGGTTGTTTCATCAGATCTCACATGGGAAGGTCACATTTTTGTGTCTTGTGAGTCTGATTGTATCATTTTGGGCATCATTTTTGCTTAACAGCTTGCCAGACACAGCTAACGTTAGGCCAGCTAAATGTCAGCTGCATGCAAGTTAGCTGCAGATCTGTGAAAGATCAGTAACTTGCAATAGATAATTAGGGCTGTCCATTTAACGTGGTAATCTGATTAATTAACGTTAGTTGTGAGAAAATAACGCAATTAAAATATTTTAACTCAATTAGCCCACCCGCCCCTGACCAATAAGTTAGGTAGATTTGTGTAATTAAATAGATTCAAAACTTAATCGCTTGACAGCCCTAACGTTAGAGATAATATAAGAAAAAAGTAAATGTCGTCTAATGTTAATGGTATAATACCAATTCAGCATAAACCAAAAAATACATTAATCCAGTTAACGTTACCTATACATGAAGCAAGAGCAATATCAAAGTTGTTGCTGGCTCAGTTAACGTTAGCTCCTAGCAAGGTAACCTTAACTCTTGCAACTGTTGTCTTATAGGCTAACAAATTTGAACAAACCAACTACTTTGCTTATAAATTACTAAATGAACCAACCTGAATCAACACAAATCCCTGAGTACTACAACAAGATAAAATTATTCTTTCCTTCGGGTGACGCTAGAAATCCACGTTTAATTGATCTGAAAACTCTGTTGAAACTTAAAGCAATGGCCCGTTTTACCGCTCTCTGGGTGCTTAAATTAGTCAGTGATCTGGATTTCTATTGGATCCCGCGCAGCAGTTCAAACATCAACCAATCGGTGTATTTTATGGTCACATGGACCTAATTCACTTGCCTACATGTAGGTATGTGTTCAGAAAATAGGCTACTTTTATATTATGCAAAATGCCAAAGCGAAAATTGTATTGCTTTAACAGTTGCCAAGGAGAAGAAAGAATGATTCCTCGTCGTACTCGGAGCAGGTGGAAAAGAAGGTAAAACTTGTTTTTCCAGCAAAGTTTTGGCCCTAGAAATGTGTGTATTAAATATGATGCACTATAATATATTCATAAATAGGCATTATGCTTATTGTTTAACATAATTTTACAAATAATGTTTAGTTTAAGTTATGTTAAGTTAAGTTATAGTTTTAAGGTTTTACGAATTTGATTAAAATGTTGTAACACACATTGCCAAACAATTATTCTTTTTCCAATTAATTTATACCCCAAAAAGGGCGACGTATCCTGGGTGATAAAAACATTTACATACAGATTATGAAAAAAAAGTAAAAATGTAATTCATAAAATTCAGTCATAAACGAAAAAAGCTAACGCTTAACAACAACTTTTTAAACATGTGAGTCCCCTCCAAAAATTGTAAATATGTGAAATATATCGACTTTTATCTGAAGGCGAGTAGATTTCCCACCACAGGTGGTCATGTTGTTTTTAAATGCTGCCTGTGAGCTGAACAAAGAATGTATGAACAAAGTCACATATCTAAATATTCACAACAAACACCCCTTCAACATGAAACCAAGAAACGAGACCAATGCGTTCACTGATCGCCATATGTTAGTATCCCTCAGCAGGATATGTCGCCCATTTTAGGTTTACAGGCATTCTATAAATTAGCAGCCTGGCATTAGTAATGTCAGTAAAATATTATGCATGGCTAATAATTTTATGTCATAATAATATATTCATCTGTAGCCTATGGAGATGGCTTCCATCTCAAGACACCAATATAAATCTAAGCACAACAGAAATGTTAAAATATAATTTATTATTCTGTCTGTAAAAGTGAAAGGAGCATACAGGTAAATGGTGGGTTGGCTTGTGAACACTAGCCTTATTCTGATGATCATTCTCAGGGGTTGTGACTCAAAAAAGGTTGAGAACCACAGATCTAGACTAATGATAAGTAGAGTTGTCTGAAACTGTACCGGTAAATCGAAAAATGTCTACATGACTTGGAGGAGGGACATTTCCAGAGTGCCACTAATGATGTAAGTACTAAGTCAGAAAATAAATCAGACATTTACAAATGAAAAGTGAGGCTACAATAAAAAAAATAATTTAAAAAATGGTGGGAATTGTAAATTGATGTACGTTTTATAAGGCACAATTACATTTAAGAGTTTCTCATCTTTTGAAAAGAAATAAGTCAACTTTATCCACATTTAAATTGACTGTCCTTTTGTCTCCCTCTTTTGTATATTTCCTTCTGCCCTATATTAGGATGATGTTTCGCACTCACCAAAGGGGACTGAAGAATCCGCCCCCACAGATATAGGTCTACAGGTAGACATTTTTGGAGTAAATGACATTCATCTATTGATATAGGCCTATTGTTTTTTCTTTCACATAAATGAATAATGTTGTCTCCTCTTTCAGGACAATATATTATTACAATCAGAGACCACAAGAGACTTACCATCCATAGAAAAACAGGTGGGGAAGAGTTTTGTTTTAATGTCCTCCAGCTGTCAGTAAGGCATATGGATACTGAGGATGACCAAAGGCTATTCTTTTGATTTTCATGAGTTGATGTATTGCCTTCTTTTAGGAAATGTCACACCTCCCCGAAAGGAAAGAACAGTCACAATCACCAGACACTAATGTAAGATTTCTTCCTTTGAAAATAACCAACTCACTTCCTACTTCAATTTGTTTTTCTTAATTACACATTTACACATACACATTTATTAGTTAATTTTGTCCCCTCATCCAGGTCAATCTACCGCTGAGGACAGGGCAGGCTATGTCCAAAGAAATACAGGTAAACATGGCCTATTTCTTTTTTAGTTCAATTTCTATTTATTTTTATTGCTATATTTACTATTGATAGTTCAAATTAAAAAGTCTTGATCTTTTTAGGATGACAGCCCTATGTCACATTCACCAGAGACTGCAGAAAAGGGAACCTCTTCAGAAATACTGGTAAATCATAAATTTACCCCAGACTATATGTAAATAAGGAATGTTGTATGTAATTTTGGTTTACATTTTGTTGCGTACATGTGTATAACAATTGTCCCTAAATGTGTGGAGACAGCTGACTTTGAGATCAGATGCTTAAATCAGTACGTAGCATAATGCATTGTTGATAATGGCAAACAGTTTTGATTATTATTTCTTGATATCAACAATTACAAGTAAGGAATTCGATTTCTGCTAGTAATAATGACAATTTTTGATATCAGTAATTAGATTTCCACTAGTAAAAATGTTAATTCTTGATATCAACTATGACGTCATTACTTGAGTCGCAGAAATACAAATTTTAGATATCAAGAATTGAAATTCAAATAGTAAAAAATTGAGCGTCAGCGTCAGTTCTGGCAGGCCAGGTAGTCAAGACGCTGCTAATGCTGTTTGCTAACAACACTGTCCCGTCAGCTGATCTGCTCCAGCTGAGCTGCATTAGCTGGTTAGCTCTCCTCGCTGCTCAATGGCCAAGCTCAAACAAGACGCCCTATTTAAAGCACATTCAGTTTGCTCATACATGCTTGCTGCTCGCTTCTGCTGCCCGCCACCTCCCCAGCTCCTCCTTATGCATAACATGGCGTTTGCTTGTCATGTTGCCTGCTCTGTTCACAGGGGGGATATTTTAGCTCTCACAGTCCTAAACTGTGTGAGCGTTCCCTAATGCTGCTGCTGCTGTTCTCTGACTCTCTGCTATTTCATGGTGCTCATGAAAGGTCAGAGGACTCCCTGAACAGAGCCATACCACCAAATTTCAATTCAGGAACATCAACCTGTTTGCAATCTATTCAATAAAAATTCTTAATTATTTGTATTGTCTGTGTGTTCTTGACTTAATGGACCTGACAGAACTATAATTCTTGATATGTTTAATTGTATTTTCATTAGTTAAATGTCACAATATAGGTTGCCATTCAAAATCAGTTGTTGATATCAATAATTGATTTTTTACTAATGGAAATTCCAATTTCACATATCTGAAATGCAACTGTAATAAAAATCATATTTTTTTATATCAATACTTTGTTACTAGTAAAAATATAAATTTCTGATATCAATAACTCAATTTTCACTAGTTGAAATGTTAATTCTTGATATCTGTAAATGTATTTTAACATGTTACATTAGCTAGTGTCAGTAAAATATTATGCATGGCTAATAATTGTATGTAATAATACAATATTCCTCTGTGGCCTATGGAGGTGGCTTCTCAGAAAAAGCAATGTTATACCAACTTAAGACACCAATATAAATCTAAGCACAACAGCAATGCTAAAATGTAATTTATTATTCTGTCTGTAAAAGTGAAAGGAGCATACAGGTAAATGGTGGGGTGGGTTGTGAACACTAGCTTTAATCTTGATGAACATCCTGGGAATTAATAAAAGTCAAAACAGCTTGCCATATTGTTGAACAAGAATATCAACATTTAGAGTAAAACAGGTTTCTTTTGGTACACACTTTGCCTATGATCACTCATATTTGGATTATTTCCAATTTGTTACAGAATACCAACCAATCGAACCATGCGTCTTCAGGTCCCTCAAATGACCATGTCACAGATGCCAGTTGGCTGAACATCCTCGCATTTTCCACGAAGCACAATGTAACAGGGGCTTTAATGGAGGACCTACTGAAGCTGTTAAGGTTATGTAGTGGGGATGCTGTAAGCATCCCAAGTAGCAAGTACATGCTAGAGAAGGAGTTTAAAGATTATGTAGACAAATCAGAATACCATCATTAATGTGGTGTTTGCAGCTCTTACATTGGCCTCTCAGTGTCAAAGGATGGTGAATTAAAATGTCAGATTTGCTCATCAACCCAAACTGTGAGACAAAGTTTAGAGTTGGGTAATTTTTTTATTTGTATACCTTTGAGGAATCAACTTAAAGCTCTTTTGGAGAATGAGCCTATTCCAAATATTTACAATGACCAAAACAGAGATGGAATAACATATTTCAGATGGGAAGTTGTACAAATATCTGAAATCAGTTAGTGATTCATTCTTTTCCCTGTCATTCAATTGTGACGTGCCAGTGCCAGTGCCAGTGTCCCAGTCATCTAAATACAGCATATGGCCCTTACTATGCTCTGTTAATGATCTACCCCCAGAGGAAAGAGATAAAAATGTCATACTATGTGCCTTGTGGTTTGGGTCATCAAAACCACAAATGACTAGCTTCCTCAAACCTTTTGTGGAGGAATGCAAAAGTCTTGGACAAACAGGTATTCAATGGCAGGATCCAGTAGATCACTCAATCAAAATGACAAAGGTCTATGCATTATGTGCCATATGTGATGCTGTTGCAAGACCTTTACTGCAAAATTTCAAACAGTTTAATGGAGAGTGGGTGTGGGCACTGTCTTCATCCAGGTGTTCAAGTGAGAAAAGGAAATGGGACTGTGCGAGTGTATCCTTGTTTAGAGGAGATGCCAGACCTTAGAGATCATGACACAACTGTGCAAATAGGTGAGATTGCCAAACATAATGAACAGAGCATTTTGGGCATAAAAGGGCCATCTCCAATTGTGGACTTGCCAGATTTTGACCTGATCAATGGCATGCATTGTGTGTTGCTGGGGGTTTGCCGGCAAATAGCCACTTTATGGTTTGATTCCAAAAGCTATAGTAAACCATGGTATATTGGTTTGAACACTGCAACAGTGGATTTAAATCTTTTAGCAATCAAGCCTCCAAGCATTTTTTCCAGAATCCCACGGTCTATTGTTGAGCGAAGGTTTTGGAAAGCTCACGAATGGCAGAACTGGCTTTTATATTACAGTTTGCCAGTCCTCACTGACCTTTATGCAGACTGTTCATTTTCCTACAGGATTTGAAAAAGCAGTTGACAGCAATGACATTGTGAGGCCGTGTATTTACATAAACTGTGAACTGTCTGGGTCTGTTATTTGTGAACCAATCAGAACATATTATTGCAAATGAACAATGTTGTTTCAAGAACAGTGATTAAAATGTGACATGAACTCTGGAGAATCACTTCACATTTTGGAAAGTTTTATGTTTGTAGATTAAAGGGGTGGTTGATTGCGATTTCACTTTTTTCATTTTAAATAGTGTGTAATGTTGCTGTTGGTGCATGAACAGTATCTGCAAAGTTGCTGCGGTGAAAGTTCAACGTAAGCAGAGATATCGTCTTTTAAAAATCAGGAAGTTTAATGCCTACAAAAACGACTCGAATGGGACTACAACGAGATACTTCCCGGGTTTTATACGAAACTAACCCTTAAATTTACATCAACCCTCCCTCCGGAATATGCAAAAAAGGGGGCATGGCCATATTTTTGCGGCTTTGTCGAAGAGGAAGAGTTGCAGTGGAGAGCTGTGGCCATGCCGTCGAAAGTGTTATTTTCACCCAGCTGTCAGGTCTTCTGTGTTCGGGCTTCCTACGGACGCTGTAGTTCGTCAACAATGGCTAAAATTTATGTTTGATTATGTTCCTGAAAATTACAATCGTAATTTAGCTCTCTGTGTTGCGCATTTTACGGAAGACAGCTTCCAGAATCTCCACGAATTCAATGCCGGATTCAACAAGGAACTGTTACTAAAACATGAAGCAGTTCCAACTTTAAAACCAGAGGCAGCAGTTTTTTGGGCCACAACCTGTAAGTAAGACTTAATCATTTTAAATGTATTTGCATGTATAATTTCAGACATAATGTTTTAGTTTAAGGATGTAAACAAATGCCAGCGCTGGCTTTAGTAGCCACTTAGCCTGAATTTGTAATTATGTACTAATTTTGTAAATGTATTTTCCATGTATACTTTATGACGTAATTTTTCGATTTGATCAAGAACATAAACCAATGCTGTTTGTTTATAGTAGCCAGTTAGTTCGATGCTATTTTGTGTGTATAAGACAAACGTGTATAAAGTTCAAACAAGTAATAAAAACTCGGTGAGTGTTTTAGCGCAATTTTCTCACCTCATGGGATCACAACACTAAGAGATAGTAAATCTTTTCCTGGATTTTTTTTGTGCGTTCCCGAGATTAGACCTTCCTTAACATAATGCCGAAAACCCGAAGTCTCTAGGTGGTCTGGTTGAGGAGTAGATAGAAGTGCAAGATTGGTGCGCACAGACGCACAGAACAGAAATCATGAGTTAACAATCGCAATTTGTCCGGTGGAAAATTGCGCTAAAAATTATATGTAATCACAACAGCAAACTTCAGCTGCTGTTATCTGTTATGGTTTAGAAGGAGAGAACCCAATCGCAGACCATTTGCAGACATCTCAAGGGTTTATTACAGAAAAACAGGGAAAACAAAACCCACGAGGGGGCAAAACAAGACAGGGTAGATATTAGACAGACAAGACTAGAACTCAGACTCAGACAATAAACTAACAGCTAAGACAAGATCAACTCTTCACAAGACTTTCAACAGGTTACTCACGGTAGGTATCACATTGATAGAATAACACAATGTTTGACAATGAACCGGCACAGGACAGCAAACACAAGGGGATTAAATAGGGAGAAACTAATGAGGGAAACAGGTGACAAGGGTAAAGCAATGATGACTAAACGAGGATAACAAGGGGGCGGGGCTAGGTGACGAGACAACACAAGCACATGGCCTAGCAAAAGGCCATGTGTGTGCACATAAAACATGGGCCTGTCATGATCCTGCCTCAAGACCAGGGAAAATCAGAGACAGGAAGGCAGGATCATGACAGAACCCCTCCCTTAAGGAGCGGCTTCCAGACGCTCCCTAAGGGAACACTAAACACGTGACATGACGGACTGAGACAAGGACACAAACCAACAAAACATGACAAACAACAACAACGGCAAACATGAATAAACAATGACAGGATTGGGGTGAAAAATCAAAAACAACAAACAAGGCAAAGGAGGTGGAGGAAGCACACAGTTCTTAGGGGGCAGACCAGGGTGAATGGGTGGACTAGGGGTCTTGGGTTGACAGGACGATGGCTGATGGCGAGGGGTCCGGGCAGACTTGGATGGGGACACATGAGGAAAAGTCTTAGGGGAAACAGTCCGGGGTTTAGTGGAGACAGGGGTGACCTGGGAAACAGTCTGGGGACTAGTGGTGACAAGGGAGACCGGGAAAACAGACTGGAATACTGCATTAGTGGCAGCAGCAACAGACTCAGGCACAGAGGAAACAGAGGAAGACGAAACAGGACTCTTGACGGGGGACAAGGCAGGTGAAGGCGCAGGACACAAGACAGAGGGTGAAACAGACGAAAATGGAGCTGGAACAGGGATCTCGGAAGACGATCCGGAATCAACGCTTCTCACTTCAAATTCAGTTGAGGCGTCGAAGGCAGCTGACTGGGGTACGGCGCTCACGGCAGCTGACTGGGGTACGGCGCTCACGGCAGCTGACTGGGGTACGGCGCTCACGGCAGCTGACTGGGGTACGGCGCTCACGGCAGCTGACTGGGGTACGGCGCTCACGGCAGCTGACTGGGGTACGGCGCTCACGGCAGCTGACTGGGGTACGGCGCTCACGGCAGCTGAACTGCGATCATGACTCTCTGCAGTAGACTTGAGATCTGTGCTCTCCGGAGCATTAGGAACAGGGACTGGGGACAAGACAGGACTGACTGGGACATCAAGAATTCTGACAAGACGGGATAAATATTCAGACAGGGTTCTGGCAGCGATGATGACTGGCATCTCCTGGCGAGCTGATACAGACTCTATCACGGCCTTTGCAGCGGAATCGGCCGCTGCTTTCTCTTCAGCAGACACGACTGAAGACTCAGAGACGACATTCACAGTACAAGTCTCTGGAATGGATCTCCCCAACGCCGATTGGGAAACAGCGCATGCAGTAGCGGGCTCTGGGACAGCGCCTGGGACAGCGCTTGAAGTAGCGGGCTCCGGAACAGCGCCTGGGACAGCGCTTGCAGTAGCGGGGTCTGGGACAGCGCCTGGGACAGCGCTAGCAGTAGCGGGCTCTGGGACAGCGCTTGAAGTAGCGGACTCCGGAACAGCGCCTGGGACGGCGCTTGCAGTAGCGGGGTCTGGGACAGCGCCTGGGACGGCGCTTGCAGTAGCAGGCTCTGGGACGGCGCTTGCAGTAGCAGGCTCTGGGACAGCGTTTGCAGTAGCAGGCTCTGGGACAGCGTTTGCAGTAGCGGGCTCTGGAACAGCGCTTGGGACAGCCAGAGATGAAGGACGAGAGGCTCCCTTCCTCCTCTTCTTTCTCCTTGGCCGCGGAGCAGATGCCATGGACGGACTGGTGACAGGAGAGGGAGGTGAAGCAGGAACCATTACAGGAACTGGGGAGCCCAGCACAGGCGAGGAGGACTCCGGGCAGGAAGACTCCGATGCTGACTCCCACGACGGGTGCCTTCCACGCTTACCGTGAAGATTTATGGACGTGGAAGGTGTCTCAGGAGTCACGGCAGGACGGGGTTGGTCCCCAAGTGTAGCGACGGCTAGCAAACGACCCTCAGGGATCACAGGAAGCTTGGCAGAAGATGGAGAGGACAACCACCATTGTTCCCGGAGCTCCGACTGCCACTTGAGAAGAGACACATTGTCTGCTGGGTTCAATGTTGGCCGGTTCATTATGTTATGGTTTAGAAGGAGAGAACCCAATCGCAGACCATTTGCAGACATCTCAAGGGTTTATTACAGAAAAACAGGGAAAACAAAACCCACGAGGGGGCAAAACAAGACAGGGTAGATATTAGACAGACAAGACTAGACTAGGACTCAGACTCAGACTCAGACAATAAACTAACAGCTAAGACAAGATCAACTCTTCACAAGACTTTCAACAGGTTACTCATGGTAGGTATCACATTGATAGAATAACACAATGTTTGACAATGAACCGGCACAGGACAGCAAACACAAGGGGATTAAATAGGGAGAAACTAATGAGGGAAACAGGTGACAAGGGTAAAGCAATGATGACTAAACGAGGATAACAAGGGGGCGGGGCTAGGTGACGAGACAACACAAGCACATGGCCTAGCAAAAGGCCATGTGTGTGCACATAAAACATGGGCCTGTCATGATCCTGCCTCAAGACCAGGGAAAATCAGAGACAGGAAGGCAGGATCATGACAGTTATCAGTGTACAGTATGGTTTGTTTACAGGTTTTATGTATTGTTTATCTACATACTTATTACTGTTATAGATATAAATTGTACATTTATCTATAAATTATCATTAATTACACATTGTCTTTTGTTACAGTCTACATCTCAGCAAGGTCCAAGTACCCAAGAGTTTCCCAGTATATCTGCAAGTGTTGAAGTTGGATGTCAGACAGATCCTATGAAGTCAGAAAGTCTGGCCACAGAGATATCGCCAAACATGCGATCAGTAGCCACACAACTTTCTACTGCAAAAGGATGACACTGAATCACAAGTACAAGTGGAATCACATGACTCGACATATAACCCAGAGAGTACTGCCACTGAGGAATCTGAATTGTTGTAAGTTATAAAAACAACAGTTTTATATTAGTTATAAATTTAACAGTTTTTAAGAATAATTAATGTTTAATTCTTTTATATATATATATATATATATATATATATATATATATATATATATATATATATATATATATATATTAGGATAGATCCACAGACTAACTCGGGTGAAAAAAAATACATTGTTTTTGAAAGTTGCCTAAGAGAGTTATTTGGGTCCTGTCCAATTTGTAAGACAAAATGTACAGACCAAAGCAGGCAAATGGGGACTTTTGTGGCATTCACTCAGCTGTGTGAGAAGTGTCAGTACAACAGACAGTGGCAGAGCCAGCCTATGGTAGGAAGTACACCAGTTGGTAACCTGTTACTGTCTGCTGCAACATATTTTACCAGCGGCTCCTTTGTTCAACTGCAGAAGGTATGTAAAACCATAGTACAAGTTCATTTATAGTAAATAAACTGTGTTAATTCAGTTAGTATGCAAATGCATGTTTCTGTATTTGTTCTTTCATAGATTTTTTTAGGCCATGAACCTCCAGATGACAACATATAGCACTTTCAGGAAACATGCCAGGAATTTCATTGAACCTACCATCATACATAAGTGGAACAGAGATCATCTACATATTATATGTTTATGTTAGCTACCTGCCTGACGGCAAATGCTGCTTGTAACGAACAGTTAGTGCAACTTTTTTTTCGAACGGACGGAATATGGTTACATACTGTAATATGTTTTTTAACGGGATAAGGAAGACGCAGGTCTGTTCCAGAATCACTGTTTATCGTATTTAATGACATGACTTTGCTATAGCTTTGTAATAGGTTTTGATGAAAGTGGCACAGCAGGCTATACTAACCATTCCACCGTGATAATCTATTTACCAAATGGGGGTTAGGAAAACCACACAATAAATTCCGTGCATCAAACATTAGCTTAGGATGTTTTTAAGCATTGGTAGTTGTGAAAGCAGCTGCATCCCTTCCTTTCTAATATCAAAATATGAAAATGCTAACATATCTTTTCGGTAACACTTTATAACACAGCCTCCATGTCCATTTTGCTTGGGGCCCCCAAATTCCTTCAAACGGCCCTGAACAGCAGGGAAATGTTCCATTAGCTGGAGATATGCGTGCTGACACACCAGGTATGCTTACAACAATAGTAATATGTAGTAAGTTTATTTAGAAAGCATTGTAGTTGTCAAAAAAAAAAAAAAAAATTTGTTAGTGGTATCATTTATGGTCTACTTTGGATAATGTGTGCCATAGGACACTCGGCCAAATTCGGTAGCTACACTTTGATGCATGTGGAAACCAACAAAATTCTGGATCTTCAACTAATTCAGGTTAGTAAGTACTACATATCTATAATCATGTTGTCAATTTCTGCTATCTGTTACTGTTAACATTTACATATTTTAAATATGCTATTCCTCAAAATAGAGCGTTGCCTGGAGTCTAATGGTTTAGCTGTTGACTACCTAATAACCGATAGACATCCACAGATTCAAAAGTATCTGAGGGAATGCAGTATCACTCAGTTCTATGACGTGTGGCACTTTCAGAAAGGTAAATATTCTTTTTTGTATTTAATTAATGATAAACATGATTACAGGCTTGTAAATGTAAATTTCGCTTGATATTTGATTATGTAAAAGTAATGATTTTACAACAGACGTATGTGTTGGTATAGGGCTGTCAAATAAACTAGACAAACTGTCACAGAACAAGGACCGCAAGGCTGAAGACATGGTTGTGCAGCATAAAAAATCACATATACTGGAGTGCGACTTCCTCTGTGTCTGGCCCAGAAAAGCTGGCTAAGTGGACCTCCCTGCTGAACCACATTCAAAATGTGCATGTTCACGAAAACCCCCTGTTCCCTAAGTGTGAACACCCGGACAGAGTTTCCAGGGATCAAAAGACATGGTTCCAATGAGGTATGACTATATAAAAAGTATAACTACAGATTTACAGTTCATTTTTATAGATTCATGTCTGTGCCGCTACAGGATCAGTGGAACTCCACAAGTTGGGAAAGGTACTATACAACAAGAGAGTACTGAAGGACGTAGAAAAACTCAGTCACCACTTCCAAACATCGTCACTTGAGGCATTTCACAGCCTTGTTCTGCGTTTCGCCCCAAAGAACGTTGTTTTCCCTTTCATAGGGATGGTGTGCAGGTAAAAGGCATAATGTCATATTTAGCAATATTACAAAAAAAATCCTTACTGTCTACAAATATTCCATATTTTATGTGTTGTTCTCCGTTTAAAGGTTGTATCTCGCAGCCATGCACTACAATGAAAATTCTGACCGTCACCAGGCAACAACAACTGCAGGACAGGCTGTGTTCAAATTCATTTTTCCGAAGTCCAGAAAGGGGGAATGCACAGCAAAGCCAGTGAAAATCGACCCAACATACAGTAAGATGAACAAAGAATTTTTTATTTACAACAATATAAAGCTAATAAATAACTGTAAGAAATAAATGAGGAAATAAATATTACTAAACATTACACATGAAAATTGCACAGCAAAGGTTGATTGTTTATCAATAGTTATATAAAACAATAAAGTGACTTTAGGTTTTCATCTCTTCTTACAGACTATGTCGATGAGCTTATCAGTCTGCTGGTAAATAAAGTCTTTCTGGACCCAACACCATACACAGAGGAGCCCATTCCCCCACCTCTGTCTTCACAGTATGAAAAACCATCAAAGGAAGAGGTGATTGCACGGAAGGAAGAGGTGATTGGGGGGGGGGGCTGACAAAGCTACGGTAGTAGATAACGAAAACGCCTATGGCAGGAAATCACAATGTTGTGTGTATGAAACATGTGATTTTACAGGAAAATGTAGTTTGAAAATATTGAATACATTGAAACAGAAAGATAATTATTTGTGAATATCTTACATTTCTTTTATTCGTTATATCTGTTTGCTATGTAACTGATTTTACAAAAGTTATTTCGCTCATCAAACTTTTTGAACAATAAATAAAAACTTACTCTTCTTCAGTTCTGCGTCTCACTGCTCCATAGTCAGCTCTATAAATATTATGTATATTTTGTAAAGTGAATGCATTTAAGCAATTTGGTTCGAACCCTGGATGCAGAACCATGCATGTAGGTGGGTCCGGAACCTGCATCATTCGATGCACAACCTACAAAGATTAGTTAGACAATAAGTAATTCCTGTGCATTGACCTTCCCTTCTTCTTTTTACATAATTCTATTACAGCTTATGACAAAAGGACAACACAAAGCTATAAAATATATAGGCACATATATTTTTTACAATACCTTTTGTATTTCTTTGCAACAGATGTTTTCACGTTCTGTTGGCATTTTAACACAGTTGCCACATGTACACCTAAAGAAAACGATACACTGAGTAAACTAAGTTTTGTGAAACAATAACTTTAAAAAATGGTATTACTCAGTCATTTATTCAGTTATATGAAATGTTTAATCAGGAGAAAAACGTATCTCAAAAGCTAACAAGCAGCAGTAGCATTTTCAAGTAACAGCGTATCGAAATTCTTATATAATAATAGTAGAATAGAATAGAATAGGATAGAATAATAATATTAATTAAAAATGTACCATTCAGAAACGTTTTGTAAGAGCCGTGTTTGCGGAGGTTCTGCTTGACTCTCTTCATTGCCGCTTTCTGGGTCTGATTCTGGCTAAAACTGATACGGCAGTATTGACACCATTATTTACATTTGACCGGAGCACATGCAACTTTCGCCCGTAAAGGTAATGGGCGTGAAGTTACCGCACAACAACACACCGGCCCAACTAACCAATCTGAGCCCATTGCCTGTTTCTGAGGGAGTGGTTTCATAGAATCAGGAAGTCAACCGGTCGTTCAAATGACAGAGGAGAAAGCAGCTTACAATAAAGGTGAAATTTATGAAAAATAAGGCTTTAAAAAAAACAAAAAAACACGAAGACATGTTATATTGCACCCCATAAACACAATAATGCAAAGAAAAAAAGCAGTAAACCACCCCTTTAAGAATGGAACTGTTGTATACTAAACTTAGTAATTAGTACTAAAGTTTAGGGAAATTGTGACAAATGAAAATAAAATCTGGTGATGCAGGATTTAAAATGAAAACTATTGATATATGAAATATGCAACTGTATCTTGTAGAATACACTAATAAATAAAAATTTACACTAATAAAAATTTAACTTTCATATATTTTAGATTCATTGCACACCAACTGAAATATTTCAGGTCTTTTATTGTTTTAACATGATGATGATTTTGGCATACAGCTCATGAAAACCCCATGAAATCTCAAAAAATTTGCATATTTCATCCGACCAATAAAAGAAAAGTGTTTTTAATACAAAAAAAGTCAACTTTCAAATAATTATGTTCAGTTATGCACTCAATACTTGGTCGGGAATCCTTTTGCAGAAATGACTGCTTCAATGCGGTGTGGCATGGAGGCAATCAGCCTGTGGCACTGCGGAGGTGTTATGGAGGCCCAGGATGCTTCGATAGCGGCCTTAAGCTCGTCCAGAGTGTTGGGTCTTGTGTCTCTCAACTTTCTCTTCACAATATCCCACAGATTCTCTATGGGGTTCAGGTCAGGAGAGTTGGCAGGCCAATTGAGCACAGTAATACCATGGTCAGTAAACCATTTCCCAGTGGTTTTGGCACTGTGAGCAGGTGCCAGGTTTTATCTCCATAAAGCTTTTCAGCAGATAGAAGCATGAAGTGCTCCAAAATCTCCTGATAGCTAGCTGCATTGACCCTGCCCTTGATAAAACACAGTGGACCAACACCAGCAGCTGACATGGCACCACAGACCATCACTGACTGTGGGTACTTGACACTGGACTTAAGGCATTTTGGCATTTCCTTCTCCCCAGTCTTCCTCCAGACTCTGGCACCTTGATTTCCGAATGACATGCAAAATTTGAGCAACAGTCCAGTAATGCTTCTATGTAGCCCAGGTCAGGCGCTTCTGCCGCTGTTTCTGGTTCAAAAGTGGCTTGACCTGGGGAATGCGGCACCTGTAGCCCATTTCCTGCACACGCCTGTGCACGGTGGCTCTGGATGTTTCTACTCCAGATTCAGTCCACTGCTTCCGCAGGTCCCATGGAATCGGTCCTTCTCCACAATCTTCCTCAGGGTCCGGTCACCTCTTCTCGTTGTGCAGTGTTTTTTGCCACACTTTTTCCTTCCCACAGACTTCCCACTGAGGTGCCTTGATACAGCACTCTGGGAACAGCCTATTCGTTCAGAAATTTCTTTCTGTGTCTTACCCTCTTGCTTGAGGGTGTCAATGATGGCCTTCTGGTCGGCAGTCTTACCCATGATTGCGGTTTTGAGTAATGAACCAGGCTGGGAGTTTTTAAAAGCCTCAGGAATCTTTTGCAGGTGTTTAGAGTTAATTAGTTGATTCAGATGATTAGGTTAATAGCTCGTTTAGAGAACCTTTTCATGATATGCAAATTTTTTGAGATAGGAATTTTGGGTTTTCATGAGCTGTATGCCAAAATCATCAGTATTAAAACAATTAACGAGTTTGTTTGCCCATAAAATCTTTAAGATATTAGGTTAAACTTATTTGGCTTGCTGTCCACTGAAGAGGGGCTCGATGAAGCAGCTTCAACTCGAGCTCTGATATACCCCCCCCAGTGGCTAAATGTAGGATATAATAATTGAAGGGCAAGGAACCTTAGATGAAGGTGGAGTTTGGGGAGGTGGAGGGATACTGGAACAGCTGATACTAGAGAGAGGTAAGCGGCTGCTTATATACTCAGGCTGTTGATTGAAAGATTAGATGGGCTCACTCCTCCCTAACTTACGTTTAGGAACTTCATTAAAAGACCTGAAATATTTCAGTTGGTGTGCAATGAATCTAAAATATATAAAAGTAAAAATTTTTACATTATGGAAAATAATGAACTTTATCACAATATGCTAATTTTTTGAGAAGGACCTGTATATGATTAAACATACATTAATATTATGCAATTTATATATGTGTTTTTTGCAGCATATATGTCTCTTACAATATTCTGTTGGAACATATAAGAATCACAGTTTTTTTTAGGAAACCTTTTCCATATGGGTGTTGTAGCATCTGGACCAATCAGACTCACACAAATTATTCATTATATTTAAGGAACAATCTAACAAACCGTATTAGATTTCTATGTGTGACCCATCTGCTGAAAACTGCCACTAACATCTCAAATGAAGCGAACACACAAGCAGAACCAGGTGTCTGGTTACAGGACACATCAAGACTGATAAGACTGTTACGACCAGAAGGAATTTGCAGAGAGTTTGGCTCTTACTTAATTTGTGTTGAAAAGGACAAAGAAAACGCTTTATTCCTATATATTCTATATATAACCACTTGAGAATGTATAAACACATATCCAATTTACCCATCTCATGATTTTCCTTTTATGGGGTTTGGCCTATGTGTTCGCAGGATTTGGCGATGTCTCTTCACAGGAGTTGGGTCATCTGAAGTCTTCACAGGTGTTGGGTCATCTGAAGTCTTCACAGGTGTTGGGTCATCTGAAGTCTTCACAGGTGTTGGGTCATCTGAAGTCTTCACAGGAGTTGGCGACATTTCTTCACATGTCTTGGGTCATCTGAAGTCTTCGCAGGAGTTGGCGATGTCTCTTCACAGGTGTTGGGTCATCTGAAGTCTTCACAGGTGTTGGGTCATCTGAAGTCTTCACAGGAGTTGGGTCATCTGAAGTCTTCACAGGTGTTGGGTCATCTGAAGTCTTCACAGGTTTTGGGTCATCTGAAGTCTTCACAGGTGTTGGGTCATCTGAAGTCTTCACAGGTGTTGGGTCATCTGAAGTCTTCGCAGGTGTTGGGTCATCTGAAGTCTTCACAGGTGTTGGGTCATCTGAAGTCTTCGCAGGTGTTGGGTCATCTGAAGTCTTCACAGGAGTTGGCGACGTTTCTTCATATGTCTTGGGTCATCTGAAGTCGTCGCAGGTGTTGGGTCATCTGAAGTATTCGCAGGTGTTGGGTCATCTGAAGTCTTCGCAGGTGTTGCGTCATCTGAAGTCTTCGCAGGAGTTGGCGATGTCTCTTCACAGGTGTTGGGTCATCTGAAGTCTTCACAGGTGTTGGGTCATCTGAAGTCTTCACAGGAGTTGGGTCATCTGAAGTCTTCACAGGTGTTGGGTCATCTGAAGTCTTCACAGGAGTTGGGTCATCTGAAGTCTTCACAGGTGTTGGGTCATCTGAAGTCTTCGCAGGAGTTGGCGATGTCTCTTCACAGGTGTTGGGTCATCTGAAGTCTTCACAGGTGTTGGGTCATCTGAAGTCTTCACAGGAGTTGGGTCATCTGAAGTCTTCACAGGTGTTGGGTCATCTGAAGTCTTCACAGGTGTTGGGTCATCTGAAGTCTTCGCAGGAGTTGGGTCATCTGAAGTCTTCGCAGGTGTTGGGTCATCTGAAGTCTTCACAGGAGTTGGCGACATTTCTTCACATGTCTTGGGTCATCTGAAGTCTTCGCAGGTGTTGGGTCATCTGAAGTCTTCACAGGTGTTGCGTCATCTGAAGTCTTCGCAGGAGTTGGCGATGTCTCTTCACAGGTGTTGGGTCATCTGAAGTCTTCACAGGTGTTGGGTCATCTGAAGTCGTCACAGGAGTTGGGTCATCTGAAGTCTTCACAGGTGTTGGGTCATCTGAAGTCTTCACAGGTTTTGGGTCATCTGAAGTCTTCACAGGTGTTGGGTCATCTGAAGTCTTCACAGGTTTTGGGTCATCTGAAGTCTTCACAGGTGTTGGGTCATCTGAAGTCTTCGCAGGTGTTGGGTCATCTGAAGTCTTCACAGGAGTTGGCGACGTTTCTTCATATGTCTTGGGTCATCTGAAGTCGTCGCAGGTGTTGGGTCATCTGAAGTATTCGCAGGTGTTGGGTCATCTGAAGTCTTCGCAGGTGTTGCGTCATCTGAAGTCTTCACAGGAGTTGGGTCATCTGAAGTCTTCACAGGTGTTGGGTCATCTGAAGTCTTCACAGGAGTTGGGTCATCTGAAGTCTTCACAGGTGTTGCGTCATCTGAAGTCTTCGCAGGAGTTGGCGATGTCTCTTCACAGGTGTTGGGTCATCTGAAGTCTTCACAGGTGTTGGGTCATCTGAAGTCTTCACAGGAGTTGGGTCATCTGAAGTCTTCACAGGTGTTGGGTCATCTGAAGTCTTCACAGGAGTTGGGTCATCTGAAGTCTTCACAGGTGTTGGGTCATCTGAAGTCTTCACAGGTTTTGGGTCATCTGAAGTCTTCACAGGTGTTGGGTCATCTGAAGTCTTCGCAGGTGTTGGGTCATCTGAAGTCTTCGCAGGTGTTGGGTCATCTGAAGTCTTCACAGGTGTTGGGTCATCTGAAGTCTTCACAGGTGTTGGGTCATCTGAAGTCTTCGCAGGTGTTGGGTCATCTGAAGTCTTCACAGGAGTTGGCGACGTTTCTTCATATGTCTTGGGTCATCTGAAGTCGTCGCAGGTGTTGGGTCATCTGAAGTATTCGCAGGTGTTGGGTCATCTGAAGTCTTCGCAGGTGTTGCGTCATCTGAAGTCTTTGCAGGAGTTGGCGATGTCTCTTCACAGGTGTTGGGTCATCTGAAGTCTTCACAGGTGTTGGGTCATCTGAAGTCTTCACAGGAGTTGGGTCATCTGAAGTCTTCACAGGTGTTGGGTCATCTGAAGTCTTCACAGGAGTTGGGTCATCTGAAGTCTTCACAGGTGTTGGGTCATCTGAAGTCTTCACAGGAGTTGGGTCATCTGAAGTCTTCACAGGAGTTGGGTCATCTGAAGTCTTCGCAGGAGTTGGCGATGTCTCTTCACAGGTGTTGGGTCATCTGAAGTCTTCACAGGTGTTGGGTCATCTGAAGTCTTCACAGGAGTTGGGTCATCTGAAGTCTTCACAGGTGTTGGGTCATCTGAAGTCTTCACAGGTGTTGGGTCATCTGAAGTCTTCACAGGTGTTGGGTCATCTGAAGTCTTCACAGGTGTTGGGTCATCTGAAGTCTTCACAGGAGTTGGGTCATCTGAAGTCTTCGCAGGAGTTGGCGATGTCTCTTCACAGGTGTTGGGTCATCTGAAGTCTTCACAGGTGTTGGGTCATCTGAAGTCTTCACAGGAGTTGGGTCATCTGAAGTCTTCACAGGTGTTGGGTCATCTGAAGTCTTCACAGGTGTTGGGTCATCTGAAGTCTTCACAGGTGTTGGGTCATCTGAAGTCTTCACAGGTGTTGGGTCATCTGAAGTCTTCACAGGTGTTGGGTCATCTGAAGTATTCACAGGAGTTGGGTCATCTGAAGTCTTCACAGGTGTTGGGTCATCTGAAGTCTTCACAGGTGTTGGGTCATCTGAAGTATTCACAGGAGTTGGGTCATCTGAAGTCTTCACAGGTGTTGGGTCATCTGAAGTATTCACAGGAGTTGGGTCATCTGAAGTCTTCACAGGTGTTGGGTCATCTGAAGTCTTCACAGGTGTTGGGTCATCTGAAGTATTCACAGGAGTTGGGTCATCTGAAGTCTTCACAGGTGTTGGGTCATCTGAAGTCTTCGCAGGTGTTGGGTCATCTGAAGTCTTCGCAGGTGTTGGGTCATCTGAAGTCTTCGCAGGTGTTGGGTCATCTGAAGTCTTCGCAGGTGTTGCGTCATCTGAAGTCGTCGCAGGAGTTGGCGATGTCTCTTCACAGGTGTTGGGTCATCTGAAGTCTTCACAGGAGTTGGGTCATCTGAAGTCTTCACAGGAGTTGGGTCATCTGAAGTCTTCACAGGAGTTGGGTCATCTGAAGTCTTCACAGGTGTTGGGTCATCTGAAGTCTTCACAGGTGTTGGGTCATCTGAAGTCTTCACAGGTGTTGGGTCATCTGAAGTCTTTGCAGGTGTTGGGTCATCTGAAGTATTCACAGGAGTTGGGTCATCTGAAGTCTTCACAGGTGTTGGGTCATCTGAAGTCTTCACAGGTGTTGGGCCATCTGAAGTCTTCGCAGGTGTTGGGTCATCTGAAGTCTTCACAGGAGTTGGCGATGTCTCTTCACATGTGTTGGGTCATCTGAAGTCTTCGCAGGTGTTGGGTCATCTGAAGTCTTCACAGGTGTTGGGTCATCTGAAGTCTTCGCAGGTGTTGGCTCCATATACCTTTATAAACATTTAAGTGTGTACTTTTAAATGATCGGATTTAAACTGAAAACAAATATTCTCTGTTTAAGTAATTTGTATAAAACCAACAAGATGTCAAGCTTCTCAAACGCTTCCTAATTATTTTTAATTTGAACACGCCCAGAGATTGACATGCAAATCTCCACATGGAACGCGAACGTGCTCATTACCTCAAAAACAAAACACCAAAACACTTCACAAGTCTCTGCTTTTCGGCGAGTTTGAAAGACGCACCGTGAGTTTACAGTGGAATTACCTCAGAAGAAGAAGAACGCGATTTGAAGACAAGAAAGATGTAAGGTAAGAAATTCTTACATATTAGTTTGTTATTGTTGCATAAATTTCACATTGCAGTTGAACTGTTGCTAGATATATGGTGAATATATATTTAGACCCGTGTTTACTGTTACTGTTTGTGGATATCTGCTCAAATGTAGATATGTATATGGTAACCATAATGTTTTATATTTTGGATCGCGATCGCGTTTTAAAAGCACCAAACAGCTTCATGTTTTTACTATTATCTCATTTCATATCATCATAACGAATGGAAACATTTGAAGTAACATGATAATCAATTATATTTTCTCTAGCTTAGTTGTTACTGAAATATTTTGGAAGATTTATAGGCTGCTATAGGTTATTGTTATTATTATTTTATGCAGCACTGCACATAGCCTATGCCTACAAGGCACAACAAACCTGGTGTTCATTATATTATATATTGTTGGAAACATTTATGTGTGTGTGTGTGTGTGTGTGTGTGTATTCTGTGAATTTTAAAAAGCAATTTTAACCAGAAAAATCTAAAATTTATTCCCAAAATCGTGCAGGCCTTTCTCTTGATATCAGTACGTTCACTTTTTTTAAAAGTCTTGTGAAGAAATAATCAGTAGGGGTTTCATGACCTTATTTCAGTGAGAATCTTTTTTAGTATTTTCACAAACCACGCATAAATGTCATTATCTCAAAACAACAAACTTTTATATACATGCTGCTGATATATTATTGTAGCAGAGTTTGTGCTGAATACAGTGTAATTAGACTTTAGCCATGAAAATGTCACAAGTAACAGAAATAAGCACAAATGTCAGAGCATGTCAGAACACCTCCAGGGCCCAGAAAACACCTCAGACCCCAGAGGGTTAAACTGGGAGAGTGAGTCTGAGTCCCGGACATTATCAGGAAGGCTATTCCAGAGTTTAGGATAAATGTGAAAATGCTCTTCCTCCTATAGTGGATTTAGATATTCTAGGTACTATCAGAAGCCCAGAGTTTTGTGATCTTAAAGAGTGTTGTGGATTGTAAGGCGATAGATGATTAGTTAAATACACAGGGGCTGAACCATTTAGGGCCTTATCGGTCAGTAGCAATACTTAGGAATTGATACAGAACTTAATAGGTAAACAGTGTAGAGATAATAAAATTGGTGTTTTATGATTATATTTTCTTGACCTGGTAAGAACTCTATCAGCTGCATTTTAGACTAATTGTAGCTTGTTTATTGAGGATGAAGGACAACCAGCTAGTAATGCATTACAGTAATCTAGTCATGAAAGCATGAACTAACTTTTCTGCATCAGAAACAGAGAGCATGTTCCGGAGCTTAGCAATGTTTCTGAGGTGTAAGAAGGCTGTCTTTATAACATATGAAATATGATTTTCGAAAGACATGTTGTTGTCTAATTGTCCCAGGTCTTTAACTGTAGAGGACGGAGTTACAGTACATCCTTCAAAATGCAAATTTTATTCCAGAGTTCTCAAGTTTTATCAAAATCTTGGAGTGAGATCACATGCGGTTGGGGGAGGAGCCCTAATGGAGCCCCGCCCCCACCTGTCCCCGCCCCCCAATTTTACCCATTGTTCATAATTAACCAGCACAAATTGAAATTATAACAATTGGTAAATCTGATAAAATGACAGAGCTATTAATCACATCAAATATACTCTTTAATGTTATATTTCAAAATTACAATTAAGTTACAAAAATTACAAAAATATAACAAATTGCTCCAAACAGTTTGGAAAAACAAATATTTTTGCATTTTGAATGTGTCTAGTCGAAATGGTATAATGATTTATTGTGTGGTGGGACATTGTGAACAAATGACATATTAGAGTATTATTAAGGTGTGTGTTTGTGTGTGTGTGTGTGTGTGTGTGTGTGTGTGTGTATACACAAGAGCACACTCCAGCTTATGAAATGTGTTTTGTGTTGCAAGTGTTTGAAAAATACAAATGCAATGGCAATCAATGATTAATGTAACGTTATGTTTTGACAGGATATAAAATATTACACAGAGCACTCTGCTTTAATACGTATGTAGCCTTAATGTAACTAGAAATACTATTAATACAGTATAATATATAATATAATTTAAAATAAAATAAATACATTTAAATTTATTTAAAATAAAATGAAGAAATACATCTTCATTCCTTCCCATACCCACTAACATTTCCCTTAGTTTCAGATAACGTAAGCTAGCCAAACTGAGCCAAAGCTTCTGGCCTGGTTGCAAAGTAGTTGTAGAGTTTTTGACTGCATCAATAGTAATGTATACGATGGGCTATATATTAAATGTTCTAGCCTTAAACTGTTAGACGAGCTTTCTTCCAACTTACCTTCTCCATCATCACGACGTGTGTTCGCGCGATGTTGTTGGTTGCCTAGTAACGAACTTACGGTGGCCGAGAATGTTCCGTCAACTTCCGTGTGTTCGCGCGTCTATGTTGCCTATTAACGAATGCAATCTGGCCGAGATACGTGCTGGCGGCAGGAAACTTCACTTTGTGTGCCCGCGCCTCATATACAACGTTATAAAGCTTGCAGGACAACTTGGTTGGCATTGCCTTTTCAGCGTGAGAAATACACGGTGTGGCGTGTGAGCGTGTGAACTGGTTGAATTGCGTGTGTCTCACGGCCAATGCGTGAGACTTGAGAACCCTGGTATTCTAAGGCCCCGTCCACACTACTGCGTTTTCGTTTAAAAACGGAGACCTTTTGCTACGTTTGCACCTCCCGTCCACACTAAAACGGCAAAAACGGAGACCCAAAATGGAGAAGTTTAGAAACGCTGCCGACCCGTTTTTCGTTTTGAATCTCCGGAGGGCGTTTTAGTGTGGACGGGTCAAAACGGAGGACTTTAGAAATGATGACGTAGTAGAGGCTCACGCTCGGCTCTATGATTGGGTATCATCAGTCATGGCGACGTATATCTTTGCTAACAGCTGTTGTCCAAGTAAATTCTGCATTTTACAATGTTATAACTGCCTACATGCGCCGGAGGCAAGCTATTATTCGAGTGATCTGTGATCCCCCCCCCAAAAAAAACAAACAAACAAACAAACAAACAAAGAAATAAATAACTGTGCCTGTAATGAGTGAGGAACGAGTGATAGTTAACACATGAAATAAGTTCAAAATTGTCATTTATTAATAAAATTGAACTATGCTTCACAGTGATGAATCCACTACTGAGTGGACCTCTGTCCCTCTAGGGGGGTTGGGGGGCATGCCCCCCCGTAAGAAAATTTTGTGCTTTTTAATGTTGAATTCATCATGGTGCACTTTGAGAGTTCAAAATTAAAAGCTCCAACCCATATTCAGTGTGCAAAAAAAAAAAAAAAAAAAAAAAAAATTCAAACCTTTTTTAGTAAGTGTCTGTCTACATTACACTAATACATAATAATAATAGTTATAATATTAATCCCATGATAGTAATAGCCATATATTGTAAAACAAATGCACTGAAAAATAAAGGAAACTTTCATAATTAGTTTTGTACTAATTTCTATACTTAACATTAAAGATGTGATTGGGTCAGCCCAGTGTCAATCAAGAAAAGAACCAATGGGCCGCTGATCTATGTTTAATGAAAAATGTCAAAAAAATCTAACGCGGACTTTCTTTTTTTTTTTTGACCAATGTATTACAACGGCACTAACCCAGCGCCGCCAGTTAAGCTAAACAAAACAAAACGAATGGGTCGCCAATGTACAGGTTTTATGGGCCGTTAAGACAAAGACAAAAAAATAGCCTAGTATTAGATGTATCGGCCCAAAAAGCACGTCGGCCCACCGGGAATCTCCTAGCCTACATGCGTGGACGTCACACTTTAAATCCTACCTGTTGCCTTTGACCATCCACTTGTTTAGCTGCTGGCACATCAATTGACTTTTCCCTCTTTCTTTTTCTATTTTTAGTCCCGACAGCTTTTTTGCTTTATCCATCTTTTTCGACTCGTACCTGCTCACTCAGCGCTCACGGCGCCCCCGCCTGCTTATATATTATCCCCCCCTCTCTATGTCAAAATTCTAGGGCTGTAACGATACGCGATATGAAATCGAAATCGCGACACTCGGATCCACGATCCTGTTTCGCGGTGTGAGAAGGCAAAATCGCGACACACCCCTTCCAACTCTCAGAGTAACGGCCGTTTCACACATACTCCATTTGCAGTGCGTATGCGGTGCATATTTTTTCCGTAGCCTACCCATGTTAACAGGTCAGAGCTTTCACTGCACGCGGTTGCCGTCTGTCGATCCGTTCCAGTTGCCCTGCGTATACAGCAGTGCAGCGATCGTTTCCGCAACGAGTAATTCTTTTGTGCTGCACGCGCTGAATTAAAGTGACAGCGTATGGTTCGTGGTCAAAATGAAAACAGATTGACAATAAATGCGATTAATTAAATAAAATGTAGTAATCTCACCATAAATGTATTTAATTCAATACTATCTTTTTCACTTTAAGACTGGGGAAAAGCAAGAAAAAACACAATTTACCTCAACTTGGAAGGTTTGATTGGTGGTTTGCAGCACAGGCAGTAAGCCTCAGTTACCACAGTGTGAAACAGTAGCCATTTAATTTAGCCTACTTTGTAAATGTAAGAGAACTTGATTGAAGGAGAATTTTCAACATGCTCGAATCATCACCACAATGGAGTTTAGTTCTGTTTGTTTTTCAACAGTATTTTGTTACAAAGAAAACAGAAGTGTTATAGCTTTGGCTATTTATTTATTTTATATATAGCTATTTATATTGTTAATAATTTGCATAGTTAATCTTGTTCTTTGGTGTTCAGTTTGTAAAGGTTTTACAAATGTTATTTAATAAAAAATATTGTTTTAATAAAAATCACGCTGGTGTGGACGGAGATCGTATTCGTTTTAATTCTCCGTTTCTAAACGAAAACGCATTAGTGTGGACGGGGCCTAAGAGATTCTGTGTACAGGTTTTTGGTCCAATAAGTAATACATCAGTCTTTGCTGAATTTAATAAAAGAAAATTACAGGTCATCCAATATTTTATATCTGTAACACACTCTGTCAACTTAGATAATTTAGAGAATTATCTGGTCGTGATGAAATATATAACTGAGTGTCATCGGCATAACAGTGGAAATTAATTCCATGTTTTCTTATAATATTACCAAGTAGCAGCATGTATATAAAAGCAGAGGGCCAAACACAGATCCTTGCGGCACTCCATAAAATACCTAAAATGCTTAATGTGTTGCACAGCTGCTCTCTGATCCCACCTCCTTTTTTCCTGGACCAGCAATCATGAAGCGTGTCACAGACATGTTATACACTTTAAACGCATGAGAAGCATCTGGCTTGAGCTCCACTGACACTGCTCTCACTCCAGAAGACCCAGAGGAACCGGTTATATTGTTCAAGAACCTCAGCTGACACATTCAACTGTGGTTCCAGTATTCTGTGTTTTAGCAATTCATGGCGTACCCTTTGTAACTACTGATTTTCCAGGAGATGATCTAGCTGTTGGGTGAAGGGTGGAAAAGAGTCAAGGTCCAACCTGAAACAACATCTCGTTGTCTCTACAGAACTTAGTTTAAATTTCCGGTTATTATTATTTTACCCCACAAAACAGCTTTATCAAAATCCTGGATATCAAAGCTATCTGTTGCTATCAATACATCATAGCGATCCCTAAGGATGGTCAAATTTTTGTCTGTATTCTTTTTTTTGACCTTTGTAAGTCAGGAGACGGAGCTTAACACAGTTTGATAACTTCTCTAACCGTACTAGGAGGACAAAGACTCTCAGACATTGTTTTGTTGTGAAACAAGTCATCTCTGTCCCCATCTAGTGGACACTTTGAGTCACTGGTGTTTTCACCTTCAGTAAGATAAAAATTAAATCTGTTGTGTTAATCTGTAGAAGTATAGGAAATTGATTTATTTTCTTAATCTGTTCCTAATCAAAAATCCTTAGATTTAAGTTATTTTCAGTGTATCTTCCAAGAATCTTCAGTGTGCACAACATTTATTGAAGAAAGGAAAATATTACACAGTACTCACTTTTCATTCACTCTGTGTTGCTTGGACTTCCTCATTTTGAAGTTCAGTAGAAGATCACAATGTTTAACCCTTTACTAGACACTCCCTATGTTGGCAGTGGGCATAAATTACATACCCAAAATAAAAAGGTTGCTGCTCATAAATCATTCTGGATAAACACATAATCAACATATATTTATAACGCCAACCCTTGAGAGTTTAAAGTGCAAGACTTAGAATTTTCTCAGTCTGTAACTATAAAGATATATAAGCTCAAACATACAAAATAAAATATTAAGAATATAATTTTTAAAGGAATAAAAATATGATGTGTCTATGTTACTGAAACTTAGAAACACAATGAAGCTCCAGATTTCAAATCTGAGAATGATATCTCTAAAACTGCATTCTGTGAATAATTTCATAAGATCATGTCATGAGTTTTTAGAGAAGGCTGATAAGATGCTAATCAAATATTTCATGGACCTTTTAAACATTTGAGTGTATTTTCTAATGTCTTGAGAGGAGAACTGCTCAATTAATGCCCTATTGTTCTCAATCTACGAGCTTTTCACACCTCTGCTGGTGTGATGATTAATCTTATTATTTTTTGTTGTTATTCTTTTGTTTGTATTCAGCCATTATTAGCCTTATTCTGGCATTATGGCTCGGCCATCAACACCACATTAATCACACTATACATTAATCCAAACTATTATCTGAAGTCTTTTAACAAAATAGTTTGTGAAATAGAATATAGCTCCTGGTGCAACAGGTGCATTAGAGCTACAATTAGCATCAAGCTACATAACACTATTTAAAAGATGATTCACTGTTTCGGCAGCGATTGACCTATTCAAAGAATGATTACCACATTTCAAAACCAAACACATTACTGTAAAAATTATAACAATATATATATCTCATCTATTATGGGAGTAGAGTTTTATTTGAGTGTGTTTATCTTGGCCACAAATGGTCATTATTAGACACATTTTTCTTTCATTCCTTTGCATAAATCATATTTACTATTACATTTGTCTTTGATGAAAAAGGCACCCACATAATATTGTGATTGCGTCATGACTTTTAAATAACTACTTTAGATTCTAATAACAGTTTCTGAGGTTGATATGTTATAGTTAAAAATGTGTTATATGTAATGTGGAAAATTAATCCTCATTTGAAGTATTTTCAATGAAGCCATATAGCTCATAAAATAGCTGGTACTACTACAGGTACCAGTATTTAAACACAACTCACCTAACCCTCTGCTGACTTGAATCTGCAATAGCTCCTGGGTTGTTGGGGCAGGGACACCTGACAGAACGCCATGTTGACGGGGATCATCAGGTCTCCTGGTTGTACTTCTAGGAATCCCCTTATTAGCAGACAACCGTCGAAGGAGGATGGCACGCTGAAGGTCTGCGATCTAGCTGTAGTCCTTCTCCACCTTTAATGAATACAACCTCCACTTCCTGGACTTCTTCTTGTACAGCTTGCCGTACCTGGCAATACAGAAAGGTGTATCAGCTTAGTGAAAAGTTTGCAATACCATACATTATTCTTTTATACAGCATTCCCACATAACATGCAATTATGATAATAAATCAGCACCAATTACAAAAATGATATCTGTATTTTTCACACTGTTTAATCTTTTTTGAGTCATCACTTAGACATTTATAGAATAAATTGCATAGGAGTACTAATAATAAAACTTACTGAATTGTGCCATCAGCTTTTCTCCTGGCTGGTCTATGGACATGGTGGTTGTAATCTAGGCCAGCCAGCATGGTCCGGGCAGCGTATACTGGTGGGGAAAAGCTGAAGCGCTTGCTGGCATACATGAGTATATGGTTATGAAACAACCCCAAATCTGCAGTTGACCTGAGTGCACAATAGTAAAAAAACATACAAGATATTTTCTTTATGGTAATTTCATTCATGGCATAGCAGCACCAATTACAGTAAAATGTCTTTCACACAGTAGATTTAACTATTTACCATATAGACCTATATAATAAATAGTTTATATACCTGAAATTGGGGACGACCTTCAGCCAGCGTTCATCCAGAATAATTTCAGCCAGCCTCTCATGTGCCACTGAACCACTCTCAATCCACTCCTTCTCTCTGCTATCCAGCAAGGGGCCATGTTGGCACTCACCAAGGGCCCACGTGTGTTCTCCTGTGACATGGTGCAGGAGTCCCACCCACATGTCCCGTGGAAAAACATTTACAAATTGAATTTAAATTCTGAGCGTAGAAACAAGACGCAGCAAGCTTTTACACAGACAGCATGAGAACTTTTTAGATTTTATAAGTGATGTTTGGACTAAAGCACTATATATGTAATCATATGCCATAACTAATAACAAATACACATAATATGACACAACATTTGTACACTAAAGACTAGGGTTGGGTGCCGAAACCCGGTTCCAACAGGGAACCGGTTCCGACGTAAACGGTAGTAACGAGACAAAACTTTGGGTGCCTGACTTTTTTTACCGCCCCCTATAAAACATCTCGCGGCACGAATGTTCCAATAATAAAACATCTCCAGTTAACCAGCAGAGCATTCATTTAGTTCGTTTGTTAAATAAGAGACGATCTAGCGCTGAAATGTGTTTTTTAAATGAAGTGATCAAAGTGCTCGTTTGCGCTGCGATCAGTGGCGCGGATACAGTGTTTTCTCCTGTGGCTCGTGCACACCACACTTTCTTCACTCGGACGCGCGCTTCAATCCGTTGCGGAGACTCTCTATTCGTTCCGGTGAAATCACAAAATATAATGCACACAAACGTGTCCCTGCTTGATATACAACCACTGATGAGCATAATCGGTTTTGAAAAAAAAAAAAAAAAAAACTGTACGAATGCAGATTAGAACCCAAAACCTCTGACACGCTTGACGAAAGTTCAAGTTCAGCTGCCAGTGTCGTGGTGGACATGGTAAGTCAAGTATTTTAATGCCAACTGCAAATCTTGCATATCAAGTATGAAGTATATCAAGTATATTTATATATAGTCTATAGGCCTACTGTGTGTGTTAAATATTTCTGCTTAGTGTCAGTTATTTCTCTGTTTTAAAGTAAAAGTCATAATATGAGAAGGCAAAATTTTGATCTTAACTTAAGTGTTTTAGGCTACATCAGTAGCCTATTAAACGGCACAATTTTTCATTTAATCAGAAATCAGAAAATCTTTAAAGATTTAAGTTAATATTGTGTCCAGTTTGGACATGGACACACACACACACACACACACACACACACATACATACACACAGGTATTATTTTTTTGATAAAGTGTGTGCGGTTTAGTTGTCTTAAAGGAGCTGTATGTAAGAAATGTATTTCAATTAATCATAAAATGGCCCTGATATGTCACTAGACATTAAGAAATCATGTTCATTTCAAATACTTATATCACTGACAACAGTAGTACGGCCAGGATATTGTCATTTAAAAAGTGAAGTTGTAGCCCTCAACTGATGTTGATGTTGTCATCTTGTGTTTTGGCCTGAAGCCCCACCCTCCACCTATCTACCAATCACAAAGTCAGTAGTGTTTCGGCATCCAGGTTGCCAGCTCTGCTCTAGTTACCACAGCTGCAGCTCCTTGTAGCAGCCTACTTTCCTGCTGGATCCTGCAACATATCTGGCAACCTCGAGTCAGGGGGGAGGGGGAGGGGATACAGTGATTGCAGTACCAGTTTTGGCCACAATCTTACATACAGCTCCTTTAAGTACTGGTTCAAGAACCGTTTAAGCACCGGAACCGTTTAAAAAATACAGAGTAGGTACTGGTATCGGATAAAACCCAACCAATACCCAACCCTACTAAAGACCCATTTTTAACTCTATAAACCAAAATAAGTTATGGAATAAGTTAGTTGAGTTTATGTACAGAAAATATGTATGTAAACTATGATTATGTCAACAGGATTGATGTAGATGAATTAAAAAATACAACTATATATATATATATATATATATATGTATATATCATGAAAGAATAAAAAGGTATGGGAAGGTGCTGGGATGTAAGTTTTTATTGTGATTTTATTGTGAAGCAAAGAAGGGGGGGGGGGGGGTCATATACTTACTGCATGAATTGTTTTGAACAAGTATTTGGACCCATGCCAGACGTCCAGAGTGTGGTGGACTCCGCAGTCTCTGTATTTCCCTTTGTCTGGAGGACAAAAGCTAGGAATTGAACGCATACTTCAAAATAACCCAAAACAATATCCTGTCATTATCACAGTGGTGTATTTTGTCTGGAATAGAGTGCAGAAATTTGGATTGCTTCACAAAAACCATAAAGAAGACTATAGTAAAGATACTTACTGAAGAGGGCTGATATTTGAGCGTGAGCATCAGTACAAATTTCTGTAGTTTAGTTCTTGACGGAGTGTCTCAAAGGTCTGCTGAAAGCCCTCCTTCTCCATGACAACAGAGTTCCTCAGTGTCTCCCTCTTGTCGATGTTGACCATGCAGATTATGTGTTTAGATTCATTTTCCATAGCTGTGTACTGTATGTGCAATACTGTGCACAGAATCCAGGACTGTTCATCCGAGCATCACCTTTTTTAAGGGAAAGCAAAAGGGCTAACTACACTGTTCAACAACGAGATACTCATTTTATGCAGATACAACTGCATAAAAACACTGGGCAACCGTAGATGAGATTAGCACTGTATAAGGCACATATATTTTACTCATTGAAGTTTTTGTAAAACAAACAACACAAACATTTATACATCAAAGTGTCTGGTTCCTTCTTACCAAGTGATGTGTAGTTACGGGTATTTCACCTGTAGTGGGGTTGTCACCTTGAGAGTGGTGCTGATGGTCGTTGACCCACACTGCCATCCTGTGAGTCAATAGGGTCACATGAGGCGAGGTGTGAAAGGGGGGGTTACACATACAAAGCAATCTTGAGATCTCTTACTAAGAGATTTAACCACAATTCACACCTTGCCTCTTGTGACTGCATGGTGGGTCAACGACCCTCTTGTAAAATAATATTGAGGGTCATTTGTTTTGTATGGATATATTCATGCATTCATTACATTCATTAAAATCATTAATTTTACCATTGTGAATAGCCGAGGGTAACGGTTGCTTCACGACCAATTTCAAAGTTAGTGCGCCTGACACTAGGGGCCGTATGCGACAATCGTATGCAAATGACGTGTGTAGTGGAAAGGGGGCTTAAATCTCTCTCTCCCCCACATATGTATTCAAGAACACTATGATTCACAAAATATAATGATTACAAATGATTATGAATGTATATAAAAAGTAATAATAATACTAAAAACAATATTAAATGATGAAATTTTAGTCTTCATTTATAAATGATCTTTTCGTTTAGAAATTAAAACTTGACTTAAAAGAAGATTAACATTACCATGTAATAGTCTCCTATTCTGCCTTCGTTGTACAGCTTTTTGAGGTGATGATGAACATGCTTTGTGGTATTGTTTTTTGTCTTCACGTGTAAAAGAAGAGAACTGTTATATCAGATGCCTGTGGTGTAATCACGGACTGTTATAAGGACTTTTATTTGTTTTTTGTTTTTTTCTCTCATCATTGTTTTTTCACGCAATATGTTTTAAGGAGAAGGGGAAGTGACGTGGGAAGGGGACTCTGGAGTTCAATCGGGGAAGCGGTCTGAGTATAGCGGGCTCTGTGTAATTGCATGAGGAATTCATCAAAGGGACTAAGAAACTCTTTTTTTGTGGATTACATGACGATTTTTTTCTGGACTACTACAGCTTCCCATCGGCTAAACAGACTGTGGCGAGATTCCGTAAATTCACAGGGAATATATTGACTGCGGCTTCTCGCCACGCTTCGCCTGGTATCTTTGTTTTGTGTCTTTTTCTTCTCACCGCGGAGGAAATCTAGTTCCATACAGACAATTTATGTGGTTTGATTGAACATTTGGTCTGCTGGCCAGGACATTGGGACATTGGGGTTCTGAGGGTTAAATGATATCTTTCAATACATTTTGTTGAACTTGTGTTTTATTGGTTTTTCATTAATATACAATTAATTCAAATCTACATACGTGCAGATTGATTGTATATTCTTTTTCCTTTAGTGGCTGTTTAAGGAAAGTAAGCTGCTACTGGCTTTAATTATCCCAGCAGGTATCAGATCCGTTACCTTATGTTTTGCGCGAAGTACTTTTCCCTTGCTGTTATAGTGTAAGGGAAATTGTTACAACCAGATGTACACCCAACACTACAAAAGAACAGACATACAGTTGTGTGTAAACATAAGATTACATACACCTTTGTTACGACCTGTGTTTAGTTTATTGTTTTCTATTGATCTGTGTTCCTTTTCCATGGGTTGAGAGCTCCGGAATCCCTCCTCCGGCTGATGATCAAATTTGTGTATTAGAGATATGAATTAGTTCAAGTGAACGTGCATCTTGTGATAACCTCTGAACCGTTCTCCTATATCTAAACCATCTTAACAGTGTGGAGCGTAGGGGTGTCCTGCCTTGTTTATTTTGAAATTGTTTGATCTGTTTTTGTCACGATACCACACACGGGAAACCGGGGATCCAATTGCAGTGTTTTATTTAAGGAAAATCCATACTCACAACTAGGTCCAGGCAAAGGTCAAATCCAAAAAGGCAATCCAAAACATAAAACGTATACACAGGTAACAGACTTCGGAAGTGGTGGACATTAAGCAAGGACTCCGTGACAAACACTGAAACAACCAGGGTATATATACACACACAGAACTAACAATGAAACAGGGAACAGCTGGGAACAATGATGACATGGAACAGCTGAACACAATGAACACTCAGTGACAGACAGGAATTGTGGGGAATGCAGTTCATGAATGTGGATGACACCGTGGGGAAGAGGACCTCTAGTGGACATCAGGAATACACAAACCAGACACTGTGACAGTTTTTGGCAGAGAGTTAGGTAAGCTAAATGTTTTTTCTTTTTTTATTTGATTAGGTTTATTCATTTTCCCCTCTTTTCTTTTTATATTCGTTTTGTTTGTTATTTTGGCCTTTTGGACACCCTGAAGAGTTGCTCTTTATTTCACTTGTTGTTTTTTAATAAATGTATTACTTTTGCTTAAATGTTGTGCATTTGTTTTTGATTATCGACCGGAGTGATGCGTGCTGGGATTTCATTTCCACAACCCAACAATTGTTTATTTCGCCTTTTTAGTGTAATTATATTCCCCTAGAGTCGGGGCATAATACCTTACAGAATCTGAAAATGTAAATATAAATATAATTTAAACTAAATAGGAGAGATCATGAAAATTGCATGTTGTTTTTTATTTAATGCAACAAAGCTACTTCACTTCACAGATGTTTACATGTAGTCTGTTGTGTTTTTATGCCGCTGTAACCTCTAAATCCTTCTACAACATTCCCATAACCTATTACAATCATACATTGCCCTTACCTGCAGGTTAAAGATGCTAGAAGTTGTTTTAGGGTCCCCGGCGGTGTCCGATACAGTTCAGCCCAGTTCCGTTTCACTGGGCTTTTGCTTAGTGTTAATATTTAAACTACAACAAAGTAAAAATACTTCTAGGGAAAAATCACTCTGAGACTTATTTTAAAAGTTTTTCGAATCACCAAAAATTGGTTTCGGTTTACTTAAAGTTTCAGAATAATACAAAGACAGTAAATTCAAAAAGGAAAAAAAATAACAGAAATGCGTATAGGTCTGCACCCGAATTGTGGCCCCGAGCAACAGGAAACAAATCCTTTTATATGGCTTAATTGGGGCCACCTTAAGAGTTTGGGGCTGTCCTTTATAATGAAGCAATCCCTTACGAGGTAAAATAACTGGCCTGGAACTTTCCACATTTAAAACTATTTTGCAAGAAGCACATTTCTACCAGAAAGACTCGGGAGATATAATTATAAAACAAAGCATATATTTATTGACAGCCCAGCAAGCAAATATTTATTAAGTTCTTTGGCGTAGGCCCCATCCGTAGCGTACAATCTGAGGGTAATGGAAACTGCATTTCCTGCCTGAAGAAGAAGGCAGGGGCGCAGCCGACCCCCGGGAGGTATGGGAAGGGACCATCCTGGTGGGGAGGATGGAGGGGAAGGGACCATCTTGGTGGAGGTGCGGAGGATGGAGGGGAAGGGACGATCTTGGTGGAGGTGGGGAGGATGGAGGGGAAAGGACGATCTTGGTGGAGGTGGGGAGGATGGAGGTAATTGGCAGCGCCAGCATCTGCGAACTCAGACATGTGTAAGTACTAGTCTTTTATAATGCAAGTATTAGCACATGAATGGTTAGATGTGGGGGTAATAAGTGATGTAACGATTGAGTCTTCCTAACAGAACTTACGCTAAAGCTTTCATATACATATCTCATATTTTGCCTATTACGCTAGAAAGCTTAATATACATTTAACCGTTCTTTCACCTGCAGTTGTTAAAACCACATCCTGCCTCTCGCCTCCTGCAGGTCTTGCAACTCTGGTTTTCCAGCATCTTACGCATATTAAACAATATCTTATATAGATTAAACAATTCCTAATTCCTATAAATATTAAACGGTTCCAGCTTCATTTTATGCAATGCATGCAAATTTCTAAATAATTGCTTGAGAAGTTATAATTAAGGTATTTAACTGAAGCACTTGGTTATCCTTGGAGTTAAACCATCCTGGTATGTTTTCATGATTATGCGGATGGCTGCAGGACTTCAGATGGAGGCTTTGAATCCTTAGCAATCTTTAAATCACGGTAGAACAACACTGGTTTTTCACCAAAACCCATTTTGTACTGCCACAGATATAAAGACTCGTTTGGCTTCAGCTCAAATGTGAGTTGTTCTTCGACTTCAGTCACTTCATTCCAGCTTTCAGTTTTAGTGCTGACGTGTAAACCTCCATATTCTGAAGAAAAGGAGAAATGCAACTTCACAATTAACCCTATAAAATCTCCAGTCGAGACTGACTTGGCTATTTTCCAGTTGTCTGTGATCTGGGACATCTTCTCCTTATCGTATCCAATCTTTTTATTAATTTTCTTTTGCCATGTCACTGGTGTATTGCTGTCATTAGTTACAGTTTTAATATTCTCCCAAATGTCAAAGGCTGGGCCTTTAAGTACTGACAGCCCACCAGGAAGGAAGTTAAGAACATCAGGATGAACAGAAAAGACACCAGGGTATTTTTCTTTGCTGAAGTCGTCAACTCTGTAGTACTCAACTCCCCAATCTGAGATTGGCTTTAGGAAGAAACAGTGGTGTGGCAGGCCCCAGTAATAGAGGCCGTTTCTGCAGTTGGGATGGAGCTTGTTCTCTACAGAGTCTTGATTCATGTTTGTTGTTTCTCGGTAAGTGCCCTTTTCTTGAAAGATGATGTAAAACTTGCCAAAGGCTGAGAAGTAGTGGTCTCCTCCCTGGCAGTTGGGATGAAGGCTGTGAACTTCAGCACCGCTGTCTTTCTCCAGGCTGGTGACTCTGCGGTAGGAATTGCCCTTGATGATGTAAAAGATGTTATCTTCACCTCCAAGGTAATGGTCTCCATTTTTGCAGGCAGGGTGCAGACTGAAAATAGAGATTTCTGAACCTCCATTGATACTACCTACCATCATATAGCAGTCGAGATCAGAGCGTATTATATAATAGTATTTGCCTGCTCCACAGATGTCAATGCCTTTTGCTTTGCTCTTGGGAATAATGCTGTTCATCGTGCCTGAACCTGCAACACAGAATAAACCAAACATTCAATCTCCACACCAAATGAATGCTGTTATTTCAGTCCTTTTAGCTCACTGATTACCAAAACAGCTTTATATCCCTTACAAAAAAGAAGTTTATTCAAGTGTGCCACAAGTATACTTCTTTTAAAGGGACACCAGGCAAGTGTGAGTGTTTTTTCTCTACGAAGCTCCCCCTAGTGTCTGGTAGTAAATGCTTTCAAACACTCTGTCGTAAAAACTAACTGTTGTCCCTCCCCCCTCGCCACGAGCAACCCAGCTGATCAGCTGTCAACCCAGCTGAGCAGAGGAACCGGCTATTTCAAAACCAGTTATGTCTACCGAGGCAAGTAAGGCAATATTTTATTTCCAACTGATGGTGATTTTTTTTTTTTTTTATTGTCATCATAGACTGTAAAAAATAGGTTGTCATGCATACTAACTTTAGTATTTTTACTGGGAACGAACGAAGAGTGAGAGAGTTTTGGGAGAATGGGCATGAGCATAATATATATATATATATATATAAATATATATATATATATATATATATATATATATATATATATATATATATATATATATATATATATATATCGGAGGCTAATATTTGTCTAAAGTTATATTAGCAAGGTCTATAAGTTCATCTGGTAGAATGACAGTTTACCTTTGCTTGTCTAAGAAAACATCAGAACGTTTTTTCTAGCTCGATCATGATATGTGCAACATGTTTATTGCCTATTATCAGACGCGTTGACTTAGGAAAGGCCAAACTACTACAGAAATCAAACGTGTTTGCTAATGACAATGCTAACATCAAAGTTATAGTATCTAGCGTAACGTTACTAGTAAGCCCGTAACAGACAGCGATGATAATAAAAACATTTACAGACAATAGCAAACATCCTGAGGTCACAATTACTTGAAATTTAACACAGTTTATTCCAAAGATACTTACAAGTGCAACAGCAGCCAGGTCAGCATCCATTTTGCAGGCTTCTGTTTCTCTCAGTTCTCAACATTCTGAAAAAGCTGGTCCGATATATTTACTCGAGTCTGACTTCTTGCTCGGTCAGTGTCCCGATTCCTCTTTCGTTGGTCCTCCGACAAAGATTTCCTAGCTTTCTGCTTCTTTTTTACAGGCTCAGCCATAACTCAATCTATCATTGCCCTTTGCTTATACATAGCCGGTGCTTGAATGGGGGCGTGTACGTGTGCAGTGCCGTCAAGCAATTCGTTACATCGCGAGACCTGATATCACGCGATACTTCCTGGAACACGACCCGCGTCCCATAGTTGCAAGTGAGTTTTTTCCGCTCTCGGGCACTAGGGGGGTGCGAAACCACCCCCATTCAACCCGAAATAAGTAATATAACCATTCCACTGACTCCGAAGCTGTTCAGTTAAGGTAAAAAAGTTACATAGTTTCCCTTTAAAATAAAAATAAAAATGTATACTTTGAGTCTACTTTTTGTATACTTCTCAGAATATACATTTTTGCACTTAAGTATGCTTGACTTATATTGACAGAAAGGTCAAAATAGGCTATATTTTGACTATACATGTACTCAATCTTTTGATAGAAATATACAGTGCCTTGTGAAAGTATTTAAATGACTTTTTTTTCCACATTTTTTATGTTGTTGTCTTGTGTTAAACTACAACCCTCTGGGGTCTGGGCTGTTTTCTGGGCCCTGGAGGTGTTCTGACATGCTCTGACATTTGTGCTCATTTCTGTTACTTGTGACATTTTCATGGCTAAAGTCTAATTACACTGTATTCAGCACAAACTCTGCTACAATAATATGTCAACAGCATGTATGTAAAAGTTTGCAGTTTTGAGATAATGACATTTATGCGTGGTTTGTGAAAATACAAAAGAAAATTCTCACTGAAATAAGGTCATGAAACCCATACTGATTATTTCTTCACAAGACTTTTGAAAATTGTATCACGTAGCCTAGAATATTTGCTCTAAAACTATGTGAAAATCACCCTGACTGCTCATTCAGAGAAGACAATATATTGATTTAAAAATTTTACGACGTGTTTTGTGTGAATAAGCCTTATGCGAGAGCTCATTAATATGTATGACTTTTCTCACCTGAGAAAGACAAAGACACTCCCCTAACGGCTCTATTAGGAGCTATCAGCATGAGCATGTCTTTATCCTATGAGAAGAAGCCTCGCTTAATTATTCATGTGTTGATTTCATCTGACAGGCGCTTCAAACAGTGAGATTGCATACAGTAAGTGAGAGATGCATGAATGGATTAAAAACTATTGTTTGTTTTCGCTTAGTAAGGGTTCCTGCGTCGCATAGATCCACTTTTCAAAAGATCCTTGTTGACGGCCACATTCACTGTTTCGCATGCCTGACAGCTTCTAGATGGGATAGGCTCTATGCACGAACGCTGCTAACGTATTTCCGGTAGGATCTCAGCCGGCGTCTTTACTTCCGAATAGCGCGTTCTATAGGACAATTCACTTTAATAAAATTCATTTTCTTAGAAACGGAGACAACGATTTTAGAAACTGATTCGCTAGTCGGATTTTGCGCGATATGAGAGAATACTCACCCTCAAAGTTGTTGATGTAGCTCGAAATTTATAATTTAAAGAACTTCTCTATCTTACTCAAATGCGTGACAGTTAACTGCCTCACAATATTGTTAACATCATTCACGTTAACCGCAGGAAGTTCTTGTAAACAGCGAGTGCAATTTGCCATTATCTCCACCAAATGCAAAAACGGCTTCTGACGCAGCACCGGATGTAACTGGGCGGGCTGAGACAAAACGCGGAAGCGATCGTGCATAGAGCCTATTGCGGGTCATTCTCATGATGGACCTAGCATTTCATTCGGGGCTCCAGGGGAGGATTAGATGTCGATCGCTGCATCAGAAAGAGAGCTGTTACGTTCTGGAAATGAAGATGATCCTGAGCTCCTACTATAATAGTGTGTGTGCCCATGCTGAATCAGATTCAGACTTGACAGCCACGCTTTCCCGGGTTAATAATAATAATAATAATACCTTTTATTTATGGGCGCCTTTCAAGGCACTCAAGGACACCTCACACTACAGAAAAAAGCAATAAATACAAAACATACAAACACATCGATGCTACACATCATACAATCATTTCATTAAAAGCTATTCTAAAAGATACGTTTTTATCTGAACTTTAAAATGGGAAATTTAATCCATTTGGCGAATGTGCAAGGGTAATGCATTCCACAGCTTAGGCGCCACACAACTAAAAGCTCTACCACCAAAGGAACTCATCTTGAAGTTTGGCACAGACAATAAGTCTGCAGAAGATGATCTCAAAGATCTAAGAGGTGTATACAAATGAAGAAGATCTGACAAATATTGAGGAGCCAGATTATGAAGTGCTTTAAATGTAAGAAGTAATATTTTATAATGTACACGTAAATGAACAGGAAGCCAATGTAGATGGTAAAGAATTGGAGTTATGTGTTCAAAAGAACGTGTACGAGTTACAATTCTGGCTGCTGAATTCTGTATTAACTGTAGTCTGTAAAGCTGTTTTTTTGGAATCTCACATAAAAGGGAATTACAATAATCAAGCCTAGATGTAACCAAGGCATGAATGAGAACTTCAGTACAGTGTTGAGAAAGTGAAGAACGAAGTCTAGTAATATTACGTAAGTGAAAAGATGCAGTACGTGAAATATTATTGATATGGGAACTAAAAGAAAGCAAACCATCAAAAATAACGCCAAGACTTTTCGCCTGGCTAGAAAAGTTAACCGGGCAATTATCAATGAGCAAGGGGAAAGATTGAGCTTCAGATAAAGCAGACCTAGATCCAACAAGAAGGGCTTCAGTTTTACCTGTATTTAACTTTAAAAAATTATTAGTCATCCATATATTAACATCCTGCAAACATTTAGTAAGATTAGAAGGGGGATGAGAAGCATTTGGTCTTGTGGATATGTATACTTGTGTCGTCGGCGTAGAAATGAAAATAAATACCATAGGAACGAAAAATATAACCGAGGGGTAGAATATAAATAATGAATAAAAGCGGACCCAAAACTGACCCCTGCGGAACGCCATGAGTGACCGAGACAGGCTCTGATTGAGCAGTCTTAATCTGTACAAACTGTTTTCTGTCACATAGATCAGACGAAAACCAAAGTAAAACATTATTAGCTACTCCAATGCAGGCCAATCTTTCGAGTAATACTGAATGACTAATAGTGTCAAAAGCAGCACTAATATCTAAAAGAATAAGAATAGACAGGAAACCAGAATCAGCAGCCAAGAGAAGATCATTTGTAACCTTAACAAGAGCTGTTTCTGTACTATGATTGGATCTAAAACCCGACTGAAAATGCTCATAAATGTCCTTATCTTGCAGATATGATTCTAGTTGAGTTGCTACTATTCTTTCAAGGATTTTAGATATAAAAGGGAGGTTAGAAATGGGCCTATAATTATTTAGATCATTAGGATCGGCACCAGGTTTTTTGAGAATTGGAGAGATTGAGGCCATTTTTAATGATGAAGGAACAGTAGCAGAAGATAATGAAGAACTTACTATAGCTGTAATAATAGGAGAGATCGAATAAGTACAAGACTTAACTAAAACAGTAGGTAAAGGATCGAGTGAGCAAGTAGAAGACTTAGACTTTGTGATCAACTTAGTGATGGAATCAACTGAAGGCAGCTCAAAGTTAGAGAAAGTTTTAGCAGGGGCAAAAATATGATTATGTCCAATTTGATAATCACTAGACATTAAGTCAGAATTAAGTAGTTCTTGATGAATATTGTCAATCTTAGATCTAAAAAAATTTGAAACAGATACACATTGATTGGGAGAAAGTGAAACAGTATTGTGAGGTTTCAACGGTTTGTTAAAAGTACTAAATAAAGTCCTTGTATTACTTTGTCCATTGGCAATTATATTTGCATAAAAAGATGATTTTGCGCTTTCCAGCTCAGCCTTGTAAGAAACCAGATGCTCAGAGTACATCTGTTTGTGTACTTCAAGACCAGTTCGTTTGCATAGTCTCTCCAGTCGGCGACCTAAAGCCTTTTGATGTCGAAGTTCCGGAGTATACCATGGAGACGAGTTGACATAGGATACAATACGAGTTCTCATAGGAGCAACATTGTCAAGTATTTGAGAAAAACTATTGTTATAGAAATTTACCAAGTCAGATGTAGAAGAATTAAAACAACACTTGTTTACAGAGTGATCGATCATTCCATCCAAAACATTAAGATCAATATTCTTAATATTACGAAATGAAACAGAGCGTTGAGACTTAACTTTTGCCAATGGAAGACAGATATTGAATAATATAGGCTTATGATCTGAGATAGAAGATTCAATAGGAGTAAAATTAAAAGGCTTGACACCTGAACAGCATACAAGATCCAAAATATGTCCCTTGTTGTGTGTTGGAAATTTAACAAACTGCACAATGTCAGCACTATCCAGAATTGATTTAAATTCATTATACTGAGTGTTAGTAGTATTGTCAAAATGAATATTGAAATCTCCCATCAACATGATGTTCGGAGACAGGGTACACAGATGTGTTAAAATGGTAGAAAATTCAGTAAAAAATATGTTCATAGCAGAAGCTTTTGGTGGTCTATAAATCGTGACAACAATAGTGGGAGTTGAACCTTTAAGCTGTACAGCCAATATTTTACGCTGGGGGCGCAGTGTGGTGCGTAATTGCCTTGCCCCACCCCTCGGCAGTCAGACATGGCGGAGCGTCCGACGCCAGGCCTAATACTCGTATGCATTGGTAGATCCTGTGCTAGGCTAGGTCCCATATGTTGTAATCCCTGCAGCGATCCCATATGTGTATTCTTCCATGCTACGGCTCCCTGCAGTGAATCCATGTCTTTCCCTTAGCAGAGTCCACTCTGCCGTCACTGTCCGGTGTAGTCTCCCCCTACTCAGACTGGAGTCACCCCAGTGACATTCCATATGTTGTAATTCCCCTAAACGGCCAGTCCATATGTGTAACTCCCACATGATACCTCCCTACGGGCAGGATGTGGGATCTGCAACGTTCCTCTCCTTTGGAAGGGCACACTTTCCCAGTGTTATCCAAGAGTTCCACTGTGTGGGTTATACGGAACAGGAGTTCGAGCTCCCTCTACGCAGGCCTTTGGGGGTCTGAGAGACTTACCCGTAGGGTGCTGGAGGTGGCAGCAACCGTGACGTTTTCCATAGGGATCCCAAATATGTCGGCACGTCTAATGTGACCGACTGAAAGGGAACATCTCAGTTACGTATGTAACCCTCATTACCTTGAAGTAGGGAACGAGAGATGTTACATCTCGTCGCTACGGTTGCTACGTTAGGGTTGCCATCGCTGTATTGCCAAACATGACTTGGCTTCTCAGCGTAAAACAAATATATGACGCGCCTGCTGCTCATTATGTGCTCACGCTGCAAGGCACAGCAGCTGATGCAATTATCGCATGCCAATTTGCATTGGCTCATTTTAATACACATGAAGTAGACTGGTCTCTCAAAGCGACCCCATTTACGATGGCATCTACATTGGCGTCTATGGTGATGTAACGTCTCCCGTTCCCTCCTTCAGGGAATGAGGGTTATATACGTAACCAAGACGATATCTACTCTTGTATTTAAGTTTTGGAATGCAGAATTCATTCAGCATAAACTTCAAATGTATTTTGGTGATGTTAAAACTGCAATTCAATTACACTGTAAGAGTATTGCACATTCATTAATATTACACTGATAACAGACAGAGGTCATACTATCCTTTACTTTTAGTGATTTTAAAACACATTGTAATGGCATTTCAAGTAAATTTGAAGTGTGCTAATGGCATCATTTCTGTGTGCTTCAAATACAATAAACTAATCTTTATAAATAGTGGCACAGCTTAGGAATTTGCCTTTTACTGATATTCCACAGACACCCCCAGTATACCAGTAACTCACTTATCAGAACAGACATGTGTACATTGACTGTAGGAAACACTACGGAGTGGATTCGAACCCGGGTCACTGCCACACAAACGCACTCATTTTACCAACCTTGCATATATGCATCAATTAACAGATACACAGTTAATAATCTATTTTGCTGTGTTATTTGTATAATGTTTTTCAAGCCCTTTATTGATATGTTTGGTAAATGTAGTTATTGTTTATTGAGCTAAAGTTATATTGACAAAATGAGTATAAATGTTCCAGTGAATTATAGAGTATGCTGTTGTGACTTGAATAAGCCATATACCCTACAAAACTACTATTTGCTGTAGATCTGTTGATCTGTCAAATGTATTATTGTAAAAGATGTAGATCTGTTGATTTGTAAAATGTATTATAGATAACACTAAAGTTTTCAGTGAGGAAACACCCATATCACTCTTGTGATTATTTCTCCCCTTTTTCAGGGGTGTAACACTCACAGATGGGCGCAAACGCATTCTTTATTTAAACAACGCGGCGCAGGACGTGAAAATGAAAACTGCGTCGGGCTGAAACTAGCAAAACACACTTGCGTCGCGCCTGGCGCCGCATAATGCTCAGTGTATGATAGGGCCCATTTGGCTGCAATGAGTTTAAAGACCTTACTTCTGAGAAATGTGTCAAACCTCTATCACAGATTCCCAATAGTGTTCACCCCATAAACTAGCTGGAGGAAACCTTTGAAAGAGGTTGCCCACTTCATAACCTCATAGGGCTGGGTATCGATTCAGATGTTACAATTCGATTCGATTTCAATTCGATTTCGATTCTCGATTCGATTTTCAATTTCGATTCTCGATTCGATTTTTCAATTCTAAATTAGATTTCGATTCGACTCAATGAATATTTAATACAAATCCTATATTTATTAAAAAAAGATAAAGAAAATAAAAGTTAACATAAGTTTTCAAGTGTTTAATTAATAAAAAGAAATTAAGAGCTACAAACCTGTATATTAAATTCTTTTTATTTTAGGTACACTTGGGTACATTAAAACTGAACCCAACTCCATATTTCAAATGCATACAATGAATAGACAGGATTTTGATGCAAGATGAAAAATTGATGCTGAAAATTGGACAAGTCAGAACAGTCGCATGTCTTGATCAAACAGGTTAACAATCCTCACATAAACCCATATAAAAACATTGCATATAATTTTTATCTGTGCCCTTCCTGTCTAACAGCTAGGCCATATACAGAAATTGAATGAAGTTATTATCAAACAGTCTGTGCTGCATTAATTATAAATTATATATAGACTAATCAAAGTTACAAAAGTTCTTTAGTCAAGAGCAGTGAGTGTTTTTCTCTGTTCTCAGAGAAAAACGCGGATCTCACACGCGCCTCATTCTCTCTTGAGTCACACGTTCATCATAAGACTGCTCTTATGTTATGAAAATACTCAACAAAAAGACATTTTGGCATAATTGTGTGCGTTATTGTTCGTTCAAGCGCGAAAGATAACTCTATTCTGGGTTGTCTTGTGCGCACGCACGCTATCATCGCAAGTTGTTCTGTCACAGTCACGACATTCACAGGCAAACTCTTTTTTTGTCTTGTGGCGCATGAATGGTTTAAAAGCATTTGCATGAATACGAGCGGGATCATGTAACACTAGCCAAAGGATGACAAAAAATTAACAGAAACTGCGTTAATTGCGTTAAAAGCCCAAATTTGTTTATTTCATATAAAATCGCAGCATTTGGCGTCATCTAGCCTAATTGCATATAGGCTTGACATCGCGATTGCGATATGATTAAATGTGCAGCACTAATTGAGGTTATTTTATGATTTAGATAAAACTAACAAAATCTCACAGCATTAGCTATAAAATTGAGTTTGCAAGCCTATGAACTGTGGAGGAAAACTAATTCTTGGGTAATAGATAAAGATGGAAAAAAATCAATTCTTGGCGTTTGAGAATCGATTTTGAATCGACCACATTTTAAAAAACGATTAAGCGAAAAATCGATTTTTTTGCCCAGCCCTATAACCTCAATGACATGTCCATACTCACTCAGCCCAACAACCAGTCTCTGTAAGGGATGAATGAGGCAACTCATCTTATGATCCTGTAGATGCATGAAGGCCATACTATTGATTGTGGGGATTGTTTGTATGTTGTCATATCATTAAACAAGGCCGCTGTATGAGTTCTCACCCAAGACTATAGCACAAGAGACAATATCACATTCTGTGTATTGATAGTTGTTTGTTCCATCGCCCCTTAAAATTGTCTGAAGTAACATAGGCCTAAATATAGGCTACAGTATGAATGTAGTATCAGTGAGGGGGGAGTTTTTGTACATGTTTGATAAGTCAATCTCTCCTCCGCTTACTTTCATGGGCTGTGAAATATTATTCATCAACCACAGTTTTGCTGTACTTTTGCAACCAAACTCGCAACAATGAGTGGTATAGATATTTGTATGTGTGTGTATTTGTAGGACATATTAAAAGTATTTTTTGTGCTCACAGAAAATCATTATGATAATCACTTTTAACAAGTTTCAAACATGTTGTAGATGGAATTAAGAACCTGGCCAGTGTACTTTCTTAAATGATAAAAGCATAGTCTACACCTACAGTTTACATTCACCTTGCAGAATTTTCTAAATGTTAGTAGTTTTAGCAAAATAAGGGCAAATATTAAAATGTCATGTTTTATTAAAATATTAAATGATTAAAAGTCACCATGAAAAGAAGGGCCAACTATCAGTGTTCGCAGATTGGGCGGTTTTGAATTTGATTGTGCTGGTTTGCACAATGGCAACATTTGGGCTGGTTTGGGGTCAGTTCGGCAGTTTTCAAACAACTACATGTTAAATTCTAATTGGTTAAACAAAACTATAGTGTGCATGTAGTCCATAAAATCAGTCATCATGACATTACTAAACACACATGCCCATGCAGAGTCAGCTGGCGTTGGTGTTGCTAAATTGTTTTGTCTCATCCTTTCATCTCTCTCTCTCTCTCTCTCTTTCTCTCTCTCTCTCTCTCTGTGTGTGTGTGTACATTGTCGATGTGTCATTGTCACCAATTTATTTTTGTGGTGGTTCTGCATTTTGGATTATTTTATTTGAAATTTATTTAAATTATAAGAGAGCAGTTTTTATAGTCTCACAAATGTATTTCCCTGTGTGTGTGTGTGTGTGTGTGTGAGTGAGAGAGAGAGAGAGAGAGAGAGAGAGAGAGAGAGAGAGAGAGAGAGAGAGAGAGCATGATCATTTTACATTGTGGATGTTTTTTGCATTGTTGGAAGTGTGCCACTTCATTTCCATCTATGTGTGTCCTGCGATGTTTCTGATTTTGAGGATGAATCTTGTCCATTTTCTAAGCGGGGTCTCGGACCTGAGTGTGAATTTTTTACACACTAACATAAAAACAGATCTAAAAAGTGTTGACAACTGTACAAAGTCTCATGCCATTTGGACAAAGAAAATTATTTTTTATATTTTAGAAAATGTCATTTGGGGTCAAAAAGACCCAGAAGACCACCTAAGGGTTTTAAAGAAACAGAATAGTAATGAAAACACCAAGACTTTAAAAGCTTTTTTCCAGCTTTATTAAAAGCAAAATCTAAATGGTATATGCCATAAAGTAAAACATGTGGAAAATATGTAAAAAACAAACAGCTTTTAATTAGCCTACATGTATACGCCAAATGCATGAGTACAGAATGCAGTGCTTTTTATACTTGTGAATCAAACACATTAGCAGACATCGATTACACTATGACAACATCTATGACTACATCTACAGTAATATAGACTAAGCATGCATTTTTTTCTAGCCTAACTTTCCCAAAGCCTGATTTAGCCACAATATTGAAAGATCTGCAGTTGGGTTGCATGTGTGAGATTTTAAGAAGGAATTTCATAAGATTTAAAGTCGGATTCTGTCTGTTTCTTTTAATCATTAAGACAAAGTTTCAATAATACCATAATGAATAGTGTTGTAGTTTGTAGTTACATTGACTGTAACTGAAAAATCTCTTTGCTATATTAAACAATTCAAGCCTCATTTTAAGTAATGCATGCAGATCTTTAAATAATTGCTTGAGAAGTTATACGGTATTTAACTGTGGCACTTGATTATTCTTGGAGTTAAACCATCCTGACATGTTTTCATGATTGAGCGGGTGGCAGCAGGACTTCAGTCGGAGGGTTTGGATCATCTGTAATCTTTAAATCACGGCAGAACAACACTGGTTCTTGACCAAGACCTATTTTTTACTGCCACAGATATAAAGACTTGTTTGGCTTCAGCTCAAATGTGAGTTGTTCTTCCACTTCAATCATTTCCTTACAGCTTTCGTTTTTAGTGTTGGCATGTGAATCTCCTAAAAAGAAGAGGTGCATCTTCAAAATTAACTTAGCATGTTCTCCAGATTCAATCAAGGATGACGTGGCTATTTTCCAGTTGTGTGAGATCTGGGACATCTTCTCCTTATCGTATCCAGCATTTTTATTGATTTTCTTTTGCCATGTCACTGGTGTATTGCTGTCATTAGTTGTAGTTTTCATATTCTCCCAATTGTCAAAGGATGGGCCTATAGTTACTGTCAGTCCACCAGGAAGGAAGTTAACAACATCAGGATGAACAGAATAGACACCAACACACTCATCATTGCTGAGGTCGGTACCTTTGTAGTACTCAACTCCCCAATCTGAGACTGGCTTTAGGAAGAAGCATTCGTTTGACAGGCCCCAGTAATAGAGGCCGTTTCTGCAGCTGGGATGGAGCTTGTATTCTTCAGCATCTGAGTCTGTATTCATGTTTGTTGTTTCTCGGTAAGTGCCCTTTGTTTGGAAGATGATGAAAAACTTGCCAGAAGTTGAGAAGTAGTGGTCTCCCCCCTGGCAGTTGGGATGAAGGCTGTGAACTTCAGCACCGCTGTCTGTCGTCAGGTTCTTGACTCTGCGGTAGGAATTGCCCTTGATGATGTAAAAGGAGCCATCTTCATCTCCAAAGTAATGGTCTCCATTTTTGCAGGCAAGGTACAGACTGAAAATAGAGATGTCTGAACCTCTATTGATACTACCTATCTTCATATAGCAGCCAAGATCAGAACGGATTATATAATAGTATTTGCCTGCTCCACAGATGTCAATGCCTTTTGTTTTGCTCTTGGGAATAATGCCGTTCATCGTGCCTGAAACTGCAACACAGAAAGAAAAAAACATTCAATCTTCTAACCATATGAAAGCTGTTACTTTAGTCCTTCTATAGATTGAGCTCATCAAAGCGTATATCCCTTACAAAAAAAGAAGTTTATTCAAGTGTGCTTTAAGTATACTTCTTTTAAACTAAAAATAAAAATTTATATTTTGAGTCTACTTTTTATATACTTCTCAGAAATATACTTTATGTACTTCACAGAATATACTTAAAATTGCACTTAAATATACTTGACTTATACTGACAGGATGAAATACCCGAGGAGCCAATAGTGCAATGCACAGGGTCTGACCCTGGTGAGACCAAGGAGGACCCCGGCCTGGAATCACCCCACAGTGCCCAGAACCTCCAGGCACCAGAAGCTCCATCCTCAGGTAGAGTAAACCAAGTACAAATGAAATGGACAGCAACCAGCAAGAATAGCGAGTGGCAGCAGTTTGGAAAAGATGTTTCCCACATAACATCAAATATGTGGAAGGATGATGCTGACAGTTGCCTTCAAGCCCTGACTATAATCATTGTACAGAGCTGAACGGTTTGGTAAAGAGGATGAGAAAATCGTCAAAACTCCATATACCAAGAACCGGAGAGCAGAGAGAATTCATCAGCTGTGACAGGAGCTCCACATTCTCAAAAAGCATTAAAAAGACTGCAGAGGAGGAGGAGAAGCCACCGCTTGTCGAGCTTCGCAACATTATTAGGAAGAAGCTACATACCTTGCGAAGAGCAGAGTGGCACAGGAGACGGGGAAGGGAGAGAACGCTCAGGGTTACTTAACTGTAACCCTTGTTCCCTGAAAAAGCGGAACGAGATGCTGCGCTGTTCAGCGCATTGGGAATGTCTTTAATCGTGACCAGCTGTGGATATAGTGTGTAAACACATCAATAGAATTGACCTGGAGGTAATATAGCCTCGGTCGATGATGTCATTGGCACGCACACGCGACGCAAGGCTATAAATAGATGAGCCACAGGTGCATCGTCAGATATTTTGTTTGAAGAGCAGTCCTGGGACATCTTCTGCACGGCAGCGCAGCATCTCGTTCCGCTTTTTCAGGGAGCAAGGGTTACAGTTAAGTAACCCCGAGCATTCCCTTTCAAAAGCTACAATCAATGCTGCGCTGCTTAGTGCGTTGGGAACGAAAATGCCCACGCCACCGTACTTGAAGGTGTCTGGACCCCTTATGGTTGTGTAGGTGTGCTCACAGGAACGCAAGACATTAGCTTATGATGTCGATTCAAGGACGTGAGAGCCCGGAGTAGCATGAGATGGTAAAACCATCTTTAGAGTCAGAAGTTTGTCCGACGCTGATTCTAGAGGTTCAAAAGGAGTCTCAACCAGACCCTCTAGGACTATTGCTAAGTCCCATTAAGGGATCTTGGTTCTTACGGGAGGCCTCAGTCGCCTGGCCCCACGAATGAAACAAGCGAGCAGAGGATGTCTCCCGAGTGGCACCCCGTCAACCAAGGCTTAGCAAGCCGAAAGAACAGCCACATAAACCTTGAGAGTGGCAGGGCATGTGCCTGTTGATAGTTTTTCCCGCAGGAAATCCAGTACTGAAGCAATCTGGCAGTTGACCGGATCTGCATTATGTACAACACACCACCTTTCAAAGACACCCAATTTGTTGGCATAACTCTTTCTAGTGGAGGAAGCCCTAGCACTTAGAATGGTCTCAACAACGTTAGGCGAAAGCCCGGTGTCCCTTAGTTGGTACCTATCAGGGCCAGGGCCCGGGATGGAATATCGTGCCCTCCGTCTGAGACAGAAGGTCCCTCCTCTCCGGAATCGCCTATGGCGAGCCGTTGAGGAGAGATATTATCTCAGAGAACCAAACTCTGTTCGGCCAACGCAGCACTATAAGTAAGAGGCAAGACCCTTGTTGGCGAACTCTGGTTAGAACTTCCGGGAGTAGAGCGACTAGAGGAAATGCATATAGGCGCTTATTGGGCAATGTGTGCACCATCGCGTCCAGACCCAGGGGGGCTGGGTGACTCAGAGAGAAGTAGAGGGGACATTGTGCTGTCTGATAAGAGGCGAAGAGGTCCCCCTCCGCTTCGTAAAATCTGGTCCAAATCTGTTTCACTGCTTCTGGGTGGAGTTTCCATTTCCCCATCGATAGTTTCTGTCTGGACAGTAAATATGCTCCCACATTCAAATGCCCTGGAATGTATATTGCTCTTAGTGACAGGAATTTGTTCTGGGCCCAGAGAATGATTTGTCTCAGTTGTGCCCGCATCGTGATCGAATCCCAAACAAACCCGAGATAAGTCGTTCTCTGGGCAGGAGAAAGAACACTTTTCTTGGCGTTGAGCCTTGGTGTTGAAACTAGATGAGCTAACACGATGTCTCTGTGTTGAAGCGCCATCTCTTGCGATTGTGCTAGTATTAGCAAGTCATCTATGTAATTTAAAATGCGAATGCCCTGGAGTCTTAATGGAGCCAGTGCTATATCCATGCATTTTGTGTATGTATGGTGTGACAAGGCTAGGCCGAATGGAAGAACCCGAAATTGGTAAGTTTCACTCCCGAAAGCGAACCTCAGGAACCTCCTGTGTTGTGGCAATATTTCTTTATGAAAGTACATGTCCTTCAGATCGATCGTGACAAACCAATCATGATGTTGAATCTGCAACACGATCATCTTGACAGTTAACATCTTGAACTTCAGCGCTTTTACCATTTAGTTTAAGCCTCGAAGATCTAAGATTGGACACAATCCCCCATCCTTCTTGGAAACCAGGAAGTATCTGCTGTAATAGCCTGACTCTCTCTCTGGAAGAGGAACATGTTCTATGGCCTCTTTGCTCAGTAGAGATTGTAGCTCTTGTGACAATATGTGCGCCAGCTCCGGCTTCACGGAAGTGGAGACAAATAAATTGGATTCTGTATCCTATTTGAACTACGCTTAATACTCATGCAGAAATGCCTGTCAGAAGATTCCACGCTGCCAGACTCTCTGATAGTGGTACTAGTTTAAACACTTCCTGTTGAGGGGATGTTAGATGTCCCTTGTAGTGTTTGACGACAGCAGGAAGCAACGGGACATCTAAAATTTGGCTGGAAACCGCTGACCCCGAAACGCCAGAGGTGGCGGAGATGGAGATGTTTCGTGAGGGTAGCGGAACGGGGTGAGCAGACATTTGACGTGCCCCGTCCAACAGAGGGGCTACCCCCTCCAGACTGGGCGCAATACCATCAGGTCTGCTTCCTTTTAATAGTGATGATAATCCTTAGGTCTGCCCTGGAGGTTTGGTGGCCGATGGCCCCTCCCCTTGAGTGCGGCGAGGAAGAAACTGGGCAAATGCTTCCTCATGTTTCTTAACTTCTCTAAATCTGGTGACTACGGAGTTAACTGCATCACCAAATAAACCTGAGGGGGAGATCGGGGCATCAAGTAAAAAGACTATTTCTTTGTCTTTGATGCCAGACAGATTAAGCCACAGATGCCTCTCCGTGCTCACCAAAGGAGACATTGAACGGCCGATGGCGCGGGCCGTTTGCTTGGTAGCACGAAGAGACAGGTCTGTGACTCTAAAGAGCTCATTAATTGTCTCCCCCGCACTCAAATCCTTCAAGAGGTCAGCCTGGTACGCCTGTAACACCGTCATGGTGTGCAGCGCAGCACCACCCTGACCTGCAGCTTGGTAAGCTTTACCCACAAGAGCTAACGTTGTTCGACCTGTAAGAGTATCAAATAGTGAGGGACCATTTGGTCACATCATTTTTGGAGAGACTTCTAAATGTGGTGGTTATAGCATATACTCTACATTTCATACATTTATATGTATCATATCTTCTACATTTAAAATGTATAATAAACGACTGCAATACAAAGAGTAAAAAACATCTTAGACCTACCTAATTCAGAGGAAGTCACCTCTTTTCCGAGTTGCATAGATGTTGATAGTGGAAGCGTCAGAGTTAGAGCCGCCTCTCCTTTAGCTGTGGGTTTTAAAAAAACATATATAAACATCTGCTATTTAGCATAAGCCTAAATTAAATTTAGCGTTAGCCTTAATTTACTCATTCAACTCATTAAAATGATAAGATAAGACAAATAAAATGAGAATTCTGTTTTTTTTTTTTATTAATTCATAGCTTCCACAAAATCAGGCTCTGGTCTGGGGCAGGTCTACAGCATTTATTAATATTAGTTCATATTAATTTCAACATTTACTAAAACATTATTAAAATCAAAGGTTGTATTTGTTAACATTAGTTAATGCACTGTTAACTAACATGAACAAACAATGAACAGATGTATATGTATTAACTAACATTAACAAATAACAAATGTAACAAATGCATTGCTCATTGTTAGTTCATGTTAGTAATACATTAAATTAAGATTCATTAATAAACATTAAAGTGTTACCAAGGAAATAATATAGTTGTGGTTGCAGTTAAATTAATACTAATCAAATAGAACTCACTAAAAAATAAACTAGAAAATATGAGAAAAAAAGATAAAAGTAAGATGTATCCTAAATGCAAAGAATAAAACCCCAAACAAACCTCAAACACAATATAATATCCAGACAATACATGCTCTGCCACATGGAATTTACAAAACACTAAATATTACAAACACCATCCATCAAAAATAATCACAGATAAATAAACACTATATGTCTTTAACCAGCATGGATGGCCAATATAGTTAAATAAATGAAAGAGATATCACAGAGAACAGCGATAACCCTTCTTACCTTGGCACAGGCCAACAGAACTGTGACTAAACAAAAGCTCCAACTCAGTTAAAGTGAAGCCGCAGTCTCACGTAGACCTGCGAAACAGACGTGATTGGCAAGTATCCACTGCCCTGTCCCAAATGACACAGCACTTTTTCTTTCTCCCCCCCTCAAGGTTATACTTGTAACAGATACAAATGTTTCACATTTACTGCCCTAAATAATTCCATAGCATAATAAGACATTAATAACTTTTTATAGACCTATATGATAAATGTTGAAGACAACATTCATCTCAAAGATATTGAAGAAAAGTATATTCACATATTAAAGAGGAAAAAGAAAGAAAAAAAAGAACAGAAAAGGGTATATGTGTATAATCAAAATAAAGAGGAGGAATTTAATTATTTGTAAATGTCCATAGTTCTGGTAAAAGTCCTAAAATTCCTTGTAAGGTTTTAAAATAAATCTTCCTATCAGCCTTGAAACTGGAGAAATGTTGGGTATCCTCTCAGATCATTTACATTTGTGTATGTAGAACTTTAAACCAAGTTAAATGATAAGATTTAACATAAAAACATGACTCTTGTCTAATTTTTTTTAAAATTTATTTATTTTTGTCATAATAAAAAATAACATCTCTTTTCCCTATGTGAATTTTAATTCCACTTAGCATATTCAATATTCCACATCAATCCAAAATAATTTAAAATCCATTCATTCAAATAAAGATGCAACATAGTTTGGGTTAACCCTAACCCTAAACGATAAATAAAATATCCATTTAGTTTGGTTAGCCTGGTATTTAGCATAATCTTAAACTAAATTTAGCATTAGCCTTAATTTACTCATTCTACTCACTGATAGGATAAGACAAATAAAATGAGAAAATGTGAATTCTATTTTATTTTGTTTCATTTGTGGCTCCCAACAAAATCATTAAAGGCTCTGATCTGGGGTAGTATTAAAAAAAAAAAAAAAAAAAAAAAAATTATTATTGTATTAAATTGTATAATATTGCCCACACCACCAGCACTACACTACACCAGTGCAGCATACAGCATCTCATCAGCAGCATGACACAGCATGACACAGCTTATGTTACCAATCAACATCACAATGCACTGCAAATTATAAAAGGGAATAATATAGTTGTGGCTGCAGTTAAATTAATACTAATTACATGAAACTCACAAAATTAAAAACTAGAATATATGAAAAATAAAGATAGTTGCCTGCACAAAGATGCATAATATCTGCCTTGGAGTTGGAGATGCTGTGAATGAGCTGATGCAGCATGATGCAGCAGAAAGCAGAGGATCATCTAAAAGAGATAAACAAATAGAAATTGTATATACAATTTGAATAAACAAAAAAAAATGATGAATATAAAAATAAATTCTGACATCTAATTCTAATTAACCACATTTACATAATTCAAGTTTGTTTTATTTAAATATATATTGGACGAATGAATCTGTGAAAAAATACAATTTTATTAAATGTTAACTATTGTACATACTGTGATGGATTTTTTTCATTTCAACATTTATTTTTCTTGCAGGAACAACAAACATATGTTTTTGAATTTTAGAAATGTTTAGTTTAGTTTACATTTAGTTATGTTTCCAAACTCTTTGGCGAAAACTTGTGACTTTAGTTGTGTGAGTGTAAAAATAACAAATATGGGAAATGAAACTAGACAGATGTCTAAACTTCAAAACTTGTGATTGTAATCATTAAAAGTCAAGTCAAGTCAGTCAAGTCAAGTTTATTTATATAGCGCTTTTCACAACATAGGTTGTATCCAAGCAGCTTCACAGTAATAAATTAAAACAATACATCAATGTTTGTTTCTAGTGGAACGTCTACGTTTGGTGCATTAACCATGCTTGCATTTTAATGCATTGTATTTTTAGGGCTTGCATTTTTATGGAAATTCAACATGGTTGGGGGCTTGCATTTTTTTATGAAATTCAACATGGTTGAATATTTAAGCTGTGAATATTTCAATTAAAAACATTTCAAACACATTTTCATCATTAAAAATTCATTAATCCATATTCACCTTTCATATTTCACTTACAAAATATTCAAACTGTTTAAAAATACAACCTATAAAATTCAACAGGCAATTTTCAGTCCATTTTATTTCACTTTGCAAATTCGCTTCCACAAATTCAGTGGTTCAAATTTGACAATAAATTCAAAGGAACTGCAGGAAAAGCAGTAGATTACCGAGCATACTCTTCATCTGCTGTTAGTCGACCTCACCAGCAGGAGGTGCAAAAGCGCGTGTTGTTGAAGACCAGCAACAGTTAGAGCAAGCCATTCATTCATTCATAAAACTCATTTACAGCAATGTAAGTGTATTTGTGATTATTATGACGGCGGTTTTATGTTAAATTCAGTGTCTTCACGGTTACTTTCCCTGTGTAGCCTACAAGCATCTTTCTCTACCGTGAACAAGATTATAATGTTATTCCCCGATGCGGATATACAGATCCAATGTTACATTTTTGAGGTTGACATATATTTCTCTTGGTTGTTTAGTTGCCTTAACTTTATATTGCGGCGATGTGCTGTATGCAGGTTATTAGGGTTTCCCTCAATACTTCAGGATTCCCCTGCTGAACATATAAATCGCTTAACGTAGCTTAATGGACTAATTACAGTGATATAAAAGACCAAACTCGCAGGCAAGCAGATGGACTCAGAATAACGCGCAAAGCTTAATGTTGAGCATTTTCCAGTGATAGACTGGCATAAAGTTGGCTTGACGTTGGACATTCGCACATTTAGGGACCATCTCTAAAGTGTATACAACTTTGGTACACGTTTCTAACTTCAATAGCATTTGAATAGAACGACTTACAGTCATAAAACCAACTGTAATGTGTTCATGTAGTGTCAGGCATACTGCGCACCCTTTGGATTTTTTATATTTATTCAAATAAATTAAAGTTTGCTATTGAAGTTAGAAACGTGTATGCCAATGGTGTATGCAGCTTTTGAGACGGTCCCTAAATGTGCAAATGTCCAATGTCAAGCCAATTTTACATTTATTAGGCTACATTTAGTGTCACGGGTGACAAAATGCTGGGAAAAGCGGAACCTTTCTTTTCTCTTTCTATGTCCCCGAGGGGAGTTATTTTGGTGTAACACCTCACTCCGGTTCCGGGTGTAGCGGAGATATTGCGCAAACTAATTACAGCTGATGCACGACAGGTGTGAGGGAGAGAGAGGAGCGGTGTTTGTACAGGTTTTCCGCTTCACAAGAGGAGGATAAAAGAGCCATTCAGAGTCGAGTTAGAGTGAAGGTTGGAACTGGTAAAAGTCGATCGGTGTTCAGTTGATCAGTTGTTTGGCTGGGTCTCTGTCGTTGTGTTTTGGGGTAGAAGATCTCCTGTTTGAGTGCTTACATTTGATGCTGTGATCCTGGAAATTTGTGTAAGTGGAGAACTGCCATTGGAGTCTGTCGTTTAGAACTGCTTGTGGAATACTACTGGATTGAACTGCTGCTTGGATCTGCGCTGGAAGAGGAAGGAAGAAAGATAAGTGAATTAATTTCATCATTGAATCAAATGTAAAGCTTGAAGAAAAGACTGTGAATGTGAAATTTACTGTTGAGGAGGACATCTGTTTCAGATACGCTGGAGAGAATGGAGAGTTGAATATTCCCATTGAAATGCATGGATGAAGCGAGTTTTTCTGATCAGCCCTACTGTGTGTGAGTGATTTGCAGTTGTTTGCCTTACCCGATGCACGCTGAATTAATGCTGTGGATTTGTAGTGGACACGAGTGCTGTGTGTTATGCTGAGAAGAGTCTCCCAACGCCTGCTTTCATTCTTGTGAAATGATCTACTTGTCCTCATCCAAAATCCAGAACGATACAACTGAACTGGTGAAGTAATGCTTTGTATTGTCCTCTCTTCCACTGAATATTGTCGTGAAGTAATTCCTCATTGAAGGCTCCTGTTAATCCTCTCCCTCTCTCTGAAAGTACAAGTCTCGTGAAGAACCGTATGGCTGTGGAAAAGTCTGAATCGTTATACTTACTGACCGAGCTCTGAAGATGTACAACATCGCTGGTAAAGCTGCCGATTGAGTCTCTCGCTAATGTCTGATGAAAGTGTTTGATGTTAAGAGAAGAAACCTTACCTGTTACCTACCGTCTGAGTCCTGCAGATGTGCAGCAACGCTGTGAAGTGAGTTTTAAAGTCACAATTTCCCTCTCACGTCCTGATAAGAGAAGCTGCTGTTAAGAGAAGAAATCTTACCTGTTACCTACCGTCTGAGTCCTGCAGATGTGCAGCAACGCTGTGAAGTGAGTTTTAAAGTCATAATTCCCCTCTCACGTCCTGATAAGAGAAGCTGCTGTTAAGAGAAGAAACCTTACCTGTTACCTACCGTCCGAGTCCTGCAGATGTGCAGCAACGCTGTGAAGTGAGTTTTAAAGTCACAATTTCCCTCTCACGTCCTGTTAAGAGAATCTGCTGTTAAGAGAAGAAATCTTACCTGTTACCTACCGTCTGAGTCCTGCAGATGTGCAGCAATGCTGTGAAGTGAGTTTTAAAGTCACAATTCCTCTCTCACGTCCTGTTAAGAGAATCTGCTGTTAAGAGAAGAAACCTTACCTGGTACCTACCGCCTGAGTCCTGCAGATGTGCAGCAACGCTGTGAAGTGAGTTTTAAAGTCACAATTTCCCTTTCACATCCTGATAAGAGAATCTGCTGTTGAAGAAGTAAACATTACTTGTTACTTATCGTTTGAGTCCTGCAGACGTGCAGCAACGCCGTGGAGTAAGCCTTCCTAGCCACTATCGTTCCATTGTGCCCCGGAGACAGTGGAAAATCGTTCCAGCGGCTACTCCGGTCCAATAGCCCGAGAAGACAGGAGTTGCTCATTCTTTCTTCAAGTTGATTATTATTCAATAAAGATTGTTACCTTTGAACTAAATTACTTGCTTCCTCTTTTGTCCATCTGTTGCGTGCCTGTGGTGTTGGCTCCTCACGGTGGTGTCTGGAGTCAGGGGCGGCTGGTCATCCGAGTCCGCCCCGGCCTGCACCGGTGACATTTAGTCATTTATTTAGCAGACGCTTTTATCCAAAGCGATTTACAGTTAAACTAACAATAGGAGGACAACAATATGCAAGAGCTATGACTCTTCCCACTTTAAGCTAATGCAATACACGTAGGCATAGCCTACTATACTATACTATACCATATATATATATATACAGAGAGAGAGAGATAGAGAGAGAGTTAGTCTTGATCAAGTGTTGATTTTGTGCCAGTATATCACGAAACGCTCTGCATGAAACTTTGCGCGTTACGTTCATATTCTTAGTCCATCTAGCCTATATAGTAGCCTACAGCCTACATCCCCAATAAGGTGCGAGTTTGGTCTTTCATATCACTGTATTAGTCCATAAGCTACGTTAAGCGTTTTGTCCCAACGGAAGGGGAATCCTTGAGTATGAGGTATTGAGGGAAACCGATTATAATCCTGTTCATAGGTAGAGAAAGCTGATGACATGTAGACTACACAGGGAAAGTAACAATGAAGTTATTGAATGAAACATAAACACAGCTTTTGTGTCTTTATCATCTTTTCCGCATTTATACTGACAGATAATCATTTTCATTTTATGAATGAATAACTTGCTCTAACTGTTGCTCTGTCTTCGTCAACAACACGCGATTTTGCACCCCCTGCTGGTGAGGTCGACTAACAGAGGATGAAGAGTATGCTCGGTAATCTACTGCTTTTCCTGCAGTTCCGTTGAATTTACCGTCGAATTTGAACCACTGAATTTGTGGAAGCGAATTTGCAAAGCGAAATAAAATGGACCGAAAATTGCCTGTTGAATATTATTGGTTGTATTTTTAAACGGTTTGAATATTTTGTAAGTGAAATATGAAAGGTGAATATGGATTAATGAATTTTTAATAATGAAAATGTGTTTGAAATGTTTTTAATTGAAATATTCACAGCTTAAATATTCAACCATGTTGAATTTCAGCCCATAAAAATGCAAGCCCTAAAAATACAATGCATTAAAATGCAAGCATGGTCAATGCAATGCCTATTTTTTTTCAAGTAGTGCAATTCAACAGGCTTTTTATTTCAAAAATATTTGACATTATTTTACTTCTATAAGGAAGTAAAAATAAAATAAAATCAAGCATTGGTTTTCACTGTGATAAAGCCTACTAGTTGAATTTGGTTACACTATTCTCTGTATCATTTTAAGTATTTATTTTAAAATAATAATAAATTTAAAAAAATTGCTTAAAGTTTTTTGTTTTTTTTATCTCTTAACCTTTATGAAAATGAGCGGCTGACCTGCGGATGAGCGGCTGGGTAAAATGTGTGAATGTGAAAGATCATGTCCAGACAGCCAGCAATAGGCCTACTTTTCATTCTTACAAGTGCATGCCTAGGCTACTTACTTTATGATTTGATTTGCCTGCAGTCTGAACATAGTCAAATTGCCTTGTGGTGCACAACTTACCTTTGTATGTGTTGATTTGTCGTCCCTCAATGAAGGCTTTGTCTTTGCCCGACAATATGTGTTCTTCAGAATCAGAATCAGAATCAGAAAGAGCTTTATTGCCAAGTGTGCTTGCACCCACAAGGAATTTTTCTTGGTACTGAAGCTTCCAGTGCACATATACAAATACAAATACAACAAGAAACATAGTAATACAAATTCTAAGAATAAAAATATATAAAAAATAAATAAAAATAGTATAAAAGTAAAAAAGTAGGGTCACAGTTGGGTTTAGTCCGAATAAACATTTACAGATTATGAACATATTTACAGTATTTTGAGTAGTATGAATAATATAAATATAAATATCACCTGAGTTAGAGAATATTGCACTAGACAGTGGGAGTCTAGCGCATGTTACAGATTTCTAAACATATTTACAGTATTTTGAGTAGTATGAATAATATAGATATAAATATCACCTGAGTTAGAGAATATTGCACTAGACAGTGGGAGTATTGCACTTACAGGCATATGCCTTGGGGGCATGTTAAGTGTTCAGAAGGGAAATGGCCTGTGGAAAGAAACTGTTCCTGTGCCTGGATGTTCTTGTGGCCAGTGATCTGTGTCGCCGTCCTGACGGTAACAGTTCAAACAGGTGGTGTCCAGGGTGAGTGGAGTCTGTGATGATTTTACCTGCTCTCTTCCTCACTCTGGAAGAGTACAGGTCCTGGAGGGTTGGCAGGGGGGCACCAATAATCCTCTCTGCAGTCCGGACTGTCCGTTGTAGTCTCCTGATGTCCGATTTGGTAGCTGAACCAAACCAGACAGTGATGGAAGTGCTTAAAACAGACTCAATGACGGCTGAGTAGAACTGGATCAGCAGCTCCTGTGGCAGATTGAACTTCTTCAGCTGGCGAAGGAAGTACAGTCTCTGCTGGGCCTTTTTCACAATGGAGTCAATGTGATTTGCCCACTTCAGGTCCTGAGAGATGGTAGAGCCCAGGAACCTGAATGACTCCACTGCTTCCACAGTGCTGTTCATGATGGTGAGAGGGGGGAGTGCTGGGGTGTTTCTCCTGAAGTCCACGGTCATCTCCACTGTTTTGAGTGTGTTCAGCTCAAGGTTGTTATAGCTGCACCAGACAGCCAGCTGTTCAACCCCCAGTCTGTAAGCAGACTCGTCACCATTTTGGATGAGACCGATGACAGTGGTGTCGTCTGCAAATTTCAGGAGCTTGACAGAGGGGTCTTTAGAAGTGCAGTCATTAGTGTACAGGGAGAAGAGCAGTGGGGAGAGAACGCACCCTTGGGGGGCACCAGTGCTGATGATGAGGGTCCTGGATGTGAGTTTCCCCAGTCTCACTAGCTGCTGCCGGTCCGTCAGGAAGCTGGAGATCCACTGACAGATTGAGGATGGCATGGAGAGCTGAGTCAGTTTGGCTGTGAGAAGATCAGGGATGATGGTATTGAAGGCCGAACTGAAGTCCACGAATAAGATCCGTGCATAAGTCCCAGGTCTGTCAAGATGTTGCAGGATATAGTGCAGTCCCATGTTGACTGCATCATCCACAGACCTGTTTGCTCTGTAAGCAAACTGAAAGGGATCCAGCAGGGGTCCAGTGATGTCCTTCAGATAGGCCAACACCAGTCTTTCAAACGACTTCATGACCACAGATGTGAGAGCGACAGGTCTGTAGTCATTAAGTCCAGTGATTTTAGTTTTTTTGGGAACCGGGATGATAGTGGAGCGTTTGAAGCAGCAGGGAACTTCACACTGCTCCAATGATCTGTTGAAGATCTGCGTGAAGACTGGGGCCAGTTGGTCAGCACAGGCTTTTAGACAAGCAGATGAGATGCCGTCTGGGCCTGAAGCTTTCCTAGTCTTCTGTTTTTTGAAGACTCTGCTCACGTCCTCCACGCAGACCTTAAGCTCAGGTTGGATGGCAGAAGGGGGGAGGAGAGGGGTTGCAGGAGGTGATGGTGGATGTGTGAAGTGCACATCAGAGCGGGTGTGAGGTGTGAGTCTGGGCTTCTCAAACCTGCAATAGAATGCATTGAGAGTGTCAGCCAGTTGTTGATTCTCCACAGATGGGGGGGATGGTGATTTGTAGTTGGTGATGTTCCTCAGGCCTCTCCAGACTGATGCCGGGTCGTTGGCTGAAAACTGGTTTTTCAGCTTTTCAGAGTAGCTTTTTTTAGCAACTCTGATCTCCTTTGTCAGTCTGTTTCTGGCCTGGTTGTACAAGATTTTATCCCCACTTCTGTAAGCATCTTCTTTGGCATGACGAAGCTGATTCTTTTGCATCCTGCTCAGGTTTTATTCTCTTCTTTCTTAACATGTTGACTGAAAACATTCCAGACAAGGCAAGGCAGGCAAGGCAAGGCAAGGCAAGGCAAGTTTATTTATATAGCACATTTCATACACAATGGCAATTCAAAGTGCTTTACATAGAAGAAATTAAAATAATAAAAAGAAATAAGAATAATTAAAACAGTTTAGAAAAATAAAAAATAAAATACAGTACAGATAGTCGGACGAGCATTGGCACAGTGCTCATTCAGTAAATGCATAGCTAAACAGATGCGTTTTGAGTCTGGATTTGAATGTGACTACTGTAGGAGCACATCTGATCTCCTCTGGAAGCTGGTTCCAGCTGCGGCTGGCATAATAGCTAAAAGCAGACTCGCCATGCTTTGAGTGAACCCTTGGTATTTCTAGCTGATGTGATCCTAGTGATCTGAGTGATCTGTTGGGTTTATATTCAGTGAGCATATCTGCAATGTATTGAGGTCCAAGGCCATTGAATGATTTATATACTAGTAATAATACTTTAAAATCAATCCTAAATTTAACTGGGAGCCAGTGTAAAGACCTGAGGACTGGTGTGATGTGTTCATATTTTCTGGTTCTGCTAAGAATCCTGGCGGCAGCGTTCTGTATGAGCTGCAAATGTCTTATGGTCTTTTTGGGAAGGCCAGTGAGGAGTCCATTACAATAATCCACCCTGCTGGTGATGAAAGCATGCACAAGTTTCTCTAAGTCTTGTCTGGAAACAAAGCATCTAATTCTTGCAATATTTTTCAGATGATAGTATGCTGATTTAGTTATTGCTTTGACATGACTACTGAAACTAAGGTCTGACTCTAGTGTCACACCAAGATTCCTGACTTGATGTTTAGTTGTTTGACCCCTAGAGTGAAGGTATGCATTCACCTTGAGAACTTCATCTTTGTTTCCAAACGCAATGACTTCAGTTTTGTCTTTGTTTAACTGAAGAAAGTTTTGACACATCCAACTGTTGACTTCATCAATGCATTGGCACAGGGAGTCAATGGGGCTGTAATCGTTAGGCGATAGGGCTAAGTAGATCTGTGTGTCATCTGCATAGCTGTGGTAAGCAATTTGGTTCTTTCTCATTATTTGGCTCATTGGGAGCATATACAGGTTGAACAGGAGTGGTGCAAGAATTGAGCCTTGAGGGACTCCGCATGTCATGGGCGTCCACTCAGACTTATGGTCTCCTATACTCACATAATAACCTCTCCCATCTAAGTATGACCTGAACCATTTTAGGACTATCCCAGAAAGCCCCACCCAGTTTTCCAGCCTGTCAAGAAGTATGTTATGATCGACAGTGTCAAATGCAGCACTGAGGTCGAGTAGTACCAGCACCGATAATTTGCCTGAATCAGTATTTAAGCGAATATCGTTTATTATCTTTATGAGCGCTGTCTCTGTGCTGTGGTGCGGTCGGAAACCAGATTGAAAATTGTCAAAGTATCCATTCGAGCATAGGAATTTGTTCAGCTGATTGAAGACAACTTTTTCAATGATCTTGCCTATGAAAGGAAGATTTGAGATCGGTCTATAGTTGCTTAATATGGTCTTATCCAGATTGCTCTTTTTCAGGAGGGGCTTGACAACTGCAGTTTTCAGGGAGTTTGGAAAACTCCCAGAGAGAAGTGAGGCATTTACCACTTCTAGAAGATCTGCTTCTAAACTGTTTAACACACTTTTAAAAAATGATGTGGGAAGTGTGTCAAGAGCGCAGGTTGATGTTTTAAGGTGCTGTACTGTTTCTTCCAAAATTTTGCCATCAATTTCTTTGAAATCAGACATAGTAACTACTTTCTCAGGCGGTTTGATCTGTCTGACCCCAGGGCAACTCAAAGATGTGCTGATCACCTTTCTGATGTTATTGATTTTCTCAGAGAAGAAAGAAGCAAACTCACTGCACTTGTTGTCTGAGAGCATTTCACTGGGAATCTGGCTTGGGGGGTTTGTCAGTCTCTCTACAGTAGCAAAAAGAGTGCGTGTGTTGTTTAAATTACTGTTTATAATATTTGAGAAGAAAGTCTGTCTAGCTTTGCCTAGTTCCATATTAAAAGCATGAAGGCTGTCTTTGTAGATGTTATAATGGACTACAAGTTTTGTCTTCCGCCACATGCGCTCTGCTTTTCTGCATTGTCTTTTCATATTTTGCACTGCTGTTGAGTTTCTCCAAGGTGCTTTTTGTCTGCCATTCTTCTTCCTGACTTTAACAGGAGCAATATCATCAATTACACTTTTAACTTTTGAGTTAAAAGAATCAAGGAGAAAATCAACAGAGTCTGCACATATGCTTGGTGTTAAGGATATAGCCTTCATAAATAGTACACTAGTGTTCTCATTTAAGCATCTCTTCTTGACAGACACAGATCTAGCTTCAGTGGCAGGAGAGATCAATATATCAAAGAAAATACAGAAATGATCAGACAGTGCTACATCCTTAATAACAATCGATGAAATGTTTAGACCCTTACTGATGAGTAAATCTAGAGTGTGTCCACGATTGTGTGTGGGTCCATGCACATGCTGAGTCAGGTCAAAAGTTTTTAAAACACTTTTGATTTCTTTAGCCATGTTGTTTTCTGCACTATCGATGTGGATGTTAAAATCTCCAGCAATGGCAAAACAGTCAAACTCTGATGTAATTGCTGATAACAGTTCTGTAAAATCCTCAGCAAAGGCTGGAGAGTATTTTGGAGGCCTGTAAATAATGATAAGTAAAATGCGTGGAGCACCTTTTAACACAATACACAGATATTCGAAAGACAAGTAATTCCCAAGTGATATTTGCTTACATTGATAGATATCTTTAAAAAGAGCAGCTAGACCCCCACCTCTCTTAACAGCTCTGCAGACACTCATAAAAGTAAAGTTCGGAGGGGCTGTTTCATTGAGGACTGTTGCACTGCAGCTGTCTTCTAGCCAGATTTCAGTTAGAAGCATAAAATCCAGGTTGTTTGTGGTTATTAAGTCGTTGACTAGAAGTGATTTATTTTTAAGTGAGCGAATGTTTAAAAGTGCTAACTTAACAGTCTTACTTTTTGTCCCCACATCAATCTTACTTTGACGTGTAATAGGCACCAGATTAGTTAGGTTTGCTGCACGGCTATTGAAGGCCTTAGATTTTCTATCTTGTAATAAAACAGCAATAGAGAAAGATACCGGCACACTGGGTTCCCGCTTGTTCTGTAAACATTTGAGAAAGTTACTGTTATCAGAGCGGGGACCCAAAACACATCACTGAGAGCTGGTATCAGTTGTTTTTGGTTCACCTCGAGCAGATGTAGGTGGGTGTGGGCCCTGGCGTTGTGGCAGAGGCCGAAGAGCTCTCACAGGAGGGGGAGGGCGAGCTGGGCCCGCAGGCTTTGGTGCGGGTGGTTGCGGTGCCTGTCTTTTTTTGGTTGGTATCTGGGGGCTTGCAGCAAAAGAGTGGGATAGTCTGGTTCCAGCATACACCAGTTCTTCCATTTTCTGTGAGAAGCACAGGAGTGGAGTTGCTGGGGAGAGGGAGAGAGTGTCTGGTGAGAGGGGCTGTTGCTCTGGTGTTATCGGAGGCTGTGATATGCTGACCTGGCTTCTGTTTTCCAGGAAGTCGTCCTTGGGAGTTGAATCTTCAAGCAGTTCTGATATGTCTCTCTGTGGTGAGCTCTGTGGGCAGGGCTCAGCTGAGATTGTGTCCGTGAGCAGAGGTTGTTGTGGCGGAGTGGTGTTATGTCCATTTTGCTGCTGAAGTGAAGTCCCGTTGTCATTCATACTGTGTCCAGATGTGTGTGTGCCGTTCAGATTGAGTGGATTGGCACACACTGCAGAAGGATGATTGATGGAGAAGTAGATGTTGTCCTTTAACACTCTTGAACCAAGTTTGTTTGGGTGATGGCCATCCCGATGAAAAAGTTGTCTCTGACTCCAGAAAAGATTGAAATTGTCAATGAAGTTCACTCCTTTTATATTGCAGGTTTTTTGCAGCCACGTATTAAGCCCAAGTAACCGTGAAAACCTGTTTGTTCCTCTTGCTGGGAGAGGTCCACTGATGAATGTTTGAACTTTCAGTCTTTTAAGTGTTTCAAAAAGTTCATTGAAATCCTTCTTAAGGAGTTCTGACTGCTCTTTATGAATATCATTCTTCCCAACATGTATGATGAGTCGATTTGCAGTCTTATGTTTCATCAGAATGTTCTGAAGTTCCCTGTTTACATCCGAAGTTGTTGCTTGTGGAAGGCAGCATGTAGTTGTATCCCTGCCGCTAATGTTTCTGATTATCGAGTCCCCCACTATCAGAGTCCTGGGCTCGGCTGCGCTCTGAGCTGAGTGCCGCTGTCTGCTCAACCTTGAGCGCCAGTTAGCATCAGTGTTATCTACTGGCCCATTCAGTCTGTGTTCGATCACATTCATCACATTTGGGGATTCCTCATTTACATTCATTAGCACTTCAAATCTGTTCTCAAGATGTATAGGCGGTGGTAGGAGGCCAGTGTTTGCAATCCTTGTCAGAGCTGTATCTGGGGTAGAGGATGCTACTGCGGCAATATGTGATGCTCGTGACAGTCTGATGTCTCGAGTGCCTTTGGGTCTCCCTCCCTGTGTGTGCCATCGATTAGTAAGTCGATCGGCTTGTTTCTTTACCTGTCGAGGAGCACTAGTTTCATGGGACTCACCGGTATGCTGAGGGTGTCCATGACGAAGCTCTGTTGTGTGCTCCGTCTGGTTTGGTGGTCCCGTTAGTAACTTTGTTTCAAGAACTGCAATCCTTTGTAAAAGTCTGTGGCAGTTAGTGCAGCAAGTAGATTTCAGAAGAGGCATTTTCTCTTATCCTTGTAGGCAGTTGTGTTTTCCTTTCCCGGAATGTAAGCTGGTCGGGTAAAAGAATTCTCAGTTTTTGTAGTAATCCAAACTTTGTCGTATGAGCACTGTGCTGATTTGCTGAAGTTAAAATTAGTTGATAAAAGGAAATAAAATAAAGGAAATAAAATATAAAAAAAATAAAATAAATAGGAGATAAAATGTAAAAGCGATAGAGCAAAGCGCGGAGCAATAGGCAAGAGCGTCCGAACAGTAGCTGAGCAGGAAGCATAGTATCAAGCCTCAAAAGACAACATAATTAGGATGTATTATATATATATATATATATATATATATATATAGATATATAGATAGATAGATAGATAGATAGATAGATGCTTTAAATACAGTACATTATTGTCAGACTGTAGTCTATATCAATAAATACAACATTTTACACATAAATAGTTGATAAGTGAGGTTTTGAGGCTTGTTACTTTTGATAAAAAACAGTCTCCGATTTCAAATTCAGTCCATTTTAATACCATTTTATCACTCTCTAATGTGGCACCTCAGATCAAACGAAGCTAAACTCGTTATGTTAGAAAAATTAACTATAGAGAGAAAGTTTTAGAAAATCTGACATGTATTACACCTGATTTACATTAAAATAATCAATATAAAAACGAATTGGAAATAGAATCGAAAGCATGTTAATTAAAATTGAATGGAATCATAACATTTCTGCTAATATCCAGCCCTAAAATGAATCAACTCTTTTTTTTTGGCAAGCCATTCTAATGACAGTAGGCTACATGAATGAAAGTATACTTTTACATTAGCTTCGTTTCTGTTTATTTAGTTATATACTTCTGTATCATACTGTATTAAACTGTAAATTCATCCACTCAACTTTACCAGTCATCATGATGACAACATAGATTTATTTAAAAATGTAAATTAATTCTCTCAAGCATCCATGGAGATGTACTGTATGTTTCATTAACTAATACTTGTATGAGTCTATGAACAACAAGAGAATTTTGTTTGTACCAAACAAAAAAACAAACACGTTAATAGCATGTGCAAGTTGTTTGGAGACGCCATTTTAACTGCTTATGGACTGATATTAGCCAGTGGGTAAGCGTTTCATATTACTTTAAAGGTACCCCCGGGAGCCGCCATTGGCTAACAAGCCTTCACCTGCTGTTAGCATCCCATCGACTCCCATTCATTTTGGCGTCACTTTGACAGCGAATAACTTTACATCTGAGGCGTTTAAAGACTCCATTTGTCCATGGTTTATTTCTAAAGAAACACGACAATGTATAAAAGGCTCCATTACCTTGTATCTTACGTTATGCCCCCGTAGAAGCAGTTTTTGTAAAAGTAGGCTAACGATTGCGTCATAACCACGCGACTCTCTGGAAATTACCGTAGAGACAGGAAGAGAAGCTCGCATGCAATCGAGGGGACGTGGAGGCATAGAGTCCGATAAAGTCAAGGGAGAAGGCCATAGAGAGTCATGACGTTGCTCCTGCTCCTAGCTCATGGACAGATCCTACTCACGCTTTCCGTCTCTGCAAGATTCGGAAGGGAATGGTTCAGATTTCGTTTGGCACAGCTACTAGAAAACTTACAACTGTTAGGCAGGCTGCTCACGTCACATCCACGTTGTCAAGCTCAGTTTGAGTCTGCGCAGTACGCTTGGCAATCAGGAAATGAGGGCTTCTAATGTGCTTCACTTTCTCTCCGTTGAAACCTATGGGGTCGCTGTGTCCAGTTTATATACTGTCTATGATATTAGCCCATAGACAGTAAAAGAAATGGACACAGCGACCCCATTGGAACTCAATGGAGACAAGTGAAGCCCATTTTCAGCGATTTCTTAGCACTTCCTTTCCTGACGCGCAGACTCAAACCGAGCAAAGCGTTACACGGACCACGTGAGCAAACCGTCTGTCTTCTAGTGGCTGTGCCAAGAGAAATCTGAATCATTCCCTTCCGAATCTTGCAGAGACGGAGAGTGCGAGTACGAGCTGTCCATGAGCGATGAGCAGGAGAAACTTTTAGTAGGTGTTCTGATTAATTACTTTGCCATTTTCCCTCCACGTCTCCCCGATTGCCCGCGAGCTTATCCTCCTGTCCATACGGTAATCTCTCTACTGTGCGACAGAGAGTCGAGTGGTTATGACGCAATCGTTAGCCTACTTTTACAAAAACTGCTTCTACGGGCCCATAACATAAGCTACAAGGTAATGGAGCATTTTATACATTGCCGTGTTTCTTTAGAAATAAAAAATGGACAAATGGAGTCTTCAAACGCCTCAGATGTAAAGTTATTCGCTGTCAAAGTGACGCCAAAATGAATGGAAGTCAATGGGATTGCTAACGCAAGTGAAGTTCCGCTCAAGATGGCGGCACCCGGCCGACTTCAACTTCCGGTCGACTTCCTTCCCGCCTGTATTAGCCTGGTTAGCGGCCATGTTTAAAGCAGCACTCAGTAAGACTGGCAATTTATGTGCGGTTTTCTCGCAGGTTTCTCTCTCGAGCTCCCCCTACAGTTTCGGAGTATATATATATATGAGAAAACTGTCGTAAACTCGTTGTCAACTCTCCCCCCTCCCATCTTGCTCAGGCCATGTGCATTTGTTTACAGAGAAGCCGGCGAACAAACGGAGCCATGTCCACTGAGGTATGTATGATTCTCAGAACAATATCATATAAATGTTGAGATAGTGTATATTTGTATAGTGGAGATAGTGTATATTTTTATAGTGTTGCCAAACGTAATCAGTAACATTATGGCGAAAAACAATACTATAAGAAATATTTCCGCTATTTATTTATTTTTAGTTTAGCCTATAGCTATAGCTACTTAGATTATGCATTATCAAAATAAATGTTACGTTACATTATTTTATAATTTTGACGGTGATCCGAGTTGCCCATCATAACGATTGACCAAACAAAGTCAAACACGTAGCCTAGTTTGTATATTTATTTTTCAAGAATACGTGTACTATGGTAAGGCTATAATTTATTTGTTCATAACGTTTGGTTTGAAATTTCATAATAACAGTGGTTCATTATTTGATATTGCAGGGTTCAACTTCAACTGCCTCGTCCGAGTTTGCTGCAAAGGCAATAGGTACTATTGTAAAACCCAAAACTCCCAGGAGGAGATATCAGACACGGGGGGGAAAGGCGCAAGATCTAAGGATCTTGACCAAGATAACCAGAGGAGGATGAAGGAGCTGCAGGAGCGGCGCATGGCTGAAATGAAGGTTGGTTTATTACCAGACAACAAAGTAATAATTCAGATACACTACATTTTGCAATAAACATTTTCCAATAAAAATTTTATTTATTTTTTTTTCAGGAAAAACTTCATTATCTAGAGATTGGACAAAAAGAACAAATACTTGAGAAGATTTTAAACAGGACCCCAGGAATTTTATTTGATGTAATGTCATTAATGGAGGTACCCCCACATCCTGATCCAGTGCCAGACCCAGCGGCTCTCCACTGGTGCACTTGCCAAAATTGCAGGGAGATGGACACAGATATTGAAAGAGTGTGCTGTCGCCAATCCCTGCAACATTGCATTAGTCAGATGGCATACATGCAATATTACATTTTGGATGAAGGTGTGTTGTGGCTGGCCAGAGCTGCATGGAATGACATTTTTGCACTTTCGGACAACCCGGAGCCCACACTCGAGCAGAGACAATTCCGACATGCAGCCTATAGACAGTTTGTCTTGTGGCAGTATGGTCGCCTGGGTGTGGGCAATAGGGTGGTTATACCAAGTTGCTGTGTGTGGAAGATCAGGGACACATTTCCTGATCCCAGGGCCCACTACACTGGCTACAGGGTGCGCCGCTTAGAGTAAATATAATAATTTAGATTGATTATATTGCCATTATTGTAAATAGTTATCTTTTCAACCATTTTAAATAAATATGTTTGCCTCAACTTTGTTGTGTTTCAGTTATTCAATTACACACTTTTTCTTATAAAATATATTAATTATAATAAATTACAAGAATCAAACATATAATTGCCAGTGCTGCATGACATATTTTCATCTATAAATTTCTGTATAGAAGATTGCAGTTCCGTTAGTCTTGTGGGTTTTCGGACACTATGTTTCCTCTCGCTATGTGTCCTCTTACAAGTTCGTGAGTGGGTGGTGGCTGTACTGAAGCAAGAAGACCCAGCCGTCTTGGGTCGTCAGGCCTAATTGAAACATTTCTGGGAAGGCCGGTACCACTTCTCAACCTCCTGGACAGAATGGCTCTCTGTATGTCTGGGATATAGGAGTATTGTTTTTTTTCCTTTACTGTGTACACCCCCCAAGTCTTTGATTTTTTATTGTACGACCGCCGGTACCTGTAGATAAAAGAAGCCTTTATTATGAATTACTTATAAAAAGATTGTTAACAAAAGACAGGTTTTATATATATATATATATATATATATATATATATATATATAAGTTACAACTTACATCTTGTGTCCCTCCTGATTGCGTGCTGGCAGCCGTCGGTTATGCTTGTTGTAGTCGATAGCTGCAAGCAAAGTCCGGGTCTTGTAAACAAAAGGCGTGTATGACATACGCTTTGCGGCATACATTAAAATGTGGTTCTGGAAGCTTTCCAGGTCTGATGTGGTCCTGTGTGGGAAATAGACAAAAAAACACATGAATAACCATCCAATCTGCTCATAAAATAAGGCTATTTTGACTGTAGATGCTTACCTGAAGTTTATGAACTTCTTCACCTGTGTCAACCACCTTTTGTCCAGCACGATGGCGGTTAGTGCCTGGTGAGCCGCAGAACCTGTATTCACACCACATCATTAGGAGTAAAATGACTGCATCCTTACAGGACACTATATCCAAAATATTCATTGTCTGTTTGATATTACCTGCAATGATCCAGGGCTTATTCTCACTGCCCTCTTCAAGAGGTTCATGCTCACAAAAGCCACTTGCCCACGAATGCTCGTTGCTTACATGGTGTAGGACACCAACCCACATCATCTGTACAAAAGGAAGACAAATTATGCAAGCACAAACTATATGAGTCAATATGAAAAAAAAATTCGAATAACATACCTTGAAATGCTCTTCGTTTGCGGCTTGTTTGCTGCATTACCAGAAGTGATTTACAACGTTTTTTATCCACACCAGAATTCCAGTTTGGTTTCTTTATTGATCCAGCCTGATTAAAATAACAATGTAAATATTTAACTTTCAAACATATGTCTTATATCATGTTGTGTCTATAACATGATTAGGACAAACCAACATGAAGGTTAATCACGGTATACATTTTTTGTGTGGATATAAGCTTACCCGTCGGAGTTTCTTGCTTAAACTTTTAGCAGCATGCCAAATATCCAGTGAGTGGTGGATACCCCAAGCCTTGTATTTCCCACACTCTGGATCTGTAAAAAAAAAAAAACAATAACAGTTTACAACTTAGGTATGATGCAAATCTGTTCTGCATATAATAGTAATAAGTCATACTAAGTTCTTACTCAGCAAGGCAGTGATCTGTGAGTGGGCATCAGTGACCACTTATTTTATTTTTATTTCTGTAAGCAGTGCATCCATAGTCCTTACAAAACACTCCCTCTCCATGATTACAGAATTCCGGTTGGTCTCACGCTTGTCAACAGAGACAATGTGCACAATGTCTCTGGAATCCTGTTCAATGGTCGTATACGTACAGTACTGTGCACAGTGACCTGCATAATAAATAAATCTGTCAGCATGTGAACATTGTTAATCCTACTCATAAAACAATTTATACTACAAAACCTACCAGGAGAGTCCATTCTTCCATCACCTAGTGAATAGAGCAAACTGACATTAATTTATAATTTCGAGATTTAATTGTTAATTTATAGCCAGGGCTGGACTGGGACAGAAAATCGGCCCTGGCATTTTAGCCCAGACCGGCCCACTACATATGAACAAACACCACCCATCTTTGCACGCTTTTGAATAAGTTTTTGTTCAACTCCTATTCATTAAAACCACTAATTCCATGTAATAATTGAGTATAAACAAGTGAGAGTTAACAGATGAAATAAGTAAAAAAATTTACTCCTCAGTGATGAATCCAAAAAACAAGCTATAAGCTGCATTGGCAAAGCAATACCAGTGTTTCTCACAGGAGTTTTGGTAAAACTGTGGTGGGTGGACCTCGGTCCTTCTAGGGGGGTTGGGGGGCATGCTCCCCCTAAGAAAATTTTGTGCATTTTAATGTTAAATTCATCAATCTGGTGCAGTTTGAGGCTCCAACCCAATATTCAGTGTGCAAATATAACAAAGGAAAAAAATCAAACCTCTTTTACTAACAGTGTCTGTCTATATTACACTACTACATAATAACAGTTATATTATTAATCTCATGACAGTAGCCTATAGCCATATATTGTAAAACAAATGCACTGAAAAATAAAGAAAACTTTCATTTAGTTTTGTACTAATTTCTATACTTGAAAGAGATAAGCACATGATCTTTTATTTTGACGGAAACTGCATGAGCTTTTATTTTGACGGAAACTGCATGAGCTTTTATTTTGACGGAAACTGCATGAGCTTTTATTTTGACGGAAAACGTGGATAAAAACGCGTCTCATTAAACTTCTAGTGAATTTCTGTAATCGTCAACTATGCATATGTGGAAATAATCTGTAACTGGGTTATGGGTTCCTACACTCATAGCCAAAGTGTTTTGAAAGTAGTTCTGCTTACCGCGGACTCTACACTTTCTCATCTCTCTCCTGATCCTCCTCACTGTCCTCATCATCAGCCACTGGAGCTGATGAAGGTCATGCTGATGAAGAAAACATTTTGACACATTTTACAGCGTCTGCTTGAAGGGCCTGTGTCTATTTTTCGCGCTATTTCTCTGCACATTCCTTGCGTTTCTTCTCCATCTCTCAGACTATTTTGACAGATACACACTTAACACTGCACGCTCGCTCAGAGCCCAGAGGGGGGGGGGGGGGGGAGGTGTTTAAAGATGTGATTGGGCCAGCCCAGTGTCAATCAAGAAAACAACCAATGGGCCACTGATCTACGCGTTTCATGGGCCGGTCTGTCAGTGGGGAAAAAAATGACTTTTTTTTTTTTTATCAATGCATTACACCGGTACTAACCCAAACAAAACAAAACGAATGGGCCGCCGATGTACGAGTTTTATGGGCCGTAAAAAAAAAAAAAAAAAAAAAATTATGAGACGTATCGGCCCAAAAGCACGTCGGCCCACCGGGCATTTGCCCGGTATGCCAGATTACCAGTCCAGCCCTGTTTATAGCTAATCACAAACATGTAAATGTAATTGAGGTTATATTGAAAGTAAACTCACCCAAGACAACAACATGGTCCTTTAGACGTAGACAATCTATGACTTCAGCCCTAGTTGCTTCCCAGTACTCCTGAACTGGCTCAATACAGTAGGAGTCTTGAATTCTGAAGTATGTGCTCTCAGCAACCATCCCCATGTTCATGAATTTAAAAAGCATGGCCACTTTTCGGTAGTTATTTCCAGACAGGAGAACGTTCATTGACAACATGAAATCACCAGACTGCATACCGAATTTCAGTGTTGGCTGGGAATTCCAACGCCACACCTTGTGTCCGAATGAGCATATCTAATGAAAAGATATTAACATTTTATTAAAAGATAGTTATGCTACAATACAACCAATTTTTTTGAAGCTTTTTTACCCCAACTGCTATGCCATAGGTATGCTAATTCACATAGCTGAACTGATAAACATCAGCTGACCCCAAGTGACCACCTCCCCTATACAGTTTTCAAATGGGATATGAGGATTGGGCCGACAAGCATTGAGAAGGTTAGTCGCTCACACAATAATCTTACCCATTCCATGACGACTCCGGTACCCCGTGGTTTCAGTGTCACCCGGAATGGCTGAGCACCAGGGCATGGTCCAGACAACTTGTCTCTGTGGTTGCACTTTTCTGTTGGAAGTCTCAAGTACATGGCCAGTGCATGGAGGTTGTCATTATATGTGATGTTGGCTTGTTTTCCAATAAGGTCGTCCTCAGAAACAACTTTATGCTGCTCAGATAATTTCTCTTTTTCCTCATCTGGAGGATCCGGCATTTCAAAATCAAGCACAGCCTCATCCATAGATATTTCTGTCAAATCATGTGCTTTGCCGCTAACAGTCCTGTATAAAGAGACACACTATGAGTACATTGATGATAAAGTACTTCATTATATGAACAAATGTAAAATTGACTTGTTCAAATATTTTTCATCATTCAGTTTCATATGTAAGGTGTTTGAAGGAATGAATGAGGCAGCTTTATTTCAACACAAAATTTACAGCAAGTAAAATACCGTAGATGAAGAGAGGGGAAAAAATCATCGTCCGAGCTGTCCCCGTCTTCCAAGTTCAAATTATTAGGGTCCCCATAAAAATCATCCATCTCTATGCTGTGTGTGAAAAACAACATACATCTTAGATTGGAGGGACAGATCAGTGTGAGTACATGAAACATTGCTGTGAAATACTTACAAGGTTCTCCTCAAAAAATCACCACCCCCCTCATCTGGAGAGTCACAGTTTTCTTCAGTAATGTCCAAGGAGTGCATGCTATAATTAACAAATAAATATATGTAAACATACACCAATTATATAGAAATATAGGTAAAAAAAATTAACATGACCCAATGAAAGACACTCACCTTGACTCCAAAGCACCAACTTCTCCCTCTCCAATTAGTGGACGAACACCAAGCTCAGGAATGGCTACATCACTGTTTGAAAATATGGTAATTTATAGATATGCATGTGCAAAGCCATGAAAGCTAGTTTTAGTAAAGCTATTAGATAGGAACATACTTATCACGGTCAGATTCCTCCGTGAAGCTTGAGACCGGTGGTAGTGGTGGTCTGGGGTGCCCCTTACTCGGAGTTGATGACACTTGCCAACGCTTGTAGCTAAAAATAATAAAAAAAATGTATCAATCTTTTATCAACGTCATTTATACATAAGGTCAAACTAGCACAGATGGAGTTGCATGTGTGAAGTTTCAATGAAATTTCTAGTTTACTTACAGTTCTGTTTGTGTATATGAGGATAAATCAATATACAAAGTTGCATTATTAGCTATGAGCTCTTGTGTCGGTTTATTTATGTCAAGTCAGCACGGTAACATATAACGTTACTAATTCTGAGGCAGACGACAAGCTAAACTAAAGCATAATTTGAAGAATTTCATATCGATTTATAGGCGATCTCAGTAACACAAATAAAAACTGATAGAGGAACGGACAAAACACTGCAGAAAACAAACACGTTTGTTTACTGATGAAAATGCTAACATCTAAGTTACAGTATCGTACTAGTAAGCCCGTAACAGACAGCGACCATAATAAAAACCTAAACAGACAATAGCAAACATCCTGAGGTCACAATTACAAGAAATACAAACATTAAACACAGTTTATTCTAAAGATACTTACAAGTGCAACAGCAAGAAGGCCAGGTCAGCATCGGTTTTGCAGGCTTCGCTTTCTTTCAGTTCTCTCCATTCTGAAAATGCCGGTCCAATATTGACTCTAGTCTGACTTCACGCTCGGTCAGTCTCCCGTTTCCTCTTTCTTTGGTCCACTGACAAAGATTTCCGAGCTTTCTTCTTTTTTACATCAGCCATAACGAAAACATGAAGAACGCGTTACCTTTTTCTTATAGCTAGCCGGATACTGGATGGATGGGGGCGTGTACGCGTGCAGTGCCGTAAAGCAATTCGTTACCTCGCGAGACCTGATATCACATGATACTTCCTAACACTGAGGCCGGCGGCCCGCCGGCCCAAAGTTGCAAGGGTGGTTTTGCGGCTCACAGGCACCAGGGGGGTGCGAGACGACCACCATTCAACCCGAAATCAGTAATATAACCATTACAATAACTCTAAAGCTGTTCGGTTAAGGTAAAAAAGTTACTTAGTTCGCCTTTAAAGGTAATGTAACTAGGGATGGCTGACGCGAAACAGTCGTTCCGAAGCTTTGCGAGATCCCGAAGCGCAGATGTTTCGAAACGCTGATCCTTTTTTGTATAATGTTCTTAATTGTATTTTATAGAGGTGTTTACAAGTTCTAGATTTATGATTGTTGTAGTGTATTGTTGTAATGTTTAACCTTTTTTCTTTTTTATAGTTTAGAGCCTATTAACATCTGGCCAAGGGACTACCAATGAAAACTAGCCTTCGGGCTAATTTGGGTACATTTACATTTATGAATGTTAATTAATGTACACTGTCCCTTTTCTAAATAAATAAATAAATAAAATAAAAAAATAAAAATAAATAAATCCGAAGCGTGATTCAAAACACCCATGTCACGTGACTATGGCCTCTGACGAAGCCTCGAACTGTTTCACCAAGTGTTTCGTCAGGTGTGGTCCGCCGAATCAGCGTTTGATTGGAACGGTCGGGAACAGACCACACAATCGCACATCTTTATAAAAGTGAAATCAGCGCATATTGACCTCGTGGTTTTTTGTGAGAGGAGTTTGATTTTGAGATAGCGGATTTTTGGTGATATAGTGACATAGTCCTTCCACAAAGTCCTTCCACAGCAGAGAAATTTATATTTTTGAATAAAAATCTCTAAAAAAGTGAGACATTTTGGCTTGATTTCTTTATTAATATAAATTTTGCAGGACCATAACATTATGCACAGTGAGGAGCCTATAGGTTACAAGCTTTACATTTTAGAAAAATACAATAATAAAAAAAAAAAACACATTTTTTTAATGGCTCGTCAAGGTTGTTTCAGATCAACACCTGCAAGTGACCACTAGGTGTCACCGTTGAGACGGGTGTCGGATTGATTCGAAGCCTCGAAACAATATGGCCCATTTGTTTCAACTGTTTCATTGCTTCACGAAGCCTCAATCTGCCCACCACTAAATGTAACTAGTTAAAACTGTCCGACTCCGACACTAAACTCCATAAAGGTAGAATATATAAATAAACACACTTATCTTCCTCATGATAAAGTGAAAATCTCCCGCTATAGCTCGTCAACTTCGCTCGAATTCTGCTAATTAATCTTTCATGATGATGATTAATCTTCTGATTACTCACACGTCACACCATATGTCTACAGGAGGCGCGCTGACTTTAGGCTTGTTCGACTTCATGCAGCTCTGCGCAGACCGATCGGCGGCTGACTTGAAGCAGTGCATGCCGGTTAGAAATTTTGTCCGACTCTATCCAGTGCCGACGCCACGTGACTGTGACGTATACCATCAAAGCACCGCGAGATCGATTCGAGAGTAGCCGGAGAACTCAGCCAGCGCAGCTTCTCAAGAACGGCTGCAGGAGGGCTGATGACGACAGCTGTTCCACGATTGGCCGGATTCACCGCATGACAACGATCACTTGTGTTTCGTGTTTATTCAAACACCTTTAGTTCATCTAAAGCTCACAAATCAGTTTTTATAACAATAAACACTCTTTTCATGTAGTTGCGATGTTATATTGTGTCATGTTTATCAAATTAAAACTGATTAAAAAACGTAGACTCCACTTCATTGATAGTAGCTTATGTTGAACTTTATTCTTGTTCAAACAGACGCTGTGTGAAGCAGTACATAAAATATTGAATGAAAATGTCTCTGAAACATTATTTGACAAATATTGCATTTATTTCACTTCAGCTGTGGTAAAGTATGCAAACACCACGTGAGCGGTCACTACGGGAACCAGAAAGTGTCTGACTTCACGTCTCCGTTTGCAGCTCCTCCCCGCCTGCACGCGGCTACTCTGGACCTTTCCTCCGTTTCTCTTTTATTTCTCTTTGTCTTTTCTTTATTTTCGTCTTCGGACTCTCCCTACGTTCAGTGAAGCGAACGAAGCCGAGAACTTCAACTCAAAGAAAGAACTCTGTTTAAATTCCCGCGGCTCAGCTCCTCTTTCTTAAGGGAACACACGCACGCTGCTCTTAAAGAAGCACACCCGAGCACATGGCTCGTTAGGGAGTTCTCTTCTCCGTTTTTCTTTTCTTTACTAAGTTTTATTTTCATTTCAGATGAACTCTGAAGTGTTTCGCTGGTAACTTAATGTTCGGTGAACCTTTAAATCCTCTCTCTCTCTCTCTCTCTCTCTCTCTTATTTCCGTTATTCGTTTAGTCTGGTATTTGTTTACGTGTTCTGTATATACATACATTTACTCTGTGTGAATCGTAGTTATGTATTCATTAGTGCAATTATTAAAAACCCATTATATGCTTGATTGATTCTGTCTTAAATGCTTATATAACAAAGTCAATGAAAATGTTCAATCTTAAGCTACAAAGCTGATTTGTTAATTTTCAGTAACCCAAATTTTATAAGGATAGGAGAATAGTTTCACGGCCGGAAACTGTCCTTCCTGAAATTATAAAGTGATAAACTCTATTGAGAAGTTGATAAATTAATCTTACGGTGTTTTGCGGGAAAAACCCCTGTTTGATAATCACATTAATTTCCATTAAGGGTTATCTCATAATCGATCTGAAATAAGACTATTGATATATGAATGAGGAATTATAATTTGTTGTGATTGATTATTCATATATTCATATAATCTGTCTATTTTCAACTTCGATAATTTTAATGTAACTGTAATATGCAATATATTAATCATATTCATGATTAATTATTAAAATTCCCTGTATATCATTTGAGATAATGCGTTTACATTATAATTTTTTATTTTTTTATTTTAAGCAATCAGGAATCTGGGGGGTCGGATATGTAAATGTACCGAACGCGTATCAAACCGTGACCCCAAAACCCAAAATTAATCTAGACGTCTATTTAACTCTTTACTCTAATTTTACTCGTTCATTCGGATTTCAATGTCACTCAGGGTCTCGAGCAGCCATGTACATGGATCCAACAGTCACAAACTCGCCAGTCTTGGTCACTGGTCAAGTCATGTCAGGAAAATGAATCAGTGATGCAAACTCATTTTGGCTGTACAGCAGCTCTAAAAGAAAATACTGTCCGTGTTGATTAATTTCCATTGTAAATATCGTCAATTATTAAATTAGTTGATTTAATCTATAAAGCAGTTCTGCAGAAAATAGTGATGCCATCATCCAGCTCAGTTAAATTCTCATCCATTAGTGTCAGTGCAGTCAAATCAATAATATTGTTGAATATTATGTGTCCCCACTAGCCAGAGGTAATTGACTATACTATTTCGATGGCCGCTTCTATGCTTGCTCTTTCTAAAAGTAGGCCTACTTTATTTAGTCCCCAAAGATCTGTATACACTTGAATAAAGCAACACTGCTTTATTAGTTGTAGGATTGAAAATAATCCAAGATATTTGAAACTGAACAAAGATATTTGCTTTTACTGAAATTAACAAAGACATTTGCTTCTACTGTTTCAACCCCCCCTCTTAATACCCCAAGGGCCATTTGGATTTCCTCAAGGCAGAGCTGATGAAGGCAGCGATGCTCAAGGCCTGTAGGCCAAAATGTCTGCAATTATCACAACATTAGTATGGTGAGTGAAGTTGTAATTATCTGATTGGTCAGTTTGAACGTCTCACATTTGGGTTTTAGTCACATGGTCAGGGAAAGGATAAAAGAAGATTGTAACTGTTACTCTGTCTCTTTCTGATTTTCTGGCTCCCATTCTTGGGGCATTCTCTCTTTGCCTCCTCTTTTCTTTTTCTCTTACTCTCTACACTCTCTCTCTCTCCCTCTTTCTATCTCTCGGGTATCATTTTACATATATGCTTGGTATAATTAATGGCATAAGTTTTTATCATCTCATACATTTATTTTGTAACTATTTTAAGTGTAACCATAACCATATTGTCGTTAAACCCTTTCAATAACAAATAATGTGCTAACTAGTGTTTAAATTGGTATGGACTTTGAAGTGCTACATATTGCAATACAATATCATCACTCTCTATTGACGGGTTTCTGTGCAACGTCATCGCATAGATGCGCGCGCATCTAAGAGGCAGAAAGCAGATCTTTCGGCTATATGTAGCAGAAGCAGAGACGACACAGAGCTGTTGTGCTGTAAACTGCACTTAATTATGTGGATCTATATGCATTCTTGATTCCATTTCCTGAGTATCTGGTAATGTTAAAATGCAAAACTCTGATCTCGTGTCAGAAAACTTTATATCTTGAACATGACCACAAAGCACATAATTATATGTATCTAAGGATTTATATGCCCGCAGGTATTCCTTTTGTGTAGGCTATATACACTGGGCTTCTATATGAGATAAGTTTTCTACTATCTCGCTAATAACATTTCTTTAGTCATTTAGCAGTCTTGTAGCCTGAACCCCTGTAGGAAATCCACCCTTACATAGTCATGACCACAACTGCGGATAGAAGCCGACCAATATTACTTTAGTTTGGTCATACCAAGATTTCCCATGTACACTTAGCTAAAGTAACATTACAATAAACAGAGGCAAGGCTCACCCTATTTAGATTGGTCTAAGAGTACTTTGTTGTTCTAAACGGACATTCCCTTTTTAGCCTTTACAGTATAAGTACACTTGAACACCAGTGCCAAGAGATAGCCGGAGCTGTAAACTTGTTGGCATGCCCTATGCTCACCCTTAAAACTGGACTTTAGTCCGTCATTGTAGCAAATTAGCTCAAATGGGGGGAATATATAATTAATAATTAATCATACAGGTTATGATCAATTATTACCTACACATTTTAAATTGCCCAAACAGGGAATACATAGCCCATATATTTGTATCTCTATAAATAGATAATTAACCACAACGAATTATTATCCATTATGAATATACAGATAGTCTATAGGTCAAATTTCAGAATAACCTACAGAATTAATTTCACATCGAATAATCCACCGAACCGACCATACGATGATCTTATCAACTCTCAAGGAAGGCATTCTTCTGGTCATGAAGAATATATTTCATGTTCTATAAGATTACTTATTAGATTATTAGAATAATTAGATTAATATTTTTTTTAAAAAAAGCTTGAGATCAATACTGTACTTATGGACAAAATATTTTTTTAGCTGCAAAAGAAAGCTTCGCACTAATTTCAAAGTAACCTATGACATGAAATCCATCTAAATTTAAATGATCTCATGGTTCTCAGCATGATGCAATAGATGTGGTGTATTCAGACAACTTTGATATTCATATTGCCAGTCGTGCAGTTACCCTAAAGGCACCAGGGTGACGGTGCTACCGGCTTGGGCCCGTTATCGCTGCTTGCAGCTATATTATTAATTTATATTTAGATTTTTGGTATGTGTGTGTGTGTGTGTGTGTGTGTGTGTGTGTGTGTGTGTGTGTGTGTGTGAAAAATTTGAGAAATTTAGAGAAAGTAAATTTTGTTGTATAGCTCTATAATGACAATAAAGATATTAAATTCTATAAATAGTACACACGAATAAGGAAAGTTTATGATCAAAAAACACATTCAAATATTGTAACACCACATAAAATGCAATAATTGTCACTGAACATCTTTAAATAAAAGATGACAATTTCCATTTATGGGTGAACTATCAATTTAAAAAGATTGGTTTAAGTAGACTTGCAATTTTTTTTATTAAACTTTCCTTTATCTTTAACTGGCAAGTCAAATGTATAAGCTTAAGTTTCTGTTTCAATGAATGTCTACTTCTATTAAACTTTCATTTCCCATAAAGATCCTCCCCGTTTGATACGCTATAAAATGAGCGCTGAAACGGGCACATTATTTCATTCACCTCCTGATCAAAGATGGATCTGCACATCTCAGTTTTTCTTCTCTTCATTCTTTTTACTGCAGGTACAAAGACAAATAACGTTTGTAATGTTACTGGGTACAAATACAGATAATTGATGTCTCATTCTCTCTTTTTTATTACTAAAGGACACTCTCTCAGGTGTTATGAGTGCATTGGTCTGACGGGTTCTTGTGCGGATCAAACGGCTACAACATGTCCAGTTGGATCTTCTAAGTGCGAGAGTTCAACAGCAGTAACACAAGTTGGTAAGTCCAATATGATTTAAGTTTACAGTTATATTTGACTGTCGATGCTGCTGTTATTTACTGGAGCTGTGACAGAACAAATACTTGTTTTTCTGATGGAATTTACAATTTCAATCACAAAATATTCAACATAGATTTTTACATTTGTTTTCTCTCAGACTGTTATGATCTGTATTTAAAAAAAAAAAAAAAGTTCTAAATTGACATTTGTAAATCAATTTTCCAGTTAAATGGGTCTTTCCTGTATCATTCATATTTTATTAGGTGGCATTACTTCTAAAGTTATGGCTAAAGGTTGTGTTCCTGTCTGTCAAAGTGGGTCCATAAACTTTGGCACTGTAAGGACGACTAGTTCCTGCTGTAACACAGACCTGTGTAACCTCCAAGATCCTCCAGGTATTTTACTTAAATGACAATATGCAAATCTTCTGTAAAGTCAACACTCATTTTACTTCCAAATGACATTCAACCAGAAAATAAAGTGCTGGGTGTGGCTGTCTGTCGTGAACTGATTGAATGGTTATTTCGTTAAATATTTTGTACAGAATATAAAATAAAAGAATACTTGTTTTCCTTCAGTAGACCCCGTCCCGAATGGAAAGAAATGTTACACTTGTGATGGAAAGAGCTGCTCAGAAACATTGAGCTGTTCAGGGGATGAAGACCGCTGCATTACAGCAACAGGTGAGAATAAGAAAAGGAAGATCATTATCTTTTAAACTCTCTTAGGTTTAAACATTTGATACAGATCACAAATACCAATGTACAGCTTAGACTGAATCAGCCTTTGTTTTTCTTCTTTCTTTTCATCAGGGAATTTTAATGGCCAGTCATCAGTTGTAAAGGGCTGTGTCTCTAAAAATCTTTGTGTTGCCACGGCATCGGTTAAAAATGTTCAGAGCATCTCATGTTGTGAGGGGAACCTGTGTAATGGTGCTCAGAGTGTCACCCAGAGCTTCCTGTTCCTCTGCTGTTCTCTGCTCTCCTACTTCCTGCTGCACTGAATCCAGCAGCTCGAAACATTCTACAATCAGACACGCTGTAATCAATAACTTCAATGTTGGTGTTCTGATGTGATTTTTTTTTTTTTTTTTTTTTTTTTTTGCTGTAAAATTCTGATTTGACATTTTATGAAATAAAATACTTCCTATACATACATACATACATATACACAGTGGTAGACAGAATTAATGGCACCCCAGGTAATTAAGATAAAAAATGACTGTAAATAATAAATAAATCTGCATTGTTTATCCTTTTGATCTTTCATTAAAAAAATTCACAAAAATCTAACCTTTCATTTAAGTAAAATAATTGAAAGTGTGTGTGTGTGTGTGTGTGTGTGTGGGGGGGGTTAAATATTTGTTATATTTCAGAAATATATTCTGAAATATAACAAAAATATATGAAATATAAGTATGAAATATATTTATTGGGCCAATTTCAAATATTTGCATATATTCCAAAATATATCCTGAAAATATATTTCAAATATAATTATTTTGTGTATGGGATCCCTACATGTTGCTTGGGAGGGTTTCAAGAAAAATCCTCCTCGCTCCTCCAGAAATAAACTCCAGCATATTCAGTGGTCTTCAAAAGTGACTGGATTCTGTGGTCAGATGAAACAAAAAAGAAAAAGCTTTTTGGCAGCAAACCCACCAGATGTGTTTGGTGCAAACAGGGATAAAAAGTGCCCCATGCCATGCCTACAGATAAATACACTGCTGGATTTTATATGTTGTGAGCCTATTTTTCTGCTGGAGGTCCTGGACTTCTTGTTCAGATACATGCATAGGCGGAAATCGCGGGGGGTCATGGTTGTCCCCCTGTAAATATCATTAAAATATGTGTATTGAAAATAATTGAATGATTAATACTTAACATAGTTGTGTAAATAGTAAAAGAATACAAATGCAAATGGGGCAACAACAAAAAAATGTTTTAAACATTTTGATTCCCCCCTCCATTGCCTCACAGTGCTTTGGTCCACTGCCAGCTCCCCTTTTACCTCACCACCGACACACACACAGTCCGGTGGGAGAGAACAAAGTTTTTGAGTAGTTGTGGAACTCCATGGGCCTTATTTTCCCGGCGGGATAAATGACTCTTGCGCCAGGCGCAAATCTAAAAGGGGTTGGTCTGAACTGGCTTCATTATTCATAGGTGTGGTTTGGGCGTAACGTGAAATAAACCAATCAGAGCGTCATCTCACATTCCCTTTAAGAGGAGGTGCGCTTGTTCTAAAGCGGATGCATTTGTATTATAACGGCGGATTTGCCAGACGTGCGCCAGGAGCGGTTCACAGCCAAGGAGAGCAACGCTCTCGTCAGGGACGTTGGGGATGGAGAAACCCACCCAAATTAACTTCGGTTAAAAAGGCGTATGATAATTTGGGTAAATGTGTAAGCTAGATGTATGCTTTTATAATAAATTATTTATCTATCTATCTATCTATCTATCGTAATAATGTATGATTTGCAAAAATGAAAACGTCTCAGGTTACGACTGTAACCTATGTTCCCTGAGAACAGGGAACGAGACACTACGTCAGAATGACGCTATGGGGAACGCCTCAGGCGTGACAGGTGTCTGAAATCAAATATCAACTCACGTCAATCATGTTGACCGGCGACAGCCCGTGAATCATCAGCTTGATTGATTAACGCGCGACCTGGATGTATAAAGGGGAGCCTTGCACACATGACAACATCCTATCGTCTGAAGGGTCTGTTGCAGGCAGGCCCCGAGGCATGGCAGGAAGACGTAGTGTCTCGTTCCCTGTTCTCAGGGAACATAGGTTACAGTCGTAACCTGAGACGTTCCCTTTCGAAAGGGAACTCTACACTACGTCAGAATGACGCTATGGGGAACGATATACCAACGCCACCATGCTGAGGGGAGTGCATGCCCAAAGGCAGTGACAACTGTCCGAACCAGTAATTCAGAAACACTGGAACCACTCACCCTTAGGTCACATCGGGCTGTCAGTGACAGCACTCCCTACCGGTCATAGCCCAAGCTAATGAACCAAGAAACCACCAGAACATAGTTAATAGGGGTATATCTGGGCCAGCTAAAAGGCTTAGGACATCAGCTTCCAATAGAAGGGGTCCCTTCTAGGGAGTGTGGCTAGGGGACCCAAGGGACTCCCAGCCAGTCACTATTCAGGGGAGCATGCCTCCTGAATGCCACCAGGCTGGCCTGGTGATCTATACTAAGACACACAGTCTGGCCATTGCCTGTCTGTCCAAGACAGAGCCTCTGGAAGTTGCCTTGGATAAGGCATCCAGAAACTGAAAGCCTGTAAAGCTGGCAGAAACCATTCAGTTCCGGATCACAGAGACGGGATCTCCCGGAGAGTGTGACTTAACCTCAAGAAACGACGGACGTTGTCCACTCAATCCACGGGTCTACCCAGTGCTCACTCCGAACACTGGGGAAGTAAGAGAGGGTTCAAACAAGGAAGGTCTACTGAGACCTAAGACCTGATGACCCCCTCATGTGGGGAGCTCCAGTACATGAGCCACAGCTCGAGAGCGGAGCATTTTTAAATAAAAAACGCTCAAAGTTTGCACAAGAGGCTCTCTCGAGAGTCTCCCGCGCGTTTCAGCGATATTCTCAAAACAGACAAACAGTCCCTGAAGACGAAAAGATGTTGTCATGTGTGCAAGGCTCCCCTTTATACATCCAGGTCGCGCGTTAATCAATCAAGCTGATGATTCACGGGCTGTCGCCGGTCAACATGATTGACGTGAGTTGATATTTGATTTCAGACACCTGTCACGCCTGAGGCGTTCCCCATAGCGTCATTCTGACGTAGTGTAGAGTTCCCTTTCGAAAGGGAACTGCTGCTTCTGTGTAGATGAGAGAATCAAAGTGAATGCGCGTTGTGCACACTCTACATTGATTATGGCCAAGCATGCGCCCTTAAAATAGCATATGAATAACAGGCGCAACGCGCCACTGACTTTAAACTATTTTTTCCAGGTTAGTGGCGCAATTGTTTTCTAAACCTGCAAAATAGCATGAAGGAACGTTTGCGCCGGGACACGCCTCCTTTTTTGCGCTGAACCGCCCAGGGAGCGCAAGTTCAATCCCTAGTTTAGCGAAGTGCTTCTGTGGAGGGAAAAGCGCGCTTTGCGCGGGTGCAAAATAGGAATGATACATGCGTCGGTGTACAAAGTCAATTGCGCTGGGTGCAAGATAGGGCCCCATAAGTCAATGTTATTTTATTCACTTTAAACAATGGATGAAGTGATTATTTTTTCTTTAATATAGATGATGCTGAGTCATTAATAAATCATCTAAACAAAAATTATGATTATGTACTTGTGTACCAATGTACTTTTGTCACTGATGTAGTCTGCCATGTTAGCGATTATAGCGTTTACCCATTTTATACAGTCTATGCGTTTTCCTAGCTTGTTTAATACCGTAGTATATCTCTCACACACCCCCATAGAGTGTACGCATACACTACGTGTAACAGTTAGTCTTGTAGATTAGACTAGTGCGGGTGTGGATTTAGTTTTTCACGCTTTCACTGTGATTTAGTCGGTTTATATAATTTAATATAGTTAATCTAATATCCCATGAAGATTTTCTTCATTTCTTCATTTTTCTTAATTTTTCTTTCTTCAGTGCAGTTTTTCTCCAGATATCAGCATGATAACAAATGTGATTTTGATTTTCAATGGGCTTTTCAATGCATTCAGTCTCACATCTCTTCCACGCAGTAGCGTAGCCAGGAATCACAATGTAGGTGGGCCCAGAGAAAATCAGGTGGGCACAGCCTAAAATGCATCTGTTATCAAAATAGGCCAACACAACTACACCTGCTTCTTGAATACAGCACAGTTTAATCAGAGCACAAGCATGTATGTGATCACAGTACATCATTCCACAATTGTTTCAGGTCAGAGTTGCCCTTGACAGGTGATGCTTTGCCCACGGTAGACTCGATCAACATATCGCCCAACTTAGCTGGCAACTTCCTCTTTCGCGCCCCAGTGACGTCCAAATTCACAATGTCATGCATTTTCATCAAACCATCCGTCAGTGCCATAACTTTATCAATGTCATTTTCTTCATTCCTGAATGTAGTGTATCTCTCCTTAAGCCCTTCTATTAGATCAATGCAATCTGTTACTGATATAGTGGCAGACTGCAAGCCCTTAGTGGCATAGTCACTCGTTTCAAACAACTTGTTGAACGTTACATGTAGAAACAGAATTTTTTTATTTTGCATTTGTTGCAGTAGTGAGTCTGCCTAAAGTTTTGTCTTGCCTGAGCTATCAGAAAATTCAGCAAGAGTCTCCAATATAGGACCCAAAAGTGTCAGCACTTTACTCACTGCACTTGACCACGAGCTCCATCTGATGTCACAGGACCTCTCTAGCTTCAAATTCGTTTTCCCTGACCGCAGCTGTTGCTGGATTTCCATAAATCTAGTATGCATGTGTGACCCCGTCATGAAACTATACAGGTTGTTAATGACGTCAAAAAATGTTGATATGCTAGGGGACACCTTTGATGCTGTGCACAGGATGAGGTTAGGCGGTGGGAATTACAATGCACATATACTGCATGAGGAAATGTTTTCTTTAAAATCACATGTACCCTCTCCTCGAGCTGCCACCTTACCGTGGTGGAGGGGTTTGAGTACCCGAATGATTCTAGGAGCTATGTTGTCCGGGGCTATATGCCCCTGGTAGGGTCTCCCATGGCAAACAGGTCCTGGGTGACGGGTCAGACTAAGAGCGGTTCACAACAGACCCCCAGCTATGGGTTAAATAGTTTTATAGCCATCAGACAATGGCTCCACTGCCTTGTGGATATCTCCGGGAGGAGTAAAGGCTAAGGAGTAAACCCGACAGAAATCCGGAGTGGAGCCCGTTAGGCGGTAAGAATGACTATTTGTCACCTTTCCGGCAACTCCTGCAGCCAAGCTAGGTGCCAAATGTCGTGCTTTGCACTCCTTTGGACCCCACTAGCGAGGCCGAGAGGGGGATTCTGACGAATGGGCAGCCCAGGATCTCCATACACCGTGCCCAGGCTATGCGTCCTGGAGAGGCCACTCCAGTATCGCTGCTCGCAGTGATAAAAAACAACACGGGAGGCAGCAGTTACGAGTGATAAGTCCAGAGTAAATTGGCGTACGCTCAGACGCTACGGGTTGTCTCCGACGGTGGGAGGGATCATTGAAATCCTACTGGTCAGCTACCGCCCGCCTCAAGCTGGGCAGCCCCCAGCCAGTAAGGTGCTGACCCGCCACAGTCTGCCTGCTTCATTGGGTGCTTGGAGCTAAGGGAACAGACCGACAAGCAGACTGTAAACCTCGCACCAGGCAAAGAAATAAAAAAGCATAAACCACCAATCTTGCGACTAGCAAGCTGGAATGTCAGGACTATGTGCCCTGGCTTTTCCATAGACCTTGATCAGGTTGATGACTTCAGAAAAACAGCAATCATCAATCGTGAGCTCTTGAGGCTGGACATTGACATCGCTGCACTACAGGAGACCAGACTCCCCTCAAATGGCAGCATCAGGGAACAGGAATACACTTTCTTCTGGCAGGGAAAGGAACCAGACGAACCAAGACTGCATGGCGTTGGGTTTGCAGTTAGAAACTCTCTGCTATCGTCAGTCGAACCACCAGCAAAAGGTACAGCCCGTATCCTCTCCCTTCGCCTCTCAACCTCCACAGGCCTAGTGAACATCCTGAGCGTCTATGCTCCTACACTCAGCTCCCCAGCCGAGGCCAAGGAAGAATTCTACGAGGAACTTATGACCATCATTAAAGGAATTTCCCCCACCGAACAACTGTACATGCTTGGGGACTTCAACGCCCGGGTGGGAAATGACTGTGATTCCTGGCCCCGCAGTATTGGTCATTTCGGCGTTGGCAGAATGAATGAAAACGGACAGAGACTGCTTGAGCTATGCTCCTACCACGACCTCTGTATAACTAACACATTCTTCTCCACCAAGCCCAACCATAGAGTATCCTGGCGACATCCAAGATCCCATCACTGGCATCAGCTGGATCTCATTATCACCAGAAGAGCCTCACTGAACTGTGTTCTCATTACACGGTGCTATCACAGCGCTGACTGTGACACCGACCATTCACTGGTTTGCAGTAAGGTGCGCCTTCAACCGAAGCGGATCCACCGATCAAAGCAGAAAGGACGCCCACGCATCAATACAGCAAGGACGACAATCCCTGATCTGTGTGAGCGATTCGCTGCCTCCATCACAGAGGCCCTCAGAAATTGCCCAACGGGCAGTGCAGAAGAAAGATGGAATCATATCCGCGACGCCATCTTAAATTCTGCCATGGACACCTTCGGTAAGAAAGAGAGGCAAAACCCAGATTGGTTCGAAGCAGGAATCCTGGAACTTGAGCCAGTCATCACAGCTAAGAGAGCAGCTCTGGGGAGCCATCAGAGAGGACGCTCACAGCTCTCAGGAAAGCCAGAAACGATGCCAAAAGGATTGCTCGACGCTGTGCCAACAACTACTGGTTGAATCTTTGTCAGTGCATCCAACTCTCAGCTGACTGTGGTAACATCCGCGCTATGTATGATGGCATGAAGAAGGCCTTCGGCCCAAGCGTTACCAAGGTAACACCCCTAAAGTCCTCCTCGGGAGAAATTATAACAGATCGGGGTAAACAAATGGAGAGATGGGTGGAACATTACCAGGAACTCTATGCAAGAGAAAATATCATCACTACCTCAGCAGTCGAGAACACCAACCTCCTGCCCGTCATGGATGAAGTAGATGCTCCCCCTTCTATGGAAGAACTTCGTAAGGCCATCGACTCTCTAGCCTGCAACAAAGCACCAGGCAGCGATGGTATTCCTCCAGAGGTCATCAAGGCTGGGAAGAAGACCATTCTTCTTCACCATTTGCATGAGCTCTTGTTGCAGTGCTGGGAAGAAGGAACAGTGCCCCAGGATATGCGTGACGCCACCATCATCACTCTCTATAAAAACAAAGGAGACCGTAGTGACTGTAACAACTACCGTGGGATATCACTTCTCAGTATAGTTGGGAAAGCCTTTGCCCGGGTAGTACTAGTCAGGTTACAGGCACTAGCAGAGCGCGTATATCCTGAAGCTCAGTGTGGATTCAGAGCAGGGAGGTCAACAGTTGACATGATCTTCTCACTGAGGCAGCTACAAGAGAAATGTCGCGAGCAGAGGCAACCATTGTTCATCGCCTTTATCGACCTGACTAAGGCGTTTGATCTGGTCAGCCGTAAAGGCCTATTCACGCTACTGCAAAGGATAGGATGTCCCCACAAGCTTTTGAGGATTATCATCTCTTTTCATGATGATATGCAAGGCATTGTCCAGTACGATGGCTCTTCCTCAGACCCATTCCCTATCAGAGGTGGAGTGAAGCAGGGCTGTGTACTCGCTCCAGCGCTCTTCGGCATCTTCTTTTCCTTGCTGCTGACCCATGCCTTTAGTAAATCAGAAGAAGGCATATACCTTCACACTCGAACCGATGGAAACCTGTTCAACACAGCACGCCTCCGAGCAAAAACCAAGGTGCGGAAGGTTCTGATACGGGAGATGCTTTACGCAGATGACGCTGCCTTGACTGCACACTCCGAAGAAGCTCTACAACAACTCATCAACCGTTTTGCGGATTCCTGCAGTGATTTTGGCCTCACCATCAGTCTCAAAAAGACCAATATAATGGGCCAAGATGTTAGCAGCATCCCGAATATCTCCATTGCCGACTACACCCTCGAAGTGGTAGATAACTTTACCTACCTTGGCTCTACCATCTCCAGCAACCTCTCCCTGGATGCTGAGCTAAATACTCGGATTGGTAAGGCAACAGCAGCTATGGCTCGCTTAGCAAAGAGAGCTTGGGACAATTCCATGCTGACAACCTACACCAAGATGAGGGTGTATCAAGCTTGTGTACTCAGTACTCTATTATACGGTAGTGAAGCATGGACCCTGTACTCCCGGCAAGAACGCAGGCTCAACTCATTCCACCTGCGCTGCCTCAGGAAAATTCTGGGCATCACATGGCAAGACCGTGTCCCAAACAAGGACGTTCTGGCCAGGGCGGGAATACCAAGCATGTTTGCATTACTCTGCCAGAAACGCCTGCGCTGGCTAGGCCATGTCAGTCGCATGCAGGATGGTCGTATACCCAAAGATATACTCTACAGCGAGCTTGCTACGGGCTCCAGACCAGCAGGAAGGCCTGTTCTTCGCTACAAAGACGTTTGTAAACGAGACTTGAAGGCAGGCAACATCAATCCAGCAGTCTGGGAAGAAGCAGCTGCAGATCGCTGCAGATGGAGGCAGGTTGTCGAAGTAGGCATCAAAGTGTCCGAGAAGAAAAAAGAGGACGAGTGGGAAGAGCGGAGAAAGCGCAGACAGAGGGTTTTACCCGCAGATATAGCACCAACAGATCCAGACCCAGGCCCATACTACACCTGCAGCAACTGCAATAGAGCCTGCCGCTCCAAAATTGGACTGTACAGTCACAGCAGGCGCTGCATACCAACCAAAGAGACTCTTTGACGCATATTCCATTGTCTCAAGAGACAGACGGATGCCAACAACTCCTCCTTTATTGCCGGACATAACTGATGCCCCATCGAACCTAAATCCAATGCACAAAGCTGGATCCAGTTGCAATGGCTCCAATACTTCCAGGATTTTTGCTGATATAGCACTTGCGCTCATGGTCCCTGTCTCTACAAACCCCACAGCCCTTTCCTTCAGCAGGCCTTTATGTATGTATCGGATACAGACTGCCACAAGCTCTTTTTTTGATAAGTCTTTACATTCGTCTGCTAAAATTGCATAATGTGTGTCTGTCTCATCGTGCAAATCCACCTTTATCTTGCGGATAATTAATGATGCGGCGAATTCCAGGATTTAATTTTTAACATATCAGGGCTAGTGAGTTTCGCGTTTCTAGACAATTCGTGCAGTCACCTTTTTATTTCTGGGTGATAGCTGGAGATCAGTTTAAATAATTATCAAGCGTAGCGTTAGTTCTGGCAGGTCACGTTAGTCAAGCTCACATCAGCTGACCCTCAGCTGATCCACATCTACCTATAGGAATACGATGCCTATCACCATATACAGTACATATACTGTATAAGCTACTTCAGTATTATCAGCAGCTATCGCGTTTCTCAGGAGCTAATTACCCTCCTCCATCCCCAGCTCCTCCTCTTGCCCAGTCAAGATTTGACATTCTAATTCCCCTTGAATCAGAATAATTATTGAATAATGTTGTCCTTTAAAATCTTGAATTAAATATATTTGCAAATTTTCATGTTGGTTCTGTTCTGTTTACCCCAAGGGGGATTATTGCTGCTCTCCCTGCTCTTATCCATGCAAGGCTCCATGGATGCGCAGGGAGTTCTCACCCAGAATGGAACCATACCGCCAATCCAAATTGTATGCTAATTGTCAATCATATTTGACGGTACTGGTCCTGACAGAACTAAGAAGTTGGCTTTGTTCAGTGCCTCTTCAGTTTCATGATCCCCATGCAAGGGAATGTCTTTTATTGCACAAAATAAAACGAGGTCTATTACAACTTTAACGTGTTCTCTATTTCTTTCCACAAACGAACTGTTGACAGCATCTTTGTGCAAGTGGTTAATTCTATTTCCCTGTCCTGGTTTATGGCTTTATCTGTATCCTTCAGACCTGCCCAGCGCTGTAACATGTGCCCTGCTAGCCTTGTGTTTAACACAACACTGGGAGAGATGCTTCCAGTCTCTAAAGCCAGTTTTTATAAATAGGCTTTCAGTGGCTGCTTCAGGAATTAACGTAATCACTAGTAGAATTAATTAACGTGATCACTAGCAGAGCTGTTAAGCTCCTTACCACTCAAGACTGATGGCTGAGGGTGAGGCTCCTGAACATCTGCATTATCTTCCTCCTGCGGCGGCCGTGGTCTTTTTGACATGAACTTTCCCTCCTTCTGTTGCGATTATCACAATACTTGGCCTATAAAAATAAATCTTAATGTTTCTTGATTCTTGTTTGGCTGTCATGGTGATGACGAAATGCCCACGTAGCGCATTTCGCACACGAACAGCCCATCCCCCCTTCACAACGACGAGCACATTTCACAGAGGGACACTGAAGTTTAGTTAACCTGTTAACCTGCACCCCCCACTCAGGGGCTCACAGCTGAAAATGACATACCTGAATTAAAATAAATATAGCTCCCGAGAACAGTGTACCACAGGCACAATTAAGGTCTCTTTGGAAAGAAGACACTTGGCACTCTACTAACAATCAATCAGAGTTGATAATGCTCAAACAAATAAAAAGTTATAAAAGTTGAAGTGCCTCATAAATAATGTGAACTACAAATAATGTTTTATTATTTCATGTACAAATATATAAAAATAGACCTGGAGGAATCCAATTAGGTAATGGATTGAAAGCCACAAGTCTCATCAGTTTATATTTCAAATTTGAGGAAGATATAATGAAAAATGGGGTTCCTGCAAGCTTTTTTCCAAGACTATGTCAGTTCCCTTTCTCCCTCCCCCTGCCTGAGGCACATCCCCAGAAATGACATCCCCAAACTAAAATAATTGTAGTTGTTGAACAATTTGCTCTACATGCACAATTTAGACATATTTTAAAAGAAGACACTTTAGAGTTTATTACCCAAATGTAAAAGTTGAAAAAACTTACACAGACAAAAATTTATAGAATTTAAAGTGTCTTGAAAATAATTTTTACTGCAAGTAACATTTTATTATATTATGAAAAAATAAATGAAAACAAACCTGGAGGAATCCAGTTAGGTATTTGATTGAAAGCCACAAGTCTCATCAGTTTATATTTCACATTTGAGGAAGATATTATGAAAAATGAGATTTCTGCAATATTTTTTCCAAGACTATGTCCAGGTACCAAGAAGCCTCCTTGGATACCTCAAAAAGCAACCTAATGACAAAATGTTATGAAGGGTACTGCAAGCTATTTTAGTCATCATATACACTGCTCCATGCTTTTTTAATTATAAAATAATCCACACAACCATAAGACTTTATACAAGTGATTTATTTGCACAACAGAACAATAAAAATATAAGTAAAATATTATGAAATATTTAAAAAAATAAATATATAAAAAATAACTGAATTTCTTTGCAACAGAAAAGGCAAAGAAAAAAAATCAACAATGCTGTTGTCTCCGGCAAAATGCTAAGTCCTGTTTAGTCAGTGCTGGTCATGCCAAACAGTGAAGCAGTCAAAATGCTAAGTCCTGTTTAGTCAGTGCTGGTCATGCCAAACAGTGAAGCAGTCAAAATGCTAAGTCCTGTTTAGTCAGTGCTGGTCATGCCAAACAGCGAAGCAGTCACGCTTTGGCTGAAAGCACAATGGTGTTGAACAAGTCTTGCAAAAAACAGGAGTTTTTTTGGAACAAATCCTGCACTCACGCCTTCCTTTGGTGCTGTCTGAAGCAAAGTTCCCTGGTAAACGGCGAGTCTCATCTTTGTGGGATGGAGGAGATGAAGGAACATCAGCACGCACCAACACAGTAAGTTCCTCAACAAGACGTTCTCTGAATTGTTTCTGTGTCAGTGGCTTCTGGTTCTTCATACAGGCCATTTGACGTTGGAGTATAAAGGCATTGACAATGGTTCCACTTTTCTTTAGGGGTGCTTGGGGACACAGTGGGTAAGGACTTGGTTTTTCTGCTGCTCTTTTTGCCTCTCCCTTTTACTGGTCGATTCAGGTCTAAAACAGCAAGTGCAGATCTTGAAGAATCTGAGAGCTTGCATCTCTTTTCTGCTGGTTGGCTGGTGCTTGGATGCCACTCTTCATCTGAAGATTCAACTTGATGGCTGTTGCATGGGAAAGAATGGAAAGATAATTAGCACCGCATGTCAAGTAAATAATTCTGTATAGTTTTTATATGGCTGGCCATTCAAATCAACAATCAAACTGATGGGCAGCCGTTTAGACAGCATTCATACTAAAGGTCGTCCATACAATCAAATTGATGGGCAGTCATTTAGACAGCATTCATACTAAAACTTGTCCATTCAATCAACAATCAAACTGATGGGCAGTCGTTTAGACTGCATTCATACTGATAGTCGCCCATTCAACAATCAATGGCTGGTGATGGCCAATGATACAGACAGCATTCATATGGATGGTCAGACATAGAACCAACAATCACACTAATGGCCGGCCATCAGACAGGCCATTTGTTTTACAAGGTAAATGCATTGTGGTCTGAAAAGATGATGCTACTTTATTTCTATTTGTATTGGACAATTGTATAGGTGTTATTTCTGTAATTTTTCCTAGCACAAACACACACTATATATAATTTTTCCTAACACAAACACACTATATAGTGTGTGTGTGTGCTAGGAAAAATTACAGAAAAAATGTCAAGTCTATTTATATTTATACTGTATAGGACAATTGTACAGGTGTTTAGTTGTTTCTGTTTTTTTTTCCTAGCACACATACACTAACGTTATATAGATATATAGCCTAGTGTGTGTGTGCTAGGAAAAATGACAGAAACAACTAAACACCTGTACAATTATCCAATATATACAAATATAAATAGATAAATAAATACATATAAAGTAGCATTATCTTTTCAGACCACAATGCATTTACCTTATAAAACAAATGGGAAAACAAACACACACTCACTCTCTCTCTCTCACACACACATACATACACACACACACACACACACACACACACACACACACACATGTATAATGTGTGCATGTTACATAATGTATATAGCAACTCACCGATATAAAATTGGATCATCTTTTCCGTCCTCAAGCATATCACCCTCGTCGTCGCTGTCTTCACTCTCCTCAATTTCGTCATCGCTGCTTCGAGTGATCTCAAATAAAACATCTTCAGCAGAAAAAAACTTCTTCTGACGATCCATTTGATGAGATAATCCGTCCAGTAAGAAAGACGCGAAAACAGATGTTGACTGGGGAACCGTCTTTTTGCTATGGCTAGTTAGCTGTCAAATGACGGGGGTGTGGTCACAGCCTACGTCGCAGGTTAGCTCCTCAAGCGGAATGGAGAGTGACTGATTCAAATAAATAAATAAACATCTTGTTCGCGAGGAATTTAAACTTCCCGGGTATCGTTGGAATCATGCACTGATTGGCTACATTTTCTATTAGTCATATAATTTCAATTCTTTCATTGGCTTTCGTTGTAAAGACAAAATAATAGGATCAGCATATCATGACGTCAAAAAAACTGACCGCAGTGTTTGGATATTTTGACCTATATATTGCCTATCTTTGTATTTGTGTGTGTGTGTGCGGTCTTAATTTGTTCAATACACTCTAAGCAACACACCCATATAACGTTTGGCTACCGGGAGTCTGTTTTTTATGCATAATTTTATTGCATAACCGACAAGTATGATACTTCACCCTGAAGAAACTCGATGTAAACAAAGGAATAAACATCGATATTACAACGTTATTGTTTCTTTGGACTAAAAATGCTCTATGGGATGTTATTCAGTGGACCCTCACCTTTCCATTCAATCTGGAACTTTTAGCAGTGGATGCGTGTGTGGCTCGTTATTACGACACTAATGGTATGTACTCCGTTTTTGATTACGTGTGTTTTGATCTGTACTGCTTACATAAATGCAAGAAATACATTCGTTATAAGCTTTTCATCGTAAAACAGAGCTCTATCATCGATGCTTGAGGCTTAGACCTTTAAAATGATATATAGTTTGCCAAGATTAATGATGTTCTTTCACGTTAAATCCATTCATAAACATTAAACTAGTGGGGAAAAAAAACGCTTCAGTGCGCCGGCGCACTGGCAAAGGTTAACAGGTTAAGAATGTTAAACTAAATGAAACAGAGCAACTTACGAATGTTCATGTCAAAAAGACCACGGCCGCCGCAGGCCCAATATTATTGTTGAATATTGTTAGGCTTCCTTGTGAGGCCACTGACTGGATGGGCCTGACTGACAGGTGGGTGGGCCCAGGCCCATCCAGGCCCACCCATAGCTACGCGAGAGCTTCCACGCGTCCACTATGTTGTCACTTAACACGCAAAGATAACGACACATTTCATCCTATGTTGGGACGAAAGTGGCCAACTTCGGTCAACCTTGTCTATAAGCAAGGACAAAAATAAAGCAATTTAATTTGAATTAATATCGATTCTGTAATAAAAAAAATCGCGATACCTAGGTGAATCGATTTTTTCTCCCAACCCTATCATTTAGTAAGATTTTATCCAGGTAATTCCAAACTTTGCAAGGCAGACGACGACATTATGTGATCAAATGCAATCAACACGCTCTACAGCGCCACCCAGTGCATTTAATTATAACTTTATTTTTAATTATAACTTTTTATTTTTACTCTACAATAAGTTTTGTCAATTGTTTTGTTTATTGGTCTAATTCTGGTTTCTGGTTTCTCTTTCTAACAAACCTTGCATTGGGTTAGTCACTCAATTAATAATCTTGTGCTTCGTTCCCACCCTTCTGAATTATGTTGCATTGATAAGGAGTTATCACAAACTAAGGGTGTATTCACACCAGGAAAGTCCGATAGTTCACTTGCTTTGGTCCGGACCAAATAGAATGTTGATTTTTTTTGTTTGGTACGGTTCGCTTTCACACTGCTCTTTTTGCAAGTGAACCAAAATGTGTAAACAAAACCACACGTGTGCTAAGGTCGTCCATTCATTGGACAGGAATTCTCAAGCAGGGAAAAGCAGGAAGTGCACAAACAGGCTCAGCATGGAGATATTTCGTAATGTAATATTTGTTATTTTACTGATTTGGTGTTATTCTCTACAAACGCAATATGAAGAAACTATATGGTATAGATAAAAGCCCGCCCGCACTTACAATTGATTGCTTGGGTCGTTACATGCGCTTCGTGAGGCACACACACGCAAGGTCTCTCGCTCCCTCTCTCTGCCGTGCGCGCGCTCTTGCTCGCTCGCTCTCTCTAGATTCGCAGAGATTTTAACTGATTTGCGGGAATCAGGGAGCCGCTATCGAGATGCGGGAGACTCCCGGAACTTCCGGGAGACTTGGGATGTCTGTATAATAAGACAACATTATGCCAAAATGTCCGTTTTGTTAAGTATCCTCATAAGAGCAGTCAAATAAAAAGACGCAGTTTTCTGCAGTTGGGTCGGTTCATGTTCACACCGTAAACGAACCGTACCAGAGTTCGTTTGGAACCGTACCGAGACCACCTCTTCAGCTGGGTCTCGGTTCGATTGTTTGGTCCACACCCGAGTTCGATTGCTGTATTCACACCTGCCCAAAAGGTCCGCACCAAGGGGGGAAACGAACTAGAGTTCGATTCAATCGAACCAAACAAGGCAGGTGTGAATACACCCTAATACTAACAAAAGGAATCGCCGGTGCAGCACAGATGTCTACTGATTAAAATATTTATTTAAGGTGCATAACAATAAATGACTAACGTTTCGATGTGGTTACATCTTCATCAGAGTCCTTGGAGAGAATGAGCAATGAAGCCATTAATAAGGATCATCAACAGGTGTGATTAAGGGGGCGTTGGCCACCCAAAAAAGTACATCCCTCTGAACCAAGGTGTCACACTCATAAAACAATCATTAAAGGGCAAGTGCCCACATAAAAAAAAAAATAAAAAAAAAAAAATTAATTATAAAGTTCACAATACAATGGGAATAAAAATATATTCATCTTAAACACTATTTTAATATGCTTAGGTGTTTAAAGGAAGCATGTTAAACTCAATTCATCATTTAGACCTAAAGGTTCTCGAGTGTTAAGTGTATGTATCCAAAACGCTTCCCTGCATAGGAGTTTATTAATAATGTCACCACCTCTGGGTGAAGGTAAGATTTTCTCAATACCCCAAAACTTCAAAGAAGCAGGGGAACCATGATTGGCCTGCTTATAGTGCCTCGCCATGGCATATGTTAAGTTCTGAGTACGAATTGCTGTTTTGTGTTCAGCTATCCTCAGTTTAAGTTGACGTTTTGTTTGACCTATGTACACCAGTCCACAGGGACACTTCAGAAGGTATACTACATGAGTACTGTTACAGTTGATAAATGAAGAAATAGAATATTTCTTACCAGTACGGGGATGTGAAAAATCTTTCGCATTGGTCGAGTTGGAGCATTGCGCACAATTGCCACATTTATAGAAACCCAAAGGTGGGCTAGGAAGCCAAGTAGTAGAAGGTGGGATACTCATATCTGAATGAACCAATCGGTCACGAATGTTACGGGCACGTCTGAAAATGAACCTGGGCGGCTCAGCGCAGATGTCTTTGAGTGTCGGGTCACTATTAAGAACGTGCCAATGTTTGCGAATGATGTTCTTTATTCTTCCTGCTGCTGGAGTGTAGCTAGTTGAAAAAAATACTTTAGATGTCGTGTGAGGCTTAGGTTTTTTCTTTAATAATGAGGCACGGTCTGTATTAAAAGCCCTATCCCATGCTTTAGAAATATCAGATTTATCATAACCTCTTTGATCAAAAAGACGCGCTAGGTGGGCTGCTTTTGACATAAATTCACTTGTGGTACTACAATTTCTTCTGACTCGTAAGAACTGGCCCACTGGTATATTACGAATCAAGTGAGGCGAGTGATTACTGTCTGCTCTTAACAGGGTATTCCTGCTAAGAGGTTTACGGTAGATAGTAGATTGTAAGATATTATTTGCATCCTTAGAAATGGTAAGGTCTACTAACTAACTTATCTATCTTTCGTTCTTTTTAACTAATCTATCTATCTTTCTAACTAACTTATCTATCTTTCTTTCTTACTAATCTATCTTTCTGACTAACTTATCTATCTTTCTTTCTTTTTAACTAATCTATCTATCTTTCTAACTAACTTATCTATCTTTCTTTCTTTTTAACTAATCTATCTTTTTCTAACTAACTTATCTATCTTTCGTTCTTTTTAACTAATCTATCTTTTTCTAACTAACTTATCTATCTTTCGTTCTTTTTAACTAATCTATCTATCTTTCTGACTAACTTATCTATCTTTCTTTCTTTTTAACTAATCTATCTATCTTTCTAACTAACTTATCTTTCTTTCTTTCTTTCTTTCTTTCTAACTAATCTATCTATCTAACTTATCTATCTTTCTTTCTTTCTTTTTTACTAATCTATCTTTCTAACTACCTTATCTTTCTTTCTGTCTTTCTTTCGTTCTTTCTTTCTTTCTAACTAATCTATCTTTCTAACTAATTTATCTTTCTTTCTTTCTTACTAATCTATCTATCTTTCTAACTAACTAATCTATCTATCTTTCTTTTTAACTAATCTATCTATCTTTCTAACTAACTTATCTATCTTTCTTTCTTTTTAACTAATCTATCTATCTTTCTAACTAACTTATCTATCTTTCTTTTTAACTAATCAATCTATCTTTCTAACTAACTTATCTATCTTTCTTTCTTTCTTTTTAACTAATCTATCTATCTTTCTAACTAACTTATCTATCTTTCTTTCTTTCTTTCTTACTAATCTATCTATTTTTCTAACTACCTTATCTATCTTTCTTTCTTTTTTTCTTTCTTTCTAACTAATCTATCTTTCAATCTAATCTATCTATCTTTCTATCTATCTATCTATCTATCTATCTATCTATCTATCTATCTATCTATCTATCTATCTATCTTTCTAACTAACTTATCTATCTTTCTTTCTTTTTAACTAATCTATCTATCTTTCTAACTAACTTATCTATCTTTCTTTCTTACTAATCTATCTTTCTGACTAACTTAAATATCTTTCTTTCTTTTTAACTAATCTATCTATCTTTCTAACTAACTTATCTATCTTTCTCTCTTTTTAACTAATCTATCTTTTTCTAACTAACTTATCTATCTTTTGTTCTTTTTAACTAATTAATCTTTTTCTAACTAACTTATCTATCTTTTGTTCTTTTTAACTAATCTATCTTTCTGACTAACTTATCTATCTCTCTTTCTTTTTAACTAATCTATCTATCTTTCTAACTAACTTATCTATCTTTCTTTCTTTCTTTTTAACTAATCTATCTATCTTTCTAACTAATCTATCTATCTTTCTTTCTTTTTTACTAATCTATCTATCTTTCTAACTACATTATCTTTCTTTCTTTCTTTCTTTCTTTCTAAATAATCTATCTTTCTAACTAATTTATCTTTCTTTCTTTCTTACTAATCTATCTATCTTTCTAACTAACTAACTTATCTATCTTTCTTTCTTTTTAAATAATCTATCTTTCTAACTAACTTATCTATCTTTCTTTCTTTCTTACTAATCTATCTATCTTTCTAACTAACTTATCTATCTTTCTTTCTTTTTAACTAATCTATCTATATTTCTAACTAACTTATCTATCTTTCTTTTTAACTATCTATCTATCTTCCTAACTAACTTATCTATCTTTCTTTCTTTCTTTTTAACTAATCTATCTATCTTTCTAACTAACTTATCTATCTTTCTTTCTTTCTTACTAATCTATTTTTCTAACTACCTTATCTATCTATCTTTCTTTCTTTCTTTCTAACTAATCTATCTTTCAAACTAATTTATCTTTCTTTCTTTCTTACTAATCTATCTATCTTTCTAACTAACTAACTAACTAACTAACTAACTAACTAACTAACTAATCTATCTATCTTTCTTTTTAACTAATCTATCTATCTATCTATCTATCTATCTATCTATCTAATCTTTCTTTCATCCTTCTTTCGTTCTAACTTATCTATCTTTCTTTCTTTCTTTTTAACTAATCTATCATTCTAACTAACTTTTCTTTCTTTCTTTCTTTCTTTCTTTCTTTCTTTCTTTCTTTCTTTCTTTCTTTCTTTTTAACTAATCTATCTATCTATCTTTCTAACTAACTTCTCTATCTTTCTTTCTTACTAATCTTTCTATCTTTCTAACTAACTTATCTATCTTTCTTTATTTTTAACTAATCTATCTATTTTTCTAACTAACTTATCTATCTATCTTTCTTTCGTACTAATCTATCTATCTTTCTAACTAACTTATCTATCTTTCTTTCTTTCTTACTAATCTATCTATCTTTCTAACTAACTTATCTATCTTTCTTTCTTTATTTATTTATTTCTTTTTAACTAATCTATCTATCTTTCTAACTAAGTTATTTATATTTCTTTCGTTCTGTTTAACTAATCTATCTATCTTTCTTACTAACTTATCTATCTTTCTTTCTTTTTAACTAATCTATCTTTCTAACTAACTTTTCTTTCTTTCTTTCTTTCTTTCTTTCTTTCTTTCTTTTTAACTAATCTATCTATCTATCTTTCTAACTAACTTATCTATCTTTCTTTCTTACTAATCTGTCTATCTTTCTAACTAACTTATCTATCTTTCTTTATTTTTAACTAATCTATCTATTTTTCTAACTAACTTATCTATCTATCTTTCTTTCGTACTAATCTATCTATCTTTCTAACTAACTTATCTATCTTTCTTTCTTTCTTACTAATCTATCTATCTTTCTAACTAACTTATCTATCTTTCTTTATTTATTTATTTCTTTCTTTTTAACGAATCTATCTATCTTTCTAACTAAGTTATTTATATTTCTTTCGTTCTGTTTAACTAATCTATCTATCTTTCTTACTAACTTATCTATCTTTCTTTCTTTTTAACTAATCTATTTATCTTTCTAACTAACTTATCTTTCTTTCTTTCTTTCTTTCTAAATAATCTATCTTTCTAACTAATTTATCTTTCTTTCTTACTAATCTATATATCTTTCTAACTAACTAACTTATCTATCTTTCTTTCTCTTTCTTTCTTTCTTTCTTTCTTACTAATCTATCTGTCTTTCTAACTTATCTATCTTTCTTTCTTTTTAAATAATCTATCTTTCTAACTAACTTATCTATCTTTCTTTCTTTCTTTTTAAATAATCTATCTTTCTAACTAACTTATCTATCTTTCTTACTAATCTATCTATCTTTCTAACTAACTTATCTATCTTTCTTTCTTTTTAACTAATCTATCTATATTTCTAACTAACTTATCTATCTTTCTTTTTAACTATTTATCTATCTTTCTAACTAACTTATCTATCTTTCTTTCTTTCTTTTTAACTAATCTATCTATCTTTCTAACTAACTTATCTATCTTTCTTTCTTTCTTACTAATCTATTTTTCTAACTACCTTATCTATCTTTCTTTCTTTCTTTCTTTCTTTCTTTCTTTCTAACTAATCTATCTTTCAAACTAATTTATCTTTCTTTCTTACTAATCTATCTATCTTTCTAACTAACTAACTAACTAACTAACTAACTAACTAATCTATCTATCTTTCCTTTTAACTAATCTATCTATCTATCTATCTATCTATCTATCTATCTATCTATCTATCTGTCTAATCTTTCTTTCATCCTTCTTTCGTTCTAACTTATCTATCTTTCTTTCTTTCTTTTTAACTAATCTATCTTTCTAACTAACTTTTCTTTCTTTCTTTCTTTCTTTCTTTCTTTTTAACTAATCTATCTATCTATCTTTCTAACTAACTTATCTATCTTTCTTTCTTACTAATCTGTCTATCTTTCTAACTAACTTATCTATCTTTCTTTATTTTTAACTAATCTATCTATTTTTCTAACTAACTTATCTATCTATCTTTCTTTCGTACTAATCTATTTATATTTCTAACTAACTTATCTATCTATCTTTCTTTCTTACTAATCTATCTATCTTTCTAACTAACTTATCTATCTTTCTTTATTTATTTATTTCTTTCTTTTTAACTAATCTATCTATCTTTCTAACTAAGTTATTTATATTTCTTTCGTTCTGTTTAACTAATCTATCTATCTTTCTTACTAACTTATCTATCTTTCTTTCTTTTTAACTAATCTATTTATCTTTCTAACTAACTTATCTTTCTTTCTTTCTTTCTTTCTTACTAATCTATCTTTCTAACTAACTTATCTATCTTTCTTTCTTTTTAACTAATCTATCTATCTTTCTAACTAACTTATCTATCTTTCTTTCTTTCTTTCTTACTAATCTATCTTTCTAACTAACTTATCTATCTTTCTTTCTTTTTAACTAATCTATCTATCTTTCTAACTAACTTATGTATCTTTCTTTGTTTTTAACTAATCTATCTATCTTTCTAACTAACTTATCTATCTTTCTTTCTTTATTTTTAACTAATATATCTATCTTTCTAACTAACTTATCTATCTTTCTTTCTTTCTTTCTTACTAATCTATCTATCTTTCTAACTAATTTATCAATCTTTCTTTCTAAATCTATCTTTCTAACTAACTTATCTATCTTTCTAACTAATCTATCTATCTTTCTAACTTATCTATCTTTCTATATTTCTTACTAATCTATCTTTCTAACTACCTTATCTATCTTTCTTTTTTTAACTAATCTATCTATCTATCTATCTATCTATCTATCTATCTATCTATCTATCTATCTATCTTTCTAACTAACTTATTTATCTTTCTTTCTTTCTTTCTTTCTTACTAATCTATCTTTCTTTCTAACTCCCTTATCTTTCTTTCTTTCTTACTAACCTATCTATCTTTTTAACTAACTTATCTATCTTTCTTTCTTTCTTACTAATCTATCTATCTTTCTAACTTATCTATATTTCTTTCTTTTTAACTAATCTATCTCTATCTTTCTAACTTATCTATCTTTCTTTCTTTTTAACTAATCTATCTCTTTCTTTCTTTTTAACTAATCTATCTATCTATCTTTCTTTCATCTTTCTTTCGTTCTAACTTACCTATCTTCCTTTCTTTCTTTTTAACTAATCTATCTATCTTTCTTTCTTACTTACTAATCTATCTTTCTAATTAACTTATCTATCTTTCTTTTTCTAAATCTATCTTTCTAACTAACTTATCTATCTTTCTTTCTTACTAATCTTTCTAACTTATCTATCTTTCTTTCTTTTTAACTAATCTATCTATCTTTCTAACTTATCTATCTTTCTTTCTTACTAATCTATCTATCTTTCTAACTACCTTATCTATCTTTCTTTCTTTCTAACTAATCTATCTTTCTAACTAATTTATCTTTCTTTCTGACTAACCTATCTATCTTTCTAACTTATCTATCTTTCTTTCTTTTTAACTAATCTATCTATCTTTCTTTCTTTTTAACTAATCTATCTATCTTTCTTTCTAACTAACTTATCTATCTTTCTTTCTTACTTACTAATCTATCTATCTATCTTTCTAACTAACTAACTTATCTATCTTTCTTTCTTTTTAACTAATCTATCTATCTTTCTTTCTAACTAACTTATCTATCTTTCTTTCTTTCTTACTAATCTATCTATCTTTCTAACTAACTAACCTATACAAATAAATTTGAATTGAATTTTAATTGAATTAAAGTAGACTATCAAAGTGTTACAAAAAGGTAAAATAAGACCCTAGTGAATTTCAATTGATTTCTGCTTTACAGCCTTTAATATCCTTCACTGTCGTTGCAACTTTTCCACATATACTTATGAACTTGTTTTGACACTATAAATTGTTTTTCTTTTATTCAGGTTCTTCTATTGACTGAAATACCAATTCTTATCTGGGATAAGAAATCAGCGTTAGGATGTCTTGCTTGACGTCCTGCTTTGCAAGACAGAGACTTACTTTCAGGTGATAAAACACTTGCAATCAGCAGGAAGAATGGCAAACTGTGTTGTCATAAAGTTGGAAATGAAAGAAAACGTGAATGCAGGATTGGGTGCAGAATATCTTGTATGAAATTTTGGGATCAAATGAAGAGCTGATTTTAGTGTGGCCAAATGTTTTGTTTAACTTGTTGTTAATTTCAAAATAATACTGTTTTCGGAAGAATCTGCAAAGCTCACAACACGGTCGTAAAAAACTCACTTGCGGCGGCCTCCTCCCCCTCTCTACCGCTGCTCATATGTGTTTGTTTTGATCGGATCAAGCCAACTGTATCGCCTGGAGCTATGTCTACCGAGGTGGGTAATCTGGTAATACATCATACATGCGTGTGTGTTTATGTCGAATTGCCATAAAGCAATTCGTGTTTCGCGCTCGTTCTTGTTCTCGTTCTCATTCTCGCTTCTCACGAGACTTCCAATTTCTATCTTGCCGGGACGGTAGTCCCCAAGTTGCAAGGTTGGTTTTCCGCCTGAGAACGCTGGGGGGAGCGGGGAAAGTCACCAATATCACCAGAACAGGTTGTTTAACCATCCAAATGATTTCTAGACAGTTTTATTAAGTTAAAAAAGATACCAAGTTCTCCTTTAACCCCCTGAGGTCGGCTATCGCGCCGGCGCGATAGGCTCGTTTTTTTCCGTATGAGTGCAAAAAAATAATAAAATAAAAATATTAATTTTTATCTTATGTAGTGGGTTGGTAGTGGGGATGTATATGTGTTTTTTCTTTTAGTTTGATTGACGTCATGGCAGAATGCGTTTAGCGTAATTTCCGCTTAAGGAAGTTAAAAGAGGCGTGGCACATTATTGTGGGAGACGCACATGGTTGTTTGGCGTGGCATTGCTGTACGCGGGAAGAGCTTTTGAATCTGCATGCCGAAGTTATCGCCTGCTAGTGTATGTTGCCAATAATCCCCGGGTAGGTCATGCGATTTATTATGTATGATAAAAGCGGAGTATTGTTTGTTCCTGAGTATCCGTGTTGCATGTGTTATAGTAACAAACCTGAAATCACGGTCATTCACGTGGAGTGCACGCCTCATACTAATCAGCTTTCCTGTCCATGTTGCTGGTGACGAGGGAGGGGTAGGTTGTTTGATTTTATTACGTATAAGGGAAAATGAGCATTGTGTTGAGCATGTGTTGTATGTGTTATAGTAACAAACCTGAAACCACGGTCATGCACGTGGAGCTGTACGTCTCATATTAAGCAGCATCGTGTTCGTGATTTGTGACACATGGTGCAGGTAGTGAAATGTTTTATGTGGTTTTATATTTTGTATAGAGATTTATAAATGAAAGGTATAGTCTAGATGTTATTTGTATATTCCAATGTTATACAAATGTAGGTGTGTTAAACATGTATTATGTGTTGACAGATTATCCGGCAGCCGATGGCACTAGACCACTGCTTTTTCCCAGTACTTAAAGTTTGTTTTTAATTGAGTTTTTTTTGTATTTGTTTTGGATCAGAAGTACTGAAACTTCGTTTTCTTTGGTTGATTGTTGTATTGTATATTGTGATTATTATTTCTTTTCTTTTTTTGTTTCTTTATTTAACTTTGCTTAGAAGTATTGTAAACTTCGTTTTCTTTGGTTGATTGTTGTATTGTATATTGTGATTAATATTTCTTTTTTTTTGTTTTCTTTATTTAACTTTGTTTGGCCATTTTAGGGGGCTGAGTAGGCTACTGGAAGCAGCTATATTTTCCATCTTAGGAGGTGATGCAGTGATAACACTATTTTTGGATTGCTGTGGTTGTATATTTCAATCAACACGTGTGTTACAATTTACCCGGGTTGCACTTAAATAAGTGGAGATCGTTGCTTCCAGCCCAAGACTTGTATACCTGATTCAATCTGGTCGTCCTCCTTATTATGGCCATTTCATTTGTTTGTATTGGGTGTATGATTATGATGTTTAGTATTTGCTTCCAGTAAATGTTTTAAGAGTCATTGTAGAGAAATAAAGACCGTGTACCTCACTATTGCCTATACTTTCATTTAATTGAACAACTTGAGCGAGTTTAATTCCCCACTAATTATAGACGGCAGAGGTCCGCCTTGTTACAATTGGCGTAGTCGTGCAGGGTTTTCGTATTAAGGCTGTGGGTGTATGGTGCACGGTTTTTTCTTTTTTTCTTTCCTTCTCCTTTTCTTTTTTTTAAATGGTGTTGTGTACTGGGAAAAGCAGTGGTTGAAGACCTGGATCATCGCTAAAGGGCTGGGAGCATCGGTTGGGAACAGTAGATTGTTCATGTGCTGAGTGATAGACATATGTAAATTTATTATTATTTTTTTCTTTTTTTTCCCCTTTTTTTTTTTTTTTTTCTTCACAGTATGGCAGAAGAAATGGCAATACAATTGCAGGCATTAACTGAATTGGTAGAACAATTGCAGTCAGAAAATGCTAGGCTTAGAGAAGAAACCACCCAGAGAGTGATAGCTATCCCGGCTAGTGATTCGTTGGAGGGCCCTTCCTCTGTGACTATTCCTGTTACTAATTCTTTACCAATTCCTGTGTCTGGACCATCTCTTCCAGTGGTAACAGAGCGGTATGTTTATGTCCCAAGGGAAAGAAAGTGTCCGCATTTCTCAGGAAAGGCTTCCCAGGATTCTTTGGGAGTTGAGGACTGGATAGAGGAGGTGCGTAGCTCTTTGACTTTACGTCATATGTCAGAAAATGAACAAGCTTTTTTCGTTTTCAATTTACTGGAAGGTGAGGCAAAGGCTGAGATGAAGTTTAGGACCCCTGCAGAAAGAAATACTGCAGAAAAGATTTTTTCCATCCTTCGGGAGACCTATGGTTGTTCTAAATCTTACATAGGTCTGCAGACTCAGTTCTTTCAACGAAAACAGATGGAGGGAGAATCGCTGAGGGAATATCCTCATGCCCTTATGTCTCTTATTGAGTCAGTTAAGCGACGAGACCCACAATGTTTTGCTAATCCTGATTCTGTTCTTAGGGACCAGTTTATCGAGCATGTTAGGGATAGCATGTTGAGACGAGAGTTAAAGAGAAGGGTACGTATGGAACCTTCTGTCTCCTTTTTGGATATTCGTACTGAAGCTATCCAATGGGTAGAAGAAGGAGAACGCATGGCTAGTCAGAGGCCCCGTGCTTATTCATATAGTGCTCAGGGCAGGGCTGCGGAGATTCAAACAAATGTAGCTGCAGTACAGCCAGTAGATGAGCTAACAGAATTAAAGGAATGCTTGCGTAAGCAACAAGCACAATTAGACTCTATTATGAGACATCTTGAACCACCAGTGTTTCCTAAGAGGTATGATGGGCGTCCACGTGGTGCTAATTTTCCCTACCAGCCAGATGGTAAACCCATATGTATTCGTTGCAATAAAGCAGGTCATATTGCTAGGTTTTGCAAGGTAGATCTGAAGTCATCTCAGCATGTTGCTGGAGGGGATGGCCCACGAAGTTCAAGTCAGTCCAACGTTGCATCTAGAGCCACTGTTGATCACTCGGAAAACTAGAACCCTCCGGTGCTGGTGCCCAGGCATCGGAAGGGGAGTTTTCGGGTTTTAAAGGACAGGATGGTATTAAGCTTATAGGGAACTGTCCTACGGTAGAAATGATAATTGGGGGGTTACCTTTAGCCTGTTTGTTAGACACCGGTTCTATGGTGACCACGATTACCGAACAATTTTTTTTTGAACATCTTCAGCCGTCTTTGGGAACAGAGTTGCAGTCTTGCAACTGGCTAAAGTTAAAGGCTGCTAATGGTCTCGCTATCCCATATTTGGGCTACTTGGAGGTGGATGTCCAAGTATTGGGCAGATTACTTCCTGGTATGGGAATTCTAGTAGTGAAGAATCCAGAGGGAGTGCGGGGTCAAGGGCAGCATGGCCATATCGCCGGCTTGTTAGGAATGAACGTAATCAATCAGTGTTATCAAGAGTTATTTATCCAGCATGGAGATTCTTTGTTTCAGCACCTAGGGGTACAAGCTTCAGGAAAAGAATGGAAGAAGGCAATGGCGGAATGCAGACAGCTTGATCGTGTCCTGGACACAGGGTTAGTTGGTCGCGTTCGGGTTCGTCCCGGACCTGCTGTTCTGGTTCCAGCTGGTACTTTAAAGTTTGTTTCTGCTATTTGTCACACTGGATTAGGATCTACATTTTCTTCAGGTTTGTTGGAGCCTTTGCCTTTGGAGAATTGTCACTTACCTTGTGATTTGATCATATCTTCTGCATTTCTTCCAGTAGCTCAGGGGAGGCTGGAGGTACCTGTCGTAAATTTAGGGACTCAGGATCGGTGGATTCAACCTAAGGTAGTTCTTGGAGACTTTCATCTAGTTTCAGTGCAGTCTACAACACAAGTAGAGTTCAATTCCCAGAGTTCCACTGGAGAGCAGGTAGCTGTAGTCCAAGCTGTGGCAGTGGAAGAACTCCCTTCCGTGGATTTTTCACAGTTAGTTTGTCCTAATCTGTCTTCTCGGGAAGTATTGGAGGCCCGTACTCTTCTGGAGAGGTATAGTGACATCTTTAGTCGTGGGGAAGGTGATTTGGGCTGTGCTACCTTGGTTGAGCATACAATACCTTTGATAGACGAGACTCCAGTGCGACAGCGTTATCGTAGGTTACCTCCTTCTCAGTACGATCAGGTAAAGAGGCATATCCAAGAGCTGATAGATCAAGGAGTGGTAAAGCAGAGTTGCAGTCCATATGCATCTCCAATTGTTGTTGTACAAAAGAAGGATGGTTCAATTAGGCTGTGTGTAGACTATAGACAACTGAATTTAAGAACTCGTAAGGACGCCTTCCCTCTCCCACGGATTGAGGAGTCCTTGGATGCTTTGGCTGGGGCTAGGTTGTTTAGTACCCTAGATCTAGCTAGCGGATACAACCAGGTTCCTGTAGCCAGTCAAGATCAAGAGAAGACTGCGTTTTGCACTCCCTTTGGGCTCTTCGAGTTCACTAGGATGCCCTTTGGGTTGTGCAATGCGCAGAGTACCTTCCAGCGCCTCATGGAAAGGATATTTGGTGACCAACGATTTCATGCTTTGCTTTTATATCTTGACGATATAGTGGTCTTTTCAACTTCTTTCCAGCAGCATTTGGAGAGGTTAGAAATGGTGCTGAGACGTCTCCAGCAATATCACTTGAAATTGAAGCTACAAAAGTGCCATCTGTTCCAGACTGAGGTGAAATATTTAGGGCACATTATTTCGGCAGAGGGAGTAGCTACTGACCCCGAAAAAGTTAGTGTTGTTGCCCAGTGGCGAAGGCCTAGTAGTGTGACAGAATTGCGTTCCTTTTTGGGCTTTGCTTCATATTATCGCCGATTTGTTGAAGGGTTTGCTTCGGTTGCTGCACCCTTGCATAAGTTGGTGGGAGCACTGCAAGGTGGTAAGAGGGTGGTTCGTAGAACTACAGGCTCCTTTGAACAACATTGGAGTGATAATTGTGAGAGAGCTTTTGTGATCCTTAAAGAGAAGTTGGTGCATACTCCGGTGTTGGGGTATGCAGACTTTTCTAAACCTTTTATTTTGGAAATTGATGCGAGTCACCGTGGTCTCGGAGCAGTTTTGTCTCAAGACCAGGGGGGACAGACTAGGCCTATCGCATTTGCCAGTAGAGGTTTGCGGCCCCCTGAAATGAATATGTCAAATTATAGCTCGATGAAATTGGAGCTTTTGGCTTTAAAATGGTCAATAACGGAGAAGTTCAGGGAATACCTAATGGGCAACAAGTTCATTGTGTATACCGATAATAACCCCTTGAGTTATTTGCAAACTGCAAAATTGGCAGCCGTAGAACAGCGTTGGGCTTCTCAGCTGGCCCTTTTTGATTTTGACCTTCGGTATCGACCAGGGGCGGCTAATCGTAACGCGGACGCATTATCACGTCTTCCCTCCCCCACTATGAGTAGTCAGATGATGAGCAGTGCCGGGACTGTAGTTCCAGTTGAGGTTATTTTACATCAGCCGGCTGTTAAGTCAAACCCCCATGTCGCTAATGCCTCAGCTATAAATGCTGTACCAGTGCGAGAGAAATGTGATCTCTTTGCATTGCAGGCCTCCGATCCGGTGATTGGAAGTTTCCTGAGACACTGGAGGAGGGGAACACTGCCCTCAAAGGGAGAAGTAGATCAGAGCCAGGTAGGCCTTAGGGAGTTGGTTAGGCAGTGGCCTCGGATTAGGGAGGATAAAGGAGTGTTATACCGTCAAGTACAGCTTCCACCGGCAGGAGAGACCGTCTTGCAGTTATTACTCCCTATTTCTTTACGGACTGAGGTTCTTAACAATGTGCACAATAACCATGGCCATCAGGGTGTCGAGCGAACCATGACCTTGCTAAGGGAAAGATGCTATTGGCCAGGAATGTGGAAGGATGTTAAACAGTGGTGCAGTGCATGTGAGCGGTGTGTACTGGCTAAGGCCACACAGCCTAAATTCCGCACCTTTATGGGAAGTCTAACTGCATCCCGACCTTTAGAAATCCTTGCAATTGATTTCACTCTCATGGAACGAGCTAGCAATGGTCAAGAGAATGTTCTGGTGGTGACCGACGTGTTTTCCAAGTTTACTCAAGCCTTTGCAACCTCAGATCAGAGAGCAAGGACCGTGGCTAAAATACTGGTGGAAAAGTGGTTTTGTGTGTATGGCGTACCTAAGCGTATACATTCGGATCAAGGCCGTAGCTTTGAGAGTGAGTTGTTTAAACATCTTTGTGACCTTTATGGGATTCAAAAGAGTCGTACTACCCCATATCACCCTCAGGGGAACGGGCAGTGCGAACGTTTCAATCGAACGTTGCATGACTTGTTGAGGACTTTGCCTCCAGATAAGAAAGGGAAGTGGCCACACTTCCTTCCGCAACTGTTGTTTGCGTATAACACCACTGTTCATCAGTCCACACAGCACTCCCCTTATGAACTTATGTTTGGTCAGAAGCCACAGTTGCCGATTGATTTCCTCTTGGGTGCAGCGGAGGAAGAGTTGGTAGCAGGCCATGTGAGCGACTGGATTCTCCAACATAAAGAGCATTTGTCTTTAGTTTATGATCGTGCACGGAGGTATCTGGAGGAGAAGGCCCCATACCAGGGAGTAGTGCTACCAAATGATGCATCTGTACTTGCTCCAGGCACGTTGGTTTATTGTAGGAGTCACCCTTTGGGGCGCAATAAGATCCAAGATGCATGGTCTCCTAACATGTTTGAAGTAGTAGAATGTAAGGATGGCCTTGGAAATGTTTACGAAGTGCGACGTCGAGATGGCACAGGTCCTTCTAAGTGCCTTCATAGATCTGAGTTAAAACCGGTCCCGACTTCACATATCAGCATGGTCCCGGTGGTAGAGGGAGGAGTAGAGAGTGGTGAAGGAGTGGAGGAGGAAATTGAATTGGAGGAAGGTGATGGATTGGTGGTGGAAGTTACTGTCTCCCACCCAAGTACTTTAGGTCAAGTAAGTGAGGGGCAAATTGAAACAGGAATACAGTTGCGTCCATATTCTTGTTCTGGAGGTCAGGTAGATTGTTTTAGGGGGACGGGGGACCAGAGTGTTACACCAAGTGAAAGTTTGGCTTCACCTGAAAATGCAGGGTGTGGTGGTCCGTCTGCTCTAAGTGGTAATGGATTAGGCAGAGAGGATATAGTTCCTCCCTCAGTTAGGCGAACTACACGTCCCACTGCTGGATGTCACCCAAATCCATTTCGATTACCTCAGCCTGTATCTCAAGAGTTGGGTCCTAGTGATGCAGTAGTGAGTTCACATTTAACAGCATTTAGACCATGGTTATAGGAGTATTATGAGGAATTCACCGGGACGGCGAATTGTTATAAAGTGGGGGTGTGTGTAGTGGGTTGGTAGTGGGGATGTATATGTGTTTTTTCTTTTAGTTTGATTGACGTCATGGCAGAATGCGTTTAGCGTAATTTCCGCTTAAGGAAGTTAAAAGAGGCGTGGCACATTATTGTGGGAGACGCACATGGTTGTTTGGCGTGGCATTGCTGTACGCGGGAAGAGCTTTTGAATCTGCATGCCGAAGTTATCGCCTGCTAGTGTATGTTGCCAATAATCCCCGGGTAGGTCATGCGATTTATTATGTATGATAAAAGCGGAGTATTGTTTGTTCCTGAGTATCCGTGTTGCATGTGTTATAGTAACAAACCTGAAATCACGGTCATTCACGTGGAGTGCACGCCTCATACTAATCAGCTTTCCTGTCCTTGTTGCTGGTGACGAGGGAGGGGTAGGTTGTTTGATTTTATTACGTATAAGGGAAAATGAGCATTGTGTTGAGCATGTGTTGTATGTGTTATAGTAACAAACCTGAAACCACGGTCATGCACGTGGAGCTGTACGTCTCATATTAAGCAGCATCGTGTTCGTGATTTGTGACACATGGTGCAGGTAGTGAAATGTTTTATGTGGTTTTATATTTTGTATAGAGATTTATAAATGAAAGGTATAGTCTAGATGTTATTTGTATATTCCAATGTTATACAAATGTAGGTGTGTTAAACATGTATTATGTGTTGACAGATTATCCGGCAGCCGATGGCACTAGACCACTGCTTTTTCCCAGTACTTAAAGTTTGTTTTTAATTGAGTTTTTTTTGTATTTGTTTTGGATCAGAAGTACTGAAACTTCGTTTTCTTTGGTTGATTGTTGTATTGTATATTGTGATTATTATTTCTTTTCTTTTTTTGTTTCTTTATTTAACTTTGCTTAGAAGTATTGTAAACTTCGTTTTCTTTGGTTGATTGTTGTATTGTATATTGTGATTAATATTTCTTTTTTTTGTTTTCTTTATTTAACTTTGTTTGGCCATTTTAGGGGGCTGAGTAGGCTACTGGAAGCAGCTATATTTTCCATCTTAGGAGGTGATGCAGTGATAACACTATTTTTGGATTGCTGTGGTTGTATATTTCAATCAACACGTGTGTTACAATTTACCCGGGTTGCACTTAAATAAGTGGAGATCGTTGCTTTCAGCCCAAGACTTGTATACCTGATTCAATCTGGTCGTCCTCCTTATTATGGCCATTTCATTTGTTTGTATTGGGTGTATGATTATGATGTTTAGTATTTGCTTCCAGTAAATGTTTTAAGAGTCATTGTAGAGAAATAAAGACCGTGTACCTCACTATTGCCTATACTTTCATTTAATTGAACAACTTGAGCGAGTTTAATTCCCCACTAATTATAGACGGCAGAGGTCCGCCTTGTTACACTTATATGCTTGTGTTATACATCAATCTATCATGTTAAGTGTGTACTATTTTTGTGCACACTCACAATAAAAACAAAGTGTTGTGCTTTTCGCCAAATAAAGAAAAATAAACACAAAGCGAGTTCTGCCTTCTCTCTCTCCGTGTAGTCCATTCTGAAACGCGTCCGAAAATGAATCATAACTCAGCGAATACTTCTCACATAGGCACATGAGATGTGTCTTTATGAAGCTTGAAATCTCCTCTTTTAAATGAAGTAATTTATATAAATGTAGCCAGGTCAGTAGAGAGCGCTACTGAGGGTATCAGTAGAGGGTGTAATTTCCCTTTAAATATGTCACTTCCTTTTGGGTGGAATGGCTGCAGTGCTTGAATTGTTTGGCATGGTCGGTCGCTGGAAGAACAAGCTCTGGTAGGTTTATTTAAGAGATTATGGTCTTAAGAATAGTATTTTAATGCTCACTGGTGATGCTTTATGATGGTTTTGACGTGTTGGCCAAGAGCCAGCGATTTTGAGTATCAGTGTTGCTTTAATTGGACCAGGGGTGTTTAATCCATTCATTGTGTCTATGAAGTTGTTTTGTTTAGGCGTGTGGTTTAAATACCTTAATGGTGAGAAGGTTTGACTGGATGAGTTGTGGACACTGGGTTACCATTGCAGTACACTGCACGTGAGTGTTTGTCCTTTATCAAAATAGGTTATTTTATTGTTCGAAATGAGCTGTGAAAAACCTTTTTGTATGTATTAAAACAAATAAATACTTTTTAGAGAAGTTTTCTTAAAAGCCCTCACATTGGCTATGCTGAACGAGATGAGCAGTGGACATTAACGACAGTTGTACTTCCAGTGTCTTCTGAAATAAGGTATCTAATTATTTATGTAATTCTGGAATAGCTAGTATATTTTAACATTGATTGACATTGTAATTTTACTTTGTACGGGCTATGGTTTTTAGTAGGAACTGATGTTATGTCTAGAGATAATACTTGTATGCTTTGATAAGAATGTGTTTTTGCTTTTTTTCTTTTTTTATAGAATTCGATCCATCCAGTGCAAATGACCACTGTTTTTCCCTACCTTTTCTTAATAGGATTATGGTATTGTAATCAGTTTATTTTGTTTATTTGTTTGTTTGTTGGCCCAAAAATTAATCTGTTGTATTTTCTTTTTGGTTTATTTGGTGAACTCCAAGCTAGGTCATTTCCAACAGCTCCCAACAGAGTAACTAGTGGGGGAAGATACTCATTTTGATTTATACACCCGTGTGGTGATGAAAGTTTGGTGTGTATTTGTGCACGCAGTGTGTGGTGTAGAAAGTTTGTAATTTCTTTTTGGGTTGTGTATTGTATTTATTCATTTGTTGTGTATATTTTCTTTTTGAAGTATTGTTACCCCACATAGTCTCTTCTACTGCCACCCTGTATCACTAAATGTGGCTAGCTTGTGAAAGAAATAGAATGAGACCAGAATCTATGTATTTAATAAAGGCGATGTATTAATTTTTTATAGCAGTCTTGCCTTGAGTTTATTCATTTAATTGGATAGCCTAGCGGGAAATCCCTTTATTGACTTGGGGACTCCTACCCAAACAAAATTGGAGTGGCGTAGTCGAAATCAGTAACCAAACACCTCTATTGCCCCATCACATTTGGCGTAGTCGGCAGGGTATTGCTTGAAAGCTTGATTGCTATTGTTTTTGATTAGCTGGGCCTATTTTTTTTTTTTGTTTGTTTCTTTTTGTGTGGTTGTTTTGAAAGGTGGGAAAACAGTGGTCAAGGATTCAAGTCATCGGTCAACGTGGTCAAGCCTGAAGACAGCGGCGCCTCCTGTAATTTAGCTTGATTAATTGTCTTGTCTTGAGTTGTTGGTTTTTTTTGTTTGTCCTGGTTTATTTAGGATGGCAGATGAGGATGTGTCAGCTCAGCTTAGGACACTTACTGAGTTGGTGAAACAGCTCCAGGTAGAAAATGCACAACTTAAATCAGAGGCACAACTTAGATCAGAGGCAAGTCAGAGCTCATCCTCTGCCCCTACGGGTGTTCTCCCTATAAGAGAACAACAACCTCATTCTGTTGGTACAGGTGTTACGGGTGGTTCTACTACACCAAGTTCGGTGGGAGCCATAGAACGTTATGTTTATGTACCACGAGAACGCAAGTGTCCTAGATTTTCTGGGAGAATATTCCAAGACTCAATAACTGTAGACGATTGGGTTGAGGAGGCCCGACGTCATCTGTCTATGCGACCAATGCTACGTTCTGAGCAGGTTTTGGCCATTTTTGATCTACTGGATGGTGAAGCTAGGACCGAGGTTGAGTTCCGTTCCTTATCTGAACGAGATGACCCTGAGAAGATCTTTAATATAGTAACTGGTGTTTATGGGTGTTCTCAGTCGTATATTAGTCTCCAGAAGCAGTTCTTCCAGCGACGACAACTAGAAGGTGAATCATTGAGAGAGTATTCTCATGCTCTTATGTTCTTCATGGACGTGATTCAATGTAAAGACCTAGCCTGTTTGTTAACTCAGACATTGTTTTATGAGATAATTTTATAGAATCAATGAGAGAGTATTCTTATGCTCTTATGTCCTTCATGGACGTAATTCAACGTAAAGACCTAGCCTGTTTGCTAACTCAGACTGTTTTATGAGATATCTTTATAGAATCATTGAGAGAGTATTCTCATGCTCTTATGCCCTTCATGGACGTGATTCAACGTAAACATTCAGCCTGTTTGTTAACCCAGACACTGTTTTATGAGAGAACTTTATAGAATCATTGAGAGAGTATTCTCATGCTCTTATGTTCTTCATGGACGTGATTCAACGTAAAGACCTAGCCTGTTTGCTAACTCAGACACTGTTTTATGAGATAACTTTATAGAATCATTGAGAGAGTATTCTCATGCTCTTATGTCCTTCATGGACGTGATTCAACGTAAAGACCCAGCCTGTTTGCTAACCCAGATACTGTTTTACGAGATTCATTTATAGAATCATTGAGAGAGTATTTTTAAGCTCTTATATCCTTCAGGGACGTGATTAAATGTAAAGAGACCCAGTATGTTCTGCTAACCCAGATACTGTTTTATGAGATTAGTTTATAGAATCATTGAGAGAGTATTTTCATGCTCTTATATCCTTCAGGGACGTGGTTAAATGTAAAGACCCAGCATGCTTTGCTAACCCAGACACTGTTTTATGAGATCAATTTATAGAATTTGTGAGAGATGGCATGCTCCATTGTGAATTACGTCGCCATGTTAGGCTGGATCCTACCCTAAGTTTTCTAGATGTCCATCAGGAAGCTTTGTGTTGGGTAGAAGGTGACGACCCTTGTGTACTGTGGCCTCGTGCCCAGTCTTGTAATGTTGCTAATATTATAGAATTCTCAGCCTATTTTAATGCTGTGCTTGGTAAATCCCCTTTAGGCTTTGGCAGTAGTGATTGCCTTTTGGGTGGTTCACCGGGACGGTGACTATTAAAGCAGGGGTGTATGTAGCCAGGTCAGTAGAGAGCGCTACTGAGGGTATCAGTAGAGGGTGTAATTTCCCTTTAAATATGTCACTTCCTTTTGGGTGGAATGACTGCAGTGCTTGAATTGTTTGGCATGGTCGGTCGCTGGAAGAACAAGCTCTGGTAGGTTTATTTAAGAGATTATGGTCTTAAGAATAGTATTTTAATGCTCACTGGTGATGCTTTATGATGGTTTTGACGTGTTGGCCAAGAGCCAGCGATTTTGAGTATCAGTGTTGCTTTAATTGGACCAGGGGTGTTTAATCCATTCATTGTGTCTATGAAGTTGTTTTGTTTAGGCGTGTGGTTTAAATACCTTAATGGTGAGAAGGTTTGACTGGATGAGTTGTGGACACTGGGTTACCATTGCAGTACACTGCACGTGAGTGTTTGTCCTTTATCAAAATAGGTTATTTTATTGTTCGAAATGAGCTGTGAAAAACCTTTTTGTATGTATTAAAACAAATAAATACTTTTTAGAGAAGTTTTCTTAAAAGCCCTCACATTGGCTATGCTGAACGAGATGAGCAGTGGACATTAACGACAGTTGTACTTCCAGTGTCTTCTGAAATAAGGTATCTAATTATTTATGTAATTCTGGAATAGCTAGTATATTTTAACATTGATTGACATTGTAATTTTACTTTGTACGGGCTATGGTTTTTAGTAGGAACTGATGTTATGTCTAGAGATAATACTTGTATGCTTTGATAAGAATGTGTTTTTGCTTTTTTTCTTTTTTTATAGAATTCGATCCATCCAGTGCAAATGACCACTGTTTTTCCCTACCTTTTCTTAATAGGATTATGGTATTGTAATCAGTTTATTTTGTTTATTTGTTTGTTTGTTGGCCCAAAAATTAATCTGTTGTATTTTCTTTTTGGTTTATTTGGTGAACTCCAAGCTAGGTCATTTCCAACAGCTCCCAACAGAGTAACTAGTGGGGGAAGATACTCATTTTGATTTATACACCCGTGTGGTGATGAAAGTTTGGTGTGTATTTGTGCACGCAGTGTGTGGTGTAGAAAGTTTGTAATTTCTTTTTGGGTTGTGTATTGTATTTATTCATTTGTTGTGTATATTTTCTTTTTGAAGTATTGTTACCCCACATAGTCTCTTCTACTGCCACCCTGTATCACTAAATGTGGCTAGCTTGTGAAAGAAATAGAATGAGACCAGAATCTATGTATTTAATAAAGGCGATGTATTAATTTTTTATAGCAGTCTTGCCTTGAGTTTATTCATTTAATTGGATAGCCTAGCGGGAAATCCCTTTATTGACTTGGGGACTCCTACCCAAACAAAATTGGAGTGGCGTAGTCGAAATCAGTAACCAAACACCTCTATTGCCCCATCACATAAAAAACAAAAGTTTTCAACTCATGTAATCCGTTTGAAAGCAAGGAGAGGTACCGTTTTTCCTTCTGCCTCATTAACTCTATAATGTGCTGAGGCCGCCCCGCCCCCGGCGCGATTCACATGTAAATAGTTAGGTGATCTAGTATGCATCGCATACGCCCCTCGATCAATGCCATAAAAAGTTTCTTCATCAGACTTACTGATAGTTCATCGCGTTTTAAATATGACACGCTTCTCCGGTAATAAAGATGCCCTTCAGATGATTCTGGACAGCGAGGAAGAATGCACTTTTTCCTCAGAGGAAGATTGTAACTCAGACGACGAACGGCAGCATATTGAAGAGCGAATTCCACCGAGAACACAATTTCGGAGTAAGTTTTACTTAAAAGTCTTTTGTCTTTTATTTTTCGTGTTCGCATGTATGAGGAAAAAACAATATTACGTGATAGTTCTCCATTATGGACGTGAGCGCTCTAAAAAAAGCACTAAAAGACTTTCAAACTTTCACAGAGACCTCAAAACAGAAAGTACAAATCCTTTCTTTAAAACGAATTTCGTTTTGTATCAATTGTATCTTACTTTTAATATTTTTTTCATTAACAAATGTGAGCCGATCCAAACAAACATGTGAAACGCCCACATCAGCTGGATAACACACACCGCGAGTTCACTTTCAGACTTGTGTACTTTACGATGCTGTGAGGAATAATACTATCTTGATAATAATCCTGCAAAAATTTACCTCAGAAGTTCTGGAAGTATCATTTCGAGGAGCAAACGGATCCCGCTGAGGAATTAGGTCAGTTCTGTTTGCTTTGTTCTAATCTGAATGAATGAATGAACGCACAGATGCGTGCTGTTGTGGAGCTTCTACAGCTGGCAAAAATACTGTTTTAATTTGAATCGCGAATACAAAGAAAGATTACACTGGAAATATTGTTACAATTTTAAATGTTGTTGTAATTGTATAACCTTATACAATATAAAAATTGTATATATATATAAAAAAAAAAAAAAAAAAAAAAAAAAATATATATATATATATATATATATATATAAGGATAGATGTAAACAAAATTTTAAAAGGTCATTATAAGCCTTCTCTTTAAATAATTTTATTAAGCTTTATTAGTGACACATTTGGGAAGAGAATATATTCCAAATCTGACAATACAGTATGAGAACAATTAACTGCACAATTACTAGAAATGTTTACCTTGGATATTGTACAATTTGCAAGCAAAATTTGTGGAAAAAAACAACAAACCAGTTATATATTGTCCTTGCATTCTTGTGGCTCAGTCACACACCTGAATGAAAGGCTCATTACGTATGCAGCCTCATTATGCGGGCCCCATTGACTCTGCAGGTGTGAATCACGCCCACCCGCATATGGCCTTTCCAAACAAAAAGTGTTTTACAAGATTTAAATCAATGTATTGTGTTATGTGAATGATTAGGCAGGATGATTTTCACATAATGTTGAAGAAAAAATTCTAGGCAACGAAATCCATTCGTCAAAAGTCTTATTTACATATATTTAGAATGTGTTTTATGGCCTTATTTCAGAAACTTTAGTTTTTTGTTTTTTAAAAAACCATGCATAAACATTATTCTCTCAAAAATACAAACATGTACATGCAAGTTGTTCACATATTATGGTAGCCCTGTTTGTGCTAAATAGAGTGAATTTACACCTTTGCCATTAATATGTTTATAAGCAACTGAAAAAAGCACAAATGTCAGGGCATGTCAGAACATCTCAAGGACCCCAAAAACCCCTCAGACCCCAGAGGGTTAAAGTGAACTTGCACAATGGGTTCAAGGAAAGTAATTTACAAATGTGTTCGATGCAGCTCGGCAACTCATGCGTCATCAGAACAGTGCGTTCAACGCATCACTGTTTCTGTTTAAAAAACGTTGTGCAACATTTTGTCGGGGCCTTTTTTCAATGTGATGTAATTTGTGTGCTAAAAAGAGATTCCGTCAATGTAAATTTGATATTTTAGATCTATTATTAATTATTACCGTTACAGTACCATTGCAATGTGGCTAGATATGGTGTGGTGGCTGGTATGTTTCTGTTTGTGTTCATAAGAAGGAATCATACGCCTACATCAAATAAAACATTTTTAATTATTCCACATATTAAAGATGTAAGAAACTTATTTTACACTGAGAATATTGATATTAAAAGAGAGGTATGCTTTACACCCGACAGCTCTGTGACTTCTTTCATATACATTTCCAGATATTCTGCAATGAAAAATATAATATCCTCTTCTTTTATTTTTTAAACTGGAACAATTTGTGGTCCTGAATAATTTTGCGTGCTCTTTGTTAATTATTTCTGTGATAAAGTTCTCTTCTTGATCATAGAACATGCATCTTGAGTTTATTGTTTTTCTCTTATTTTTCTCCTTTCTTCATTTTCCACAGACTTTCTGATAAACTCCTCCATCATGGAACATTTCTGAAATGTATACACACAAAAATGATACTTAGTTCATTTTCAATCAGCATCACCAAACACATTTACTAACTTTAAATGGGGAAACACTAACAAAGAGCTGATAAGTTGAAAGATTACATTTTAAAACATTTTAAAGCTCTCCACATGAATGTAAAGGGATTGGTGATTCATTTATTCTGAATAAATGATGGTCCTGAATCAACATAAGTGCCTCTACCGCATATTGAACTGATTGTGAATCTACCCCATATTGAAATGATCATGATGGTCCTGGATCAACATTTGTGAATCTACCCCATATTGAAATGATCATGATAGTCCTGGATCAACATTAGCGAATCTACCCCATATTGAAATGATCAAGATGGTCCTGGATTAACATTAGCGAATCTACCCCATATTGAAATGGTCATGATGGTCCTGGATCAACATTAGAGAATCTACCCCATACTGAAATGGTCATGTTGATCCTGGATCAACATTAGTGAATCTACCCCACATTGAAATGGTCAAGATGGTCCTGGATCACCATTAGCGAATCTACCCCATATTGAAATGATCATGACTGTCCTGGATCAACATTAGTGAATCTACCCCATATTGAAATGATCATGACTGTCCTGGATCAACATTAGCGAATCTACCCCATATTGAAATGATCATGACTGTCCTGGATCAACATTAGTGAATCTACCCCACATTGAAATGGTCAAGATGGCCCTGGATAAACATTAGCGAATCTACCCCATATTGAAATGATCATGATGGTCCTGGATCAACATTAGTGAATCTACCCCACATTGAAATGGTCATGATGGTCCTGGATCAACATTAGCGAATCTACCCCACATTGAAATGGTCAAGATGGTCCTGGATCAACATTAGCGAATCTACCCCACATTGAAATGGTCAAGATGGCCCTGGATCAACATTAGCGAATCTACCCCACATTGAAATGGTCATGATGGTCCTGGATCAACATTAGTGAATCTACCCCATATTGAAATGATCATGATGGTCCTGGATCAACATTAGTGAATCTACCCCATATTGAAATGATCATGATGGTCCTGGATCAACATTAGTGAATCTAACCCCATATTGAAATGGTCATGACTGTCCTGGATCAACATTAGTGAATCTACCCCATATTGAAATGATCATGACTGTCCTAGATCAAGATTAGTGAATCTACCCGATATTGAAATGGTCATGATTAGGGATGGGTACCGAAACCCGGTATTAAACGGGCCCTGGTGCTGAATTTTGAAATACCGCTGGATCGATAAGCTCGGACGTTATCGGTTCTGCTGTCGGTACTGGAGAAATTAAGAAAGTGCTATTGCTATTAAGAAATTATTATCTTGCAAATTTAATCTCGCCAGCCACTTCTATATATAATAATATTGAACTATTTGACTGTGATGCATTTTTGCTAAAGAGAGAGAGAGAGAGAGAGAGAGATCTTTCACGTGGAGCGACGGCGCGCACAACACAACAGCCCTGCTTAATGAGTGACGATGAGGACAGAACTAAACATTCAAACGGTTAGGCTACACTTTAGATCTTTGATATTAAACTAATTTTATTTTAGATTTAGATTTTGGCTTCCAATGATTATAAAAAAGATATTTGAGGTAGGCTATAATAACCATTAAAAACTAAAGCCACATTCATTCTGTTTAGCGCAACTTCCTTCCCCTCACAGCGGTGCGCTGTCATTTCTCCCTAAATCCCAAACGTAACTTCAGAATCTGCATGATCGGTGATTGTTGTCAAATGTAGTCTATACTGTTGCTAAACTGCGGGACGCGTTTGATAATAAAAGGCTATTAAAAGTACCAAAATTGAGCAATAGACGCTGTTCCAAATGCGGCACGCGCTCCGAAACACACCGCAACGAGACAAGCAACATATATTTTGGGCTTTGTGTGCGCATCTAAACGATCAAATATACACAAAAATATGTCAAAATGGCCGTCGTGGAGATTCACTTAAACAGCTTATTCACTTAAATACAGTTTATGTCTTAAATGAGCGTAAATAGTCGGGAGAAAATATGATGCGCAATAATGATTAGATCTGCATTTGGTCTTAAAGAGGCAGCAGTCTAATAATCCTGCTGACGATTGCTCCATTAATGTGAATCAAACAACAAAAGGCAAAGAGAAAATCAGTCGCAGCTCTTGAATGAATAATTTTGGCTTTTATAAGCTTAATTTCATCTAACTATGATAAACTATGCAGTGTTATTTTACATCTGACTTTATGTCTTTTTAGCCCATATTAGGCTACTCCTGAACAGTAATGTCAGTAGACATTACTGAAATTAAAGCACTGGGTATATAATTTGTATATTTGTTTTATTGTATACTTTTTTTTGTTTGACCATGTGTTTGTACTTTGTTTTTGGTGTCCTATGTCTTCTGTATATAAAGCACAAAAGCCTGCACCCTTCTGCATAACATGCATGTTTTATTTGTTTTGTTAAAGCATTGCTTTTTCTTTTGCTATAGATATTTATTTTACATTTCAAAATATAAAGCAATATTAATTATGTTCTAAATTATTTTTTTCCTTTTTTTTAATATAACAAAAAGAACCGATAAGAATACCGTTAAAGTACCGGATCGATAAGGAGTATCGGTAAGAGTAGTAATACCGTTAAAACCTTAACGATACCCATCCCTAGTCATGATGGTCCTGGATCAACATTAGCGAATCTACCCCACATTGAAATGGTCAAGATGGTCCTGGATCAACATTAGTGAATCTACCCCATATTGAAATGATCATGACTGTCAGGGCATGTCAGAACATCTCAAGGACCCCAAAAACCCCTCAGACCCCAGAGGGTTAAAGTGAACTCGCACAATGGGTTCAAGGAAAGTAATTTACAAATGTGTTCGATGCAGCTCGGCAACTCATGCGTCATCAGAACAGTGTGTTCAACGCATCACTGTTTCTGTTTAAAAAACGTTGTGCAACATTTTGTCGGGGCCTTTTTTCAATGTGATGTAATTTGTGTGCTAAAAAGAGATTCCGTCAATGTAAATTTGATATTTTAGATCTATTATTAATTATTACCGTTACAGTACCATTGCAATGTGGCTAGATATGGTGTGGTGGCTGGTATGTTTCTGTTTGTGTTCATAAGAAGGAATCATACGCCTACATCAAATAAAACATTTTTAATTATTCCACATATTAAAGATGTAAGAAACTTATTTTACACTGAGAATATTGATATTAAAAGAGAGGTATGCTTTACACCCGACAGCTCTGTGACTTCTTTCATATACATTTCCAGATATTCTGCAATGAAAAATATAATATCCTCTTCTTTTATTTTTTAAACTGGAACAATTTGTGGTCCTGAATAATTTTGCGTGCTCTTTGTTAATTATTTCTGTGATAAAGTTCTCATCTTGATCATAGAACATGCATCTTGAGTTTATTGTTTTTCTCTTATTTTTCTCCTTTCTTCATTTTCCACAGACTTTCTGATAAACTCCTCCATCATGGAACATTTCTGAAATGTATACACACAAAAATGATACTTAGTTAGTTCATTTTCAATCAGCATCACCAAACACATTTACTAACTTTAAATGGGGAAACACTAACAAAGAGCTGATAAGTTGAAAGATTACATTTTAAAACATTTTAAAGCTCTCCACATGAATGTAAAGGGATTGGTGATTCATTTATTCTGAATAAATGATGGTCCTGAATCAACATAAGTGCCTCTACCGCATATTGAACTGATTGTGAATCTACCCCATATTGAAATGATCATGATGGTCCTGGATCAACATTAGTGAATCTACCCCATATTGAAATGATCATGATAGTCCTGGATCAACATTAGTGAATCTACCCCATATTGAAATGATCATGATGGTCCTGGATCAACATTAGTGAATCTACCCCATATTGAAATGGTCATGATGGTCCTGGATCACCATTATTGAATCTACCCCATATTGAAATGATCATGATGGTCCTGGATCAACATTAGTGAATCTACCCCATATTGAAATGGTCATGATGGTCCTGGATCAACATTAGTGAATCTACCCCATATTGAAATGGTCATGATGGTCCTGGATCAACATTAGTGAATCTACCCCATATTGAAATGATCATGACGGTCCTGGATCAACATTAGTGAATCTACCCCATATTGAAATGATCGTGATTGTCCTGGATCAACATTAGCGAATCTACCCCATATTGAAATGGTCATGATGGTCCTGGATCAACATTAGTGAATCTACCCCATATTGAAATGGTCATGATGGTCCTGGATCAACATTAGCGAATCTACCCCATATTGAAATGGTCATGATGGTCCTGGATCAACATTAGTGAATCTACCCCATATTGAAATGGTCATGATGGTCCTGGATCAACATTAGCGAATCTACCCCACATTGAAATGGTCATGACGGTCCTGGATCAACATTAGTGAATCTACCCCATATTGAAATGGTCATGATGGTCCTGGATCAACATTAGCGAATCTACCCCATATTGAAATGGTCATGATGGTCCTGGATCAACATTAGTGAATCTACCCCATATTGAAATGATCATGACTGTCCTGGATCAACATTAGCGAATCTACCCCATATTGAAATGGTCATGATGGTCCTGGATCAACATTAGCGAATCTACCCCACATTGAAATGGTCAAGATGGTCCTGGATCAACATTAGCGAATCTACCCCATATTGAAATGATCATGACTGTCCTGGATCAACATTAGTGAATCTACCCCATATTGAAATGATCATGACTGTCCTGGATCAACATTAGCGAATCTACCCCATATTGAAATGATCATGACTGTCCTGGATCAACATTAGTGAATCTACCCCACATTGAAATGGTCATGATGGTCCTGGATCAACATTAGCGAATCTACCCCACATTGAAATGGTCAAGATTGTCCTGGATCAACATTAGCGAATCTACCCCACATTGAAATGGTCAAGATGGTCCTGGATCAACATTAGCGAATCTACCCCATATTGAAATGATCATGATGGTCCTGGATCAACATTAGCGAATCTACCCCACATTGAAATGGTCAAGATGGCCCTGGATCAACATTAGCGAATCTACCCCATATTGAAATGATCATGATGGTCCTGGATCAACATTAGTGAATCTACCCCACATTGAAATGGTCATGATGGTCCTGGATCAACATTAGCGAATCTACCCCACATTGAAATGGTCAAGATGGTCCTGGATCAACATTAGCGAATCTACCCCACATTGAAATGGTCATGATGGTCCTGGATCAACATTAGTGAATCTACCCCATATTGAAATGATCATGATGGTCCTGGATCAACATTAGTGAATCTACCCCATATTGAAATGATCATGATGGTCCTGGATTAACATTAGCGAATCTACCCCATATTAGAATGGTCATGATGGTCCTGGATCAACATTAGTGAATCTACCCCATATTGAAATGATCATGACTGTCCTGGATCAAGATTAGTGAATCTACCCGATATTGAAATGGTCATGATTAGGGATGGGTACCGAAACCCGGTATTAAACGGGCCCTGGTGCTGAATTTTGAAATACCGCTGGATCGATAAGCTCGGACGTTATCGGTTCTGCTGTCGGTACTGGAGAAATTAAGAAAGTGCTATTGCTATTAAGAAATTATTATCTTGCAAATTTAATCTCGCCAGCCACTTCTATATATAATAATATTGAACTATTTGACTGTGATGCATTTTTGCTAAAGAGAGAGAGAGAGAGAGAGAGAGAGAGAGAGAGATCTTTCACGTGGAGCGACGGCGCGCACAACACAACAGCCCTGCTTAATGAGTGACGATGAGGACAGAACTAAACATTCAAACGGTTAGGCTACACTTTAGATCTTTGATATTAAACAAATTTTATTTCAGATTTGGATTTTGGCTTCCAATGATTATAAAAAAGATTTTTGAGGTAGGCTATAATAACCATTAAAAACTAAAGCCACATTCATTCTGTTTAGCGCAACTTCCTTCCCCTCACAGCGGTGCGCTGTCATTTCTCCCTAAATCCCAAACGTAACTTCAGAATCTGCATGATCGGTGATTGTTGTCAAATGTAGTCTATACTGTTGCTAAACTGCGGGACGCGTTTGATAATAAAAGGCTATTAAAAGTACCAAAATTGAGCAATAGACGCTGTTCCAAATGCGGCGCGCGCTCCGAAACACACCGCAACGAGACAAGCAACATATATTTTGGGCTTCGTGTGCGCATCTAAACGATCAAATATACACAAAAATATGTCAAAATGGCCGTCTTGGAGATTCACTTAAACAGCTTATTCACTTAAATACAGTTTATGTCTTAAATGAGCGTAAATAGTCGGGAGAAAATATGATGCGCAATAATGATTAGATCTGCATTTGGTCTTAAAGAGGCAGCAGTCTAATAATCCTGCTGACGATTGCTCCATTAATGTGAATCAAACAACAAAAGGCAAAGAGAAAATCAGTCGCAGCTCTTGAATGAATAATTTTGGCTTTTATAAGCTTAATTTCATCTAACTATGATAAACTATGCAGTGTTATTTTACATCTGACTTTATGTCTTTTTAGCCCATATTAGGCTACTCCTGAACAGTAATGTCAGTAGACATTACTGAAATTAAAGCACTGGGTATATAATTTGTATATTTGTTTTATTGTATACTTTTTTTTGTTTGACCATGTGTTTGTACTTTGTTTTTGGTGTCCTATGTCTTCTGTATATAAAGCACAAAAGCCTGCACCCTTCTGCATAACATGCATGTTTTATTTGTTTTGTTAAAGCATTGCTTTTTCTTTTGCTATAGATATTTATTTTACATTTCAAAATATAAAGCAATATTAATTATGTTCTAAATTATTTTTTTCCTTTTTTTTAATATAACAAAAAGAACCGATAAGAATACCGTTAAAGTACCGGATCGATAAGGAGTATCGGTAAGAGTAGTAATACCGTTAAAACCTTAACGATACCCATCCCTAGTCATGATGGTCCTGGATCAACATTAGCGAATCTACCCCACATTGAAATGGTCAAGATGGTCCTGGATCAACATTAGTGAATCTACCCCATATTGAAATGATCATGACTGTCCTGGAACAACATTAGCGAATCTACCCCATATTGAAATGATCATGACTGTCCTTGATCAACATTAGTGAATCTACCCCATATTGAAATGATCATGATTGTCCTGGATCAAGATTAGTGAATCTACCCGATATTGAAATGGTCAAGATGGTCCTGGATCAACATTAGTGAATCTACCCCATATTGAAATGGTCAAGATGGTCCTGGATCAACATTAGTGAATCTACCCCATATTGAAATGATCATGACTGTCCTGGATCAACATTAGTGAATCTACCCCATATTGAAATGATCATGACTGTCCTGGATCAAGATTAGTGAATCTACCCGATATTGAAATGGTCAAGATGGTCCTGGATCAACATTAGTGAATCTACCCCATATTGAAATGGTCATGATGGTCCTGGATCAACATTAGCGAATCTACCCCACATTGAAATGGTCAAGATGGTCCTGGATCAACATTAGTGAATCTACCCCATATTGAAATGATCATGACTGTCCTGGATCAACATTAGTGAATCTACCCCATATTGAAATGATCATGACTGTCCTGGATTAACATTAGTGAATCTACCCCACATTGAAATGATCATGATTGTCCTGGATCAAGATTAGTGAATCTACCCGATATTGAAATGGTCATGATGGTCCTGGATCAACATTAGCGAATCTACCCCACATTGAAATGGTCATGATGGTCCTGGATCAACATTAGCAAATCTACCCCATATTGAAATGGTCATGATGGTCCTGGATCAACATTAGTGAATCTACCCCATATTGAAATGGTCATGATGGTCCTGGATCAACATTAGTGAATCTACCCCGTATTGAAATGATCATGATGGTCCTGGATCAACATTAGTGAATCTACCCCATATTGAAATGATCATGACTGTCCTGGATCAACATTAGCGAATCTACCCCACATTGAAATGGTCAAGATGGTCCTGGATCAACATTAGTGAATCTACCCCATATTGAAATGATCATGACTGTCCTGGATCAACATTAGCGAATCTACCCCACATTGAAATGGTCAAGATGGTCCTGGATAAACATTAGTGAATCTACCCCATATTGAAATGATCATGACTGTCCTGGAACAACATTAGCGAATCTACCCCATATTGAAATGATCATGATTGTCCTGGATCAAAATTAGTGAATCTACCCGATATTGAAATGGTCATGATGGTCCTGGATCAACATTAGTGAATCTACCCCATATTGAAATGATCATGACTGTCCTGGATCAACATTAGTGAATCTACCCCATATTGAAATGATCATGACTGTCCTGGAACAACATTAGCGAATCTACCCCATATTGAAATGATCATGACTGTCCTGGATCAACATTAGTGAATCTACCCCATATTGAAATGATCATGATTGTCCTGGATCAAAATTAGTGAATCTACCCGATATTGAAATGGTCATGATGGTCCTGGATCAACATTAGTGAATCTACCCCATATTGAAATGATCATGACTGTCCTGGATCAACATTAGCGAATCTACCCCACATTGAAATGGTCATGATGGTCCTGGATCAACATTAGTGAATCTACCCCATATTGAAATGATCATGACTGTCCTGGATCAACATTAGCGAATCTACCCCACATTGAAATGGTCAAGATGGTCCTGGATCAACATTAGCGAATCTACCCCACATTGAAATGGTCAAGATGGTCCTGGATCAACATTAGTGAATCTACCCCATATTGAAATGATCATGACTGTCCTGGATCAGCATTAGTGAATCTACCCCATATTGAAATGGTCAAGATGGTCCTGGATCAACATTAGCGAATCTACCCCACATTGAAATGGTCAAGATGGTCCTGGATCAACATTAGCGAATCTACCCCACATTGAAATGGTCATGATGGTCCTGGATCAACATTAGCGAATCTACCCCACATTGAAATGGTCATGATGGTCCTGGATCAACATTAGTGAATCTACCCCATATTGAAATGATCATGATTGTCCTGGATTAACATTAGCGAATCTACCCCATATTAGAATGGTCATGATGGTCCTGGATCAACATTAGTGAATCTACCCCATATTGAAATGATCATGACTGTCCTGGATCAACATTAGTGAATCTACCCCATATTGAAATGATCATGACTGTCCTGGATCAAGATTAGTGAATCTACCCCATATTGAAATGATCGTGATTGTCCTGGATCAACATTAGCGAATCTACCCCATATTGAAATGGTCAAGATGGTCCTGGATCAACATTAGTGAATCTACCCCATATTGAAATGGTCATGATGGTCCTGGATCAACATTAGCGAATCTACCCCACATTGAAATGGTCAAGATGGTCCTGGATCAACATTAGTGAATCTACCCCACATTGAAATGATCATGACTGTCCTGGAACAACATTAGCGAATTTACCCCATATTGAAATGGTCAAGATGGTCCTGGATCAACATTAGTGAATCTACCCCACATTGAAATGATCATGATTGTCCTGGATCAAGATTAGTGAATCTACCCGATATTGAAATGGTCATGATGGTCCTGGATCAACATTAGTGAATCTATCCCATATTGAAATGATCATGATGGTCCTGGATCAACATTAGTGAATCTACCCCAAATTGAAATGATCATGATGGTCCTGGATTAACATTAGTGAATCTACCCCATATTGAAATGGTCAAGATGGTCCTGGATCAACATTAGTGAATCTACCCCACATTGAAATGATCATGATTGTCCTGGATCAAGATTAGTGAATCTACCCGATATTGAAATGGTCATGATGGTCCTGGATCAACATTAGTGAATCTATCCCATATTGAAATGATCATGATGGTCCTGGATCAACATTAGCGAATCTACCCCATATTGAAATGGTCATGATGGTCCTGGATCAACATTAGTGAATCTACCCCAAATTGAAATGATCATGACTGTCCTGGAACAACATTAGCGAATTTACCCCATATTGAAATGGTCAAGATGGTCCTGGATCAACATTAGTGAATCTACCCCACATTGAAATGATCATGATTGTCCTGGATCAAGATTAGTGAATCTACCCGATATTGAAATGGTCATGATGGTCCTGGATCAACATTAGTGAATCTATCCCATATTGAAATGATCATGATGGTCCTGGATCAACATTAGTGAATCTACCCCAAATTGAAATGATCATGATGGTCCTGGATTAACATTAGTGAATCTACCCCATATTGAAATGGTCAAGATGGTCCTGGATCAACATTAGTGAATCTACCCCACATTGAAATGATCATGATTGTCCTGGATCAAGATTAGTGAATCTACCCGATATTGAAATGGTCATGATGGTCCTGGATCAACATTAGTGAATCTATCCCATATTGAAATGATCATGATGGTCCTGGATCAACATTAGCGAATCTACCCCATATTGAAATGGTCATGATGGTCCTGGATCAACATTAGTGAATCTACCCCAAATTGAAATGATCATGATGGTCCTGGATTAACATTAGTGAATCTACCCCATATTGAAATGGTCATGATGGTCCTGGATCAACATTAGCGAATCTACCCCATATTGAAATGGTCATGATGGTCCTGGATCAACATTAGCGAATCTACCCCACATTGAAATGGTCATGATGGTCCTGGATCAACATTAGTGAATCTACCCCATATTGAAATGATCATGATGGTCCTGGATCAACATTAGCGAATCTACCCCATATTGAAATGGTCATGATGGTCCTGGATCAACATTAGCGAATCTACCCCATATTGAAATGATCATGATGGTCCTGGATCAACATTAGTGAATCTACCCCAAATTGAAATGATCATGATGGTCCTGGATTAACATTAGTGAATCTACCCCATATTGAAATGGTCATGATGGTCCTGGATCAACATTAGTGAATCTACCCCGTATTGAAATGGTCATGATGGTCCTGGATCAACATTAGTGAATCTACCCCAAATTGAAATGATCATGATGGTCCTGGATCAACATTAGCGAATCTACCCCATATTAGAATGGTCATGATGGTCCTGGATCAACATTAGTGAATCTACCCCATATTAGAATGGTCATGATGGTCCTGGATCAACATTAGTGAATCTACCCCATATTAGAATGGTCATGATGGTCCTGGATCAACATTAGTGAATCTACCCCACATTGAAATGATCATGACTGTCCTGGAACAACATTAGCGAATCTACCCCATATTGAAATGGTCAAGATGGTCCTGGATCAACATTAGTGAATCTACCCCACATTGAAATGATCATGATTGTCCTGGATCAAGATTAGTGAATCTACCCGATATTGAAATGGTCATGATGGTCCTGGATCAACATTAGTGAATCTACCCCATATTGAAATGGTCATGATGGTCCTGGATCAACATTAGCGAATCTACCCCATATTGAAATGGTCATGATGGTCCTGGATCAACATTAGTTAATCTACCCCACATTGAAATGGTCATGATGGTCCTGGATCAACATTAGCGAATCTACCCCATATTGAAATGATCATGATGGTCCTGGATTAACATTAGTGAATCTACCCCATATTGAAATGGTCATGATGGTCCTGGATCAACATTAGTGAATCTACCCCATATTGAAATGGTCATGATGGTCCTGGATCAACATTAGTGAATCTACCCCAAATTGAAATGATCATGATGGTCCTGGATTAACATTAGTGAATCTACCCCATATTGAAATGGTCATGATGGTCCTGGATCAACATTAGTGAATCTACCCCATATTGAAATGGTCATGATGGTCCTGGATCAACATTAGCGAATCTACCCCATATTGAAATGGTCATGATGGTCCTGGATCAACATTAGTTAATCTACCCCACATTGAATTGGTCATGATGGTCCTGGATCAACATTAGCGAATCTACCCCATATTGAAATGATCATGATGGTCCTGGATTAACATTAGTGAATCTACCCCATATTGAAATGGTCATGATGGTCCTGGATCAACATTAGTGAATCTACCCCAAATTGAAATGATCATGATGGTCCTGGATTAACATTAGTTAATCTACCCCGTATTGAAATGATGACGATAGCAATTATCAAAATATTGATTACAATCAGATTCAAAAAGCAATTATTCTACTGTTTTTTTAAATGTCATATATTTTTTGCACACTTCATTTGGACTAAAATCATAGTGATCTGTTTTAAAAACCTGAAATTTATTGAAACATTATTAAACATAAAATATTAAATGTGTATTTGTGAGTAAAGGTATGAGAGAAAGAAGACTTTTAGGGTTATGGAGTAAAGTAAGATCAGCTATTAAGCTAAACAGCACATGGCTGTTGTATGTATGTTCAGAGTTGCATTACATTATGCAATTTAAGTGTTCTATTTCAGGATTTTTTAGTGAATAAATACATTTACAAAGTCAGATTTTTAGTTGCAGAGAGTGTCAAAGAAAGAGGACAGACAAAATAACTTACCTTTTGTCAGTCAGCCGAGGGAAGAGAGGAGGGAACGTTCAAAATAGACTGATTGGATTTGGTCGGCGCACACTGATGACATCAGAGGCTTGTGATTGGTTGATTAAATGTTGATCCAGGATCAACAAAATTTGTTGATCCAGGAACACATCTTACTTGGCAAAATCACGGTGACCCTCATAAATGAACCGAAACTCAAGGTAGCCTACTTAGCTCACAGACCTGAGACATATATCTATAGAAAGCTTGAAATGTCTACTTTTAAACAAAACAATTAAAAATTTGTTCTGCTTTCTGCTTAAGTAATGTCTCTCTGGCGCGTTCACTACTGCGAAGATCGCAAGTCAGCATCGTCAACTTCATCTTTGACACAGGGCGTCGGACTGGGGGGATAAAGGGTACCGAGTACCCAGGGCCCGAGGCAGGGGGGGCCCTTAGAAGTCAGTTTTCTATACATACATATACATGCACTAACATTTGTATAGCATTTATGTGCATATAAAAAAGTTCCTGTGCAAAACTAAACTTGTAGTTAGGCACTGGTTTGGTATAAAAAAGTCATTTTCACCCCTCTCGAATCAATGTAAATGGTACGACCCGCAGGTCAGGTGCTTCAGCTTCGGACCCGCGGTGAATCAGTTGATGAGAGACAGGAGGAGCTGGAGTGAGCTGTGATAGGAATTAGGAAGACAGGGGAAGAGTCATGTCTTTCCTTAAGGAAGGAAAATAAGGGGCTCAAAAACGAAAAGAAAAGAAGATTAAAGAGAGAAAGGCAAATGAGGGCAAGCAGTTGCTCACTCAGTTTTTTGAAAAGAAAGGTGAGCTCCAAATGCATCATCGAGCATTGACATTGTTTTAACATAAATATCTACTCCAGGTAGAATAGCATACATTTATCTTCTTACTCTGTTTGAATAATATACCAATACTTTATAGTATCACACCCTACATACAGGGATGCAAACAGCGCGCTTTTCGGCGCCTCGCGCTTTTTTCACGTCAGTTTGGGTGACAAAGTCATCTGAGGCCATTCCATAGCTTAATGTGAGGGACAGATGTCGTATTACATCATTAAAGTTTACGGAAACTCGTTTTCCCTCCTCTGAGGCTGTCAATCTCCATTCAGTAACAGCTAACTAACGTTATTCAAACAGCGCGCGCGCCTCTGCCGGTTACAGCAGGATGCACGGTAAAACTCTCTTCAATATGATATATTAACATTATAATGCTTGATCTGTAGAGAAAAGGCTGTGGATTTGCATAAAATGACTTTATTTTGTTGGAGTTTGTTGCTGTTTTTAAACGACTCGCGCTACCGTGTGCCTGTTAGATCACACACATCACAAGGACTATGAATCAGCATCAAACGCACAATAACTGGAATTTAAAACTGAAGAAACAAATGATCAATAAACTGTTGGACAGATATACACTAGGATTTGTGCGCTCGACATTTCTTCGCTTTGTGCCGTGAACTTTTAAATGCACACTTGCTGTGACTCCATGTCGCTTTGAGCTCATCATTCTGAACCCGCGATGCGCATACGCGCTCTGTTTTGAAGCGTTTCATATTATCATGGTTTTGCGCACTGAAAGATTATTAAAAGCCTATATTTTTTATACCTAGCCTGCTCAATGCATTTAAAATAAGCATAATTTAATTGTGTATTATTTCTGTGTAGTGTAGCGTAGGCTATATAAATACACTTCTAAATTCTTGACATTAATATATAAATATAAAATTGAGAAATGTATGATTGCCTGATTGAATTTTATAAGAGTACTAATAGCAATTTGTTTTTATTAACGTGTAGATTTGATAAAATTACTGTGCAGATTTTTTCAAGAATTACTTTTTGCTGCTGATTTATAGGCCTACACTCAATAAGTTTAATAAAAATACAAAATAATACATTTATGTAATATTTAAAGGTGTTAACCGTAATCTTACTCTGCAAAAATCAGATGTTTACATGAAAACACTGTATATTTCCCTCCATTGTCAAAATCTAACACCCGCAAAAACATTAGCGCCTATTTTACCGCATTGCTATGCAAATTAGCTCGCGCACGCTCTTACATTAAGTACAGAATTGTTCTCAGTTTAATGCACATCTTAATGATTGAAAAGGACTTATTTTAAAAACGTAATTCAAAGACTGAATGTCTAGTTTGGCGGTTAGTGTACCCTGTGATTCAATAGTCTGCATTTATTTTAAACAGACAAATAATAATCAATTAACTTGTACTTTTGACAATAAAACAAAAATATATTAATCAGAGTGGCTTATTTTGTTTACATTTTAAGTGTTTTTATGATAATAATGCAATACGTATCTAAATGCATTGGTATCACTATGGTATTTGGTACGGGGGCCCAGCAAGATGGTTTGTACCCAGGGCCCAAAATTTGGTGCTACGCCCCTGCACAAAACATTTGTTTATTAATAGACACTTGAAAAGTCTCCTTGCTATATTTGACATTCATAATCATTACTTTTGCCGGTTCTTTGTGACAGCTTTTAGGTGCGCTTTAGGTCCCTTACATGTTACATGAACGCGCGCACCACCGCTCAATAGTTAATACTGTTCTTTGGTGTTCAGTTTATACAGGTTTTTCAAATGTTATTTAATAAAAAAAAATATATTTTTCCCCTCAACACATCAATATTCATGATGATTCACACGGGCAGGATGATTTTCACACAGTTTTGAAGCAAATATTATAGGCTACGTGATTCAGAGACTTTAGCCATGAAAATGTCACAAGTAACAGAAATAAGCACAAATGTCAGCGCATGTCAGAACACCTCCAGGGCCAGAAACACCTCAGACCCCAGAGGGTTAAAGCACTCCACATGTCCACAGTCTCATTTAAAACTAAAAGGTGATCGAGTTCTGGGTCACTGCCACACACAGAACTCATTTGTTCACTGTGAATAAATTGCCATCCAAATGCATGAGTTTTATCACTGACCTGCCATTCAAATGCAAAGCAGGTCCTATCTGAATAGGGCTTTTGTGTGCAACATATCAGAAGGTTTCTTATATCAGATAAGTTTCTTAGAAGGCTAGAAGATATGATTAAAACAATATAATAGTGTTTGAAGTCTGCTTTACATCCAGTCATTAAGCTTCAGTTAAATATTTAAGAGACCACAATCAGCTGTTTTTTATTGCTCACAAGCCCTTTCTTTAGAAGTGTATATTAGAGCCATCCAATGATTACTCGTGATTAATCATATGCAAAATAAAAGTTTGGGTAACGCTTTAGATTACAGCCCGGAAAGTACTACATAATTAAGACGAATTTACAGCGTAACTTTTGGTAATAATAGTTTACCTATGAAGTACTAAGTATAAGGGAACAATATGCAAAATTTGGGGAATAAAGGGGTAACAACCAGGAGAATTAAAATATATATATATAGTATTATAGTATATATATATATAAGTATTATAGAACTAAGGGGTACTTATTCTACTATTATGATACAACAATCTTACATTTGGGAGCAATTTATCGAGAACATACACTGTGCACCATTTTGTAAAAATTGTGTACCAATACAAACTGTATAGACTTTTTTTTAAAATGAAAGGGTATATATCTATGCATTTATACAGTTTTTTTTTAGTTCTTGTTTTTTCTTTGCAGAAGTTTAAGTTTGAGCTTACATGCTTCAAGGCAAGTAAAGCTAAAGCTCCATGTAGTTAGAGGGTAAGTGTGACATTGCGGGCCGTAAATTAAAGTGGTGCTTGTTACCCTCTTGTTCCATGTAGTTACAGGGTAAGTACAATAAAAAATACATACAGAAAATATTATAATAATGACTTGGAAACCTTTTAAATTGTTCCCAAATGTGATTGTTGTATCATAGTAGTAGAATAAGTACCCCTAAGATCTACAATACTTACAGTATATAAAAAAAGATTTCTCCTGGTTGTTACCCCTTTATTCCCCAAAGTTTACATGTTGTTCCCTTATACTTACATGTAAGTACTTTATAGGTACACTATAATTAGAGACAGTTACACTGTAAAATCACTTTAATTACGCAGTACTTTCCGGACTGTAATCTAAAGCGTTACCAAAGTTTGTGTTTACATAATGTGTGTGTGTGTGTGTGTGTGTGTGTGTGTGTGTGTGTGTGTACTGTATATAATTATTATGCATTTATAAAAACACACATACATTTACATATATAATTAAGATGAATGTTTTTTTTATTTATAAATTATATAAAAATATAAAAATACATATACATGTAGATCTAACAGCACAATATCAAAGCCTTTGATCATATACAGAGAGACATGACAGAGATGCCCATTGTCATCAACACTCTTTATTTCAGTATTAGAGTCTTTAGTAATTGTGGCCAGAAGTAACTCTATCATCAAGAACATTAGATCACAACATCAGACTGTACGCAGACGATACTACTCTTTTTCTCACAAAGCTTGAGAGATCTGTTCCAGCATTGATCAAATTAACTGATAGTTTTGTAAAGTTCTCTGGCTATAAAATTAATAATAAAGGCATCATCAACCTTCACTTTATAAAAGCAATCAATGGCTTCAAATATTTGTGTGTAGTTATAATTCCTGCCAATTTCAATCTAGTTACAACAAGAGTCACTGAATCTGTAGACAGGCAGTCTTTCCTAACATCTCATTGATTGGCCGCATAAGCATTGCAAAGACTGACATTCTCCTTAGGGAAGAAGAAATTCTCTCCAAATTCCTGTATTTATTTTGATCGATCTAATCCACTTTCCCCATCCACTGGGCTTTATACTCACACACAAAATTATTTAAGATATATACACATAAAATTACCTTACACAGAACTAACTCTGAACAATGAATATTGCAGCAAAATACACTGTTTTTGCATTTTTTCCACATTTTATTAATGTAATATTATATGTGCTTGTATATTTTTTACCCCCCTAGTTTTACCAATCTAGTTGAATACTAGATAAAACAGTAGCCAATTGCAGGGACTAGTCTAATCGAGGCTTGTGTGTGTGTTTGTCCAGCCCTCTGAAGAGCTTTATATAAGACAGAAATCTGTCAGACACATCATCTCTCAGACTCGATCCAGGAGAAGCTGCTCTTCTGACTCCGGCTACAGTCCAACAGGTTAGTATGTTTCTAATATTAGTATATTTATATAGTATATATAGTATGTTTCTAATACTGAGCACTTCTGGACTCATTGTTCATTTGAACACCTGTATTCTGGAGACAATGTTATTTTGTAATACATACCTTTATAAATATGCTAACTAGTAATTAACCAAATAGAGTAGAAATCGAATACTAAAGTCAGAAGAAGATATTGAATGTAAAATACAGAGGATAGAAGATAGTAGCTAAGAATAACTGCAGTGTTAATAAATTATTGGATTAAAAAAACACTTGCATGTAAAATATGTCAGAAATGTTCTATACAGTTCCTTAGTAGACTATAAGATATGATGTGTTTGGGGTTTGCTTTAGAGCTTAAATTCGTAACACTACTCGTTACACACGCTGTCACCGAATTTACAAATGCACATCTTGCTTGTTGCTCACACACATATTATGTTGAAATAACAGTATGTTGAAGTAACATTATTAATAATAATTAATCTTTAAGAATATTTGATTGAATGCTGAATGTTGTGCTTGCTCAATTTAATACAATTAAAACTTTAATTGTGATAATTAAAATAATTGAATATTGAATATTGAGTGGCCAATTTTTGCTCATTTATTAATAGTATTAATATAATATATATATATAACTGCGCAGCTCCCCCCTGTGGCCTAAATGATCTAGCACAGCTGTGCTAAAAATAATTCTGGCGCTGCCCCTGGTTAAAACGGCCCACATATTAAAGTGAACGTGTCGGGCTCGGGTTGGGTCGGGCTTGATTTGTTGGGCCCGATTTAAGCTCTAGTTTGCTTTACGATCCAGTCATTAAACTTCAGTTAACTATTTAGCAGACTCCAATCAGACTGATTATATTGCTCATAAGAGTCTAAGTGCATCTGAGTCAAACACATCAGAAAGTTTCTATAGAAAGTTCTTTAGAATTTTCCCTAAAGCAAGAGAGAGTGATTGGGGATTACAAATATAAAATCTTGGCTATACTAGAATTTTATTTGTTATTTGTCTTATGATACTATAGGCGAAGCCAAAAATAAGAATAAACGAAAACAGTTGGCTTACTAGCTATACCGCAAATTAATATTTTTTTGTTTACTTTTTTGCGTTCATCGCACTCACCACTGCAGAAAGTTGAGTTCACTTCAAGTTCAAGCATGAATACGCTGTTAAAGGATGTCGGGAGCAGCCGGGCTATCGTCAGACCCGCTCCGGTCCAAACTACACCACAGTCACCGACCGCTAATCATTAACATGTATGTGCAATATATGTACGCAATAAAGGATAAAACTTGATACATGTCAAACATTTATAAAAGAAGACAAAAATAGCATTACATGTAATATTTACAAAGTTTACCCTTTATTGTGTGCATATATAGCAGGATATTGGAAAATATAAACACTAGTTTCTGATATATGGAAATGTATTATGTAATATATTGCATTATATTCCCATATATTTTTGTTCCGTAAGGGTTGTCTTTGGTTATACGCCTTAAGGGTCAAATACTAACAGAAATATGTCTCAGACACACACACACACACACACATTAGTAGGCTTGTTTGAGATGTGCCTTGCCTCGCCTGTAATGTAGTCGAGGGGAGGAGTACGCGGCAAAGCCGGACAGTTCTCTCTTCTCGCAGTGGATCTGACACCTGGTTCTGTTGCTTTTATATGAAAATAATTATAATGAACAAGACACCCATTTAATCACATACTAATGACGTGTTTATCAGTCATTTTTACTTTAATTACAGACATGTTTTGTACTGTATATTTTTATATGACAACAATCAAATAACCCATAGATCACACTGTCATACTAACACATAATGTATCCACATAAAAACATGAGATTATAGTTATAAAATCTAACAGAACAAAAATTAACCATCACTAACTTTAGCTGGATTGTGACACAATTTTCTACTAGAAACAACCTTTTGTGCATTATCTTTCCTATTATCTCTGTAAAGCTGCTTTGAAACACTCTATTGTTAAAAGCACTATATAAATAAAGGTGACTTGACAAGTGTGTGCATTTGTATTATTTAGTTGAATGAGGACATCATGTATAAGTTGATAAGTTAATTGAGACATGGCTACAATATGAATTTGCTTATATCATCTAAACAATTTGACAAATTAAAATTATGTTGCCATCTTTTTGTAAGGTGTTTTGATAATGAGTGAGCTCAATCTATAGAAGAACTAAAATATTCATTTGGTGTGGAGATTAGGGCTGGGATACACCTACAGTATCTCTTGATGCGATGCTATCACGATACTTGGGTGCTGATACGATATGGATTGCATTTTTTTTTTAAGAATTGCGTTGCGATTCGATATTACAATATATTTCTATTTTTTTTTAGCACTAGATGATGTATAGACCGTATGCGCCAGAGAAACGAGTGCTGCCATCTTTAGAATATTGTCTTTGGACTTCCGTTTTTGCGGTCACTCTGTATATCTCTAAAGCATCACTGTCCAGGAGTAATTAGCTTGTGAAGTGGATTTACTTATTGTAGAGTTAACGGAAGTTATCATGAGGACTGTAATGTTTAAAGCAGATGTCTTAACAAATGTCAGTAGACCGGAAAAATTTAAAACGAGCCGTTCATTCATAAATACGCAAGAACGCTGTGAAAATACAGACCGGAAGTCGAAAGACAACGAGCGCGGCGCTGAAAAGGGGCGGAGCTACAGAAGGTCTATAGCAGTGGTTCCCAAACCGGTCCTGGAGTACCCCCAACACTGCACGTTTTCTTTGTCTCCCTAATCAAACACACCTGATTCAACTCATCAGCTCAGTAACCCATGTGATAATGCAGTGTTGGGGGTACAGTGTTTGAGAACCACTGGTCTATAGGATGAGTCATATTTACAAAAACTGTTTTTTTTTTTTTTTTTTTACAAAAACAAGTCTTTCTGACTTTTATTTCATAAGCATCATACAAATACTACATGCTCTTGAATAAATGATTCAATAACAAATAGTCACTTGTCGCCACCTAGTGGTGAAACAATGTCTAAATTTCTATCAAACGCTGATTTACTCTATTTTGATCAATATCGTAGACATCAATGTTTATATTTGAATTTTAAACTTTTATCCTTACTTTAAACTTATATTTCTATGATAATTTGAACTATTGTATCACAGAAATAATGATACTATGAGGTTGAAAATTCTGTTTGTGTTTTGTTTTGTGCAGCTGTTATATGACGACTCTCTCCGGGTCAGCGCCAACACAGATTTGAATAATGCGATATAATTTTGTCAAAGGTTTAATAGACTGACGAAATGGAAGAAGATGGTGTGTGTGTTTGAATGGAGATCACTGTCTTTTAAAGATGAATCGAGCAGCTCTACTGTCTTATCTCTCTCTCAGTATATGAGCAGCGCGAGGGCTCTTCAGTGCTTTCAGTCTCACGTCTCTTCCACACGAACACTTGAAAGGGATATTACGCCACTAAACACTCATAGATAACGACACATTTCATCCACTGCTGGAACGAAAGTGGCTAACTTCTGTCAACCGCATCTATCGGCAAGGACAAAAATAAACCAATTTTATTGGAATTAATATCAATTCTGTAATAAAACAAATTGATTTTAAAATAGTAAAAAAAGAAATAAAAAAAACCCGCGATTGCTAGGTGAATCAATTTTTTTCTCCCAGCCCTAGTGGAGATTGAATGTTTGGTTTATTCTGTGTTGCAGGTTCAGGCACGATGAAAGGCATTATTCCCAAGAGCAAAGCAAAGGGCACTGACTTCTGTGGAATGAGAGACTGGTATTATATAATCCGCTCTGATCTCGGCTGCTTTATGCAGACAAGAGAATTACATGAAGATAATGACATCTCTATTTGGAGTCTGCACCCTGCCTGCCAAAATGGAGACCACTACCTTGGTGATTGTCATAAATACTTTTACGTCATCAAGGGCAATTCCTACCGTATGGTCACCAACCTGGAGAAAGACAGCAATGCCCAAGTTTTCAGCCTTCATCCCAACTGCCAGGGTGGAGACCACTACTTCGCAACTTGCAATTATTTTTACATCATCTTCCAAGAAAAGGGCACTTATCGAAGAACAAAAAACCTGAATCACGACTCGGAAGCTGTAGAATACAAGCTCCATCCCAACCTCAGAAACGGCCTCTATTACTTGGGCCATGGCGGGCTAGGTTACTTCTCCTTCCTCAAGCCAGCCTCAGAGTGGGGATACGAGTTCTACAGAGGTAGCGACTTAAGCGAAGACAAATGCGTTGGTGTCTATTCTGCTCATCCTGCTCTTCTTAACTTCCTTCCGGGTGGGCTGTCAGTAACTAAAGGCCCATCCTTTGGCATTTGGGAGAATATTAAAACTGTAACTAATGACAGCAATACACCAGTGACATGGCAAAAGAAAATCAATAAAAAGGTTGGATACACTAAGGAGAAGATGACCGAGATCACACACAACTGGAAGATATCTGCGTCAGTCACAGCTGAAACTGGAGATCTTGCCTCGCTAATTGCGAAGGTTCAGTTCTCCTTTTCTGCAGAATATGGAGGTTCGCACGTCAGCACTGAAAAAGAAAGCTGGAACGAAGTGACTGAAGAGGAAGAAACACTCACATTTGAGCTGAAGCCAAACGAGTCTGTATATCTGTGGCAGTACAGACTGGGTATCGGTAAAGAACCAGTGTTGTTCTGCAAGGATTTAAAGATTGATGATGTGCCAAACCCTCCGACTGAAGTCCCTCTGCCACCCGCTCAATCATGAAAACATACCAGGATGGTTTAACTCCAAGAATAATCAAGTGCTTCAGTTAAATACCTTATTATAACTTCTCAAGTCATTATTTAGATATCTGCATGCATTGCTTAAAATGAGGCTGTAATTGTTTATTATAGCAAAGAGATTATTTAGTTACAGATGATGTAACTACAAATTACAACATTATTCAATATGATATTATTGAAACTTTATCTTTATGATTAAAAGAAACTTACAGAATCCTACTTTAAAATCTCACACATGTAACCCAACCTCAAATATTTCAGTATGGTGGCTAAATCAGGCTTGGGGACATTTTTAAAATGGGTGCTCAGTCTATATTATTGTAGATGTAATCTAAAGCCCTATTCGGACAGTAAGTGTTTCTCATGGGGTCATAAGAAATGTGCAGAGGCAGACAGAGTACACAGCTTCATTACTTGAGTAAAAGTACAGATACCCCTTGCTAAATTTTACTCAAGTACAAGTAAAAGTACTACAGTCAGATGTCTACTTAAGTAAAAGTACTAAAGTACTTGTTTTTAAAAGTACTTGAGTATCAAGAGTACAAGAGTACATTTTCTAAATATTGCATTACTACTGCCACAGTGCTTACACTGGTAAACACAGCAAACACTCGAAGCGAAAACTATCATTAACTTGTTCAGAAAATTGAAATAGTCTGGCGAGGTGGGGCCACGGCTTGGCACATTCCCGGGATGCGATATTTTTTTTCCAGGATGGTAGGGGAAGACTCATGAATATTCATTAGGGAAATCATCCCTGATTGGGGGGGTCTTCCCCTACCATCCTGGGGAAAAAAATATCGCTCCCGGGATGGACCTGCTGCGTCTTCATCCATTGTTTCATCCATGGTTTCGTCTCTTATCTAAATCTGACCATGGAGTTGACTTTGGCGGAAAGCTGAAGGTGATTGCTGATAGGCTGTCCCAATCAGTGGCGCCTGCACAATCCAATCACATTTGAGAGGGTTTCTGAGATGTTTCTTTTTTCCTTTTTTTTTAATTATTATTTTTTTCTAGAAGAAGTAACGGGAACTCACAGTTATGGATAGAAATGTAGTGGAGTAAAGAGTACAATATTTGCCTCTCAAATGTACTTGAGTAAAGTCATGAGTACTCCCCAAAAATGATACTCGAGTAGAGTACAGATCCCTCAAAATTGTACTTAAGTACTGTACTCAAGTAAATGTACTCAGTTACTGTCCGGCTCTGGAAAATTGTTTAGCTTTTAAGAGCTTTTACATAACACTGTTTCTTTTCATGGCCATAGTTTAAAATAAAATAAAATCTACAGCACTATTTCAGTAAAAATGTGTTTCTGTCCTCCTGATGTTCTCTTGTATATGAGGGCTTCTAGGTCGCTATAGCACCTTTATTTGACACTGACACGTACGTGCCAGTGTTGCAGGACATGTATTCTGCTTTACACAGATCCAGACCGAGACGAAAGCACAGGAATGTTCTCAGTAAATCATCTGTGAATTCACATCTGGGCTTTCTTGTACGCGGGTCCGGGTGTGCCACTGTTGACAAGCAAGCGCTGCTCTGTCTCTTGTGCTCGTGTGCTGAGGGCGAAGATTAAGATGCAGTTTAACCAATGTTTGCGTTACGCATATGACCCACCGGTGGGACCTAAAGCTAAGCAAAAACAGCAACTGTAGAAAGCAAAAGCCGAATCCAGGACACTTCGGGTAATTTAGACAAATCCCGGCCGGATGCATTTTTTTAGAAATAGCGAAATTCGAAATAGCGTAGGCCATTACTGTATTACGGAAATGCTGGAAAGCATTTACAAGAACAATATTTCATCACCGCTCAAAAGATAAAGAAGAAAAGCACATAAACATTTGAAATGGTTCGTTATTATGGCAGCAATTATATAGCCTACATTAAAAAAATAAACTTTGGGTTTACCTCATGTAATTTTGTATTAATTATTACTTGGCAATTGACAGAGAATCATGCGACTGACCACATGATCAGCGTGTTCCCGGGTTCATAGGATCACAAAACTCGCTCTTCCATCGTCAGTAAATCGCCATCCGCATGCATGAGTTTTATCACTGAGGTGACATGCACATTTATTTTTATGGACGTCCACATGAGAAACACTTACCGTGCGGATAGGGCTATAGTGTATCTGAAGTCGACTGAAGTGTTTGATTCACCAGTCGTAAAATGCGCTGCATTCTGAACTCATGCATTTGGTGTAAACATGTAATCAAAAGCTTTTTGTTTTTCACATATTTCACTTTATAGAATGCAATTTGGATTTTGCTTTTGAAATGTTAAATAAAGCTGGATACTGCTTTTAAAGTCTTGGTGTTTTCTTTTCTTTTTTTTTTTTTTTAACCAAAGAAAACATTGGTGTGGTGTATGTTTGACAAATCTCTACTCTCAGATAGCACACACAGATACACACACAGACACACACACACGTCTGTTAGTGTGAATGAATGAATTTTTTTATTCTTTTTACTTTTTTTAGAACATGATCATTTGTAACAAAACATATTTTAACAAAAAAATTATAAAATGAAAAGAAAGAAGCTAACTTATGTTTGCCTTCCCCTTTTACACATCTAGCTTTGAAATGGCTACCGTTTACTCTTGCAAGATACCATGATTTATCCTTATTGAGGAAAAACTTACTCATTTGAGTTACATTTGTCTGAAAATTAAAAAACACAATATTAAAAAAGTAATAATAATTTAAATATATGCAAAAATGGCAAGAAACAGACTGCATGGTGATTCATATCAACCTCTTGAAGAGGAAATGAGACATTTGTCCCATGTCCACCTTAATTTATATACTTTTCTAATGTAGATATTTTAAACCTTCTTTTGAGTTGCACAATATGTTTGCTTTCTTTAATTATTACAGGTAAACTATTCCACAGTCTCACCCCATTGACAGATATGCACATGCTTTTGAGTGTAGTGTATTATTGTTTGTCTTGTAATAAATTCAGACTGCAACAGATGACAACTGAACTGATGTCCTTTATTCACTATCCCTCACGTGTCTTTGTCTTTCGTACTTCCCACGTACGACTTACATCATAACGTACTGCTTACGTCATCACGTATTACACATATAGAATACATTACATCCCCCTTCTTTTTTTTTTTTTTTTTTTTTTACAACTTTAACAACTATCTCAACACTCAATAAGGAGTTTACCAACAAGCATTATTACTCCGATGTGTAATTAAACATTTACTCAGATGCCTTAGTCAATTTAGTGCATTTTATAGTCTCTAAATCTTGAAGGAATTTTAACCTCTCTTCCTGATGTTGTGATGATGTTTGGTTTGATTTGTCCATCAGTTGAACATTCTTGATGTGTGTCTGGATTTATTTCTCTCTCCAGTGCTGCACTTGCGTTTGACTCTGTGTCAAAGTCATCTTTATCATTTGTTGATGGAAATTCTTGTTCTTTTGTCTTTAACAGATGCTTTCTGTTTCTTCTGTAGATCTTTCCATCTGATGTGCGAAGAACATACGATCTTGGCAAGTCATGTTTCCTCAAAACGGTTGCAGGATTCCAGATTTGTCCTTGCTGAACTCTCACTTTGTCTCCTGGTGATATCTCAGGCAACTGTTTGGTGTTTTTGTCATAGTACATTTTTTGCTTTAACTGCCTCTGTTTAAGTTGTTCTTGAACTTTCTTACTTCCTTTTGGAGTCAACAATTTGCTTGAAGTCGGCAGTTTGGTTTTTAATCTTCTTCCCATTAGAAGTTGTGCCGGTGACATACCAATGCCATCTAGTGGAGTATTGCGGTATTCCAGCAATGCAATATATGGATCTCCATTCTCACTTTGTGACTTTGTGAGCATTCTCTTGATGGTTTGGATCATTCTTTCTGCTTGTCCATTAGATTGAGCATATCTCGGACTAGACGTCTTGTGCTCGAATTCCCAGTTTTCTGCAAAGCGCTTGAATTCTTGACTGGCATATTGTGGACCATTATCTGATATTACCACATCTGGTATACCATGTCTTGAAAACAGTGATTTCAGTGCTAGGATTACACTTTTGCTGGTAGTATCATTCAGCTTTGCGATCTCTGGAAATTTGGAGTAGTAGTCCACACACATCAAATATTCAGAACCATTGTGCTGAAACAAGTCAGTGCCAACTTTTGCCCATGGTCTTTCTGGCAGTGCATGAGGTATTAGCGGTTCTTTTGCATGACTGTTTCGATGAGTGTTGCATGTGGCACATTGAGATATCATTTTTTCAATTTCAACTGACATTCCGGGCCAATAAATGATGTCTCTCGCTCTTTCCTTGGATTTCACCATGCCTAGATGCGACTCATGAATTTTGTCCAACATTTCTTTTCTCATTCTACTTGGAATGATGAGTTTTGATGCTTTGAACACAAGACCTGATGCATAACTGATTTCCTCTTTAAAAGTCCAATACTTCTGAATGTCTTTGTGCACTGAACTTTTCTCTGTAGGCCATCCATTCAGTATGTAGTCTTTCAGTTTCTGCATTTCAAGATCTTCAGCTGTTGTTTTCCTGAACTCTTCCAGTTTCTTTTCAGACACAGGTAGTTGAGGTGTGACACAGTTTACCTCTAGCTCCTCTTCAAGCAGGTGTCACCGGGTGAAAACCTGGCAAATCCAAAAAGATTCCTCATTGGTTCTAATTCTGGCTCTGTTGAGTGTTGGCCATAACGAGCGCCAGCTGAATCAAATCAGCTGTGCTTCATTGAAGCATGTGCTCAGGAAAAGGAGCATAAAAACGGAGTGTTTGAGCAGTGTGGGACGGGCAGGCAGCAGTGTGTGTTCTGACAACGGTGGTGAAATAAGAAGGCTGAAGGTTTAATGCCGGATCGGAGTTCTACTGTGAGATTCCCCGAGGCATGCTCATTTAGTGAGTTTTTCTGAAGAAACCACAGACAGCAACGCAATGAAGTAAGTGAGAGAGAAAACCACTGCAGGATGTTGAGTGACTCACCGAGGAAAAGTTAAGTGCACCCTTTCATTGATTACCCGTTGAGAAAACCACATTTGAAGATTGACCATCACCAGTGTGCAACTAACCTTTGTTTGCGGGCAGTGTGTGTGATCTTGTTGACAGAACGAAGCGTAGTAACTGGAACAGCTGGGAGGATCGTTGATGTGTTCATGCTGATCTTCTGAAAACATTATTCCTCGAGTCATCCACCCTACAGAGAGAAGAGAAACGAGTCGATTAATCACTGTGGAGATGAAGTGAGTTTGCAGTGTCTGAAAGAATGAAGCGCACACGTGTGAAGATTTATGAGAGTGATTTATGCACAAGTGTGGTGAGATCAAAAGACTGCGTTTCCTCTGAAACTTTGATGGATGGATATTGACTTATGACTGTGAAGATTCTTTCAAATTGATCCGCCTAAAGCTGTGTCCAGGTTCCCACTTGAGTGTATGGTGGGAGGAAAGAGCTCAACGCACCCCGAGTACCACACTCCACGAGCACTGTCTCTCACGTCCACGAAAGTCCAGTCTCACGAACTCTCCCAACGACGCCGCTCTGCTACGCACTGAACGAGAGTAAAGGCAGGTAAATTACCACAGTCCTGTCTCACTTGTTATTGCCTGATCCACCGTTACTGTCTGTCCCTCAGAAGAGGTGAGGGAGCTGCTGTCATTCGATCGGCTGTTCTATGAACACGTCCCCAAGCCGAGTTTGAGCACCGTCACTGTCTGTCCCTCCGAAGAGGTGAGGAAGCTGCTGTCATTCGATCGGCTGTTCCATGAACACGTCCCCAAGCCGAGTCTGAGCACCGTCACTGTCTGTCCCTCCGAAGAGGTGAGGAAGCTGCTGTCATTCGATCGGCCGTTCCATGAACACGTCCCCAAGCCGAGTCTGAGCATCGTCACTGTCTGTCCCTCCGAAGAGGTGAGGAAGCTGCTGTCATTCGATCGGCTGTTCCATGAACACGTCCCCAAGCCGAGTCTGAGCACCGTCACTGTCTGTCCCTCCGAAGAGGTGAGGAAGCTGCTGTTATTCGATCGGCTGTCCTAAGAACGTCTTCACGAGCCGAATACTTACCTGCTTTGTCCGTGGGGAAAGCTGAAGGCGAGAAGCCTCGGTCCGTCCTACAGGTACATTTCGACGAGTCAAGGAAACGAGAAGAAATTTCTGTCTGTCCCATACGCACCTTTCTGACGAGTCGAAAAGACGAGAAGAAGCCATTGTTCCACCCACGAGCCAGTAGAGAAGAGAAATATTTCCCCCCCCAGTTCCTCTTCCCCAACCGGGTTCCAGCCACGAATATTCTCAGCACTGTTTTTATTATTTTAAATTAATAAAAGACCTACCTTTAAAAGTCATCCTGTTGTCTGCCTCTGGTGTCTGCTCCTCCAGAGTGTGGTAATTGTCCCTCGGCCCTAACATCGGTTACATAACTTTTGGCGTAAGTCGGCAGGGTTACCACTCGGAGTTGAGCGGCCAGAGGACCCAGGATGGCGGACGAAGATTTGCCAGCTGCCCGACAACCAATGGCGTCTATGTTTATGGGAGTCCCGTGGGCCCAGAAGTATGGTGGGTCTGGCTCAGAGTTAAGTTTAACGGACTGGAGAGCGCAAGTAGAATACTTGGCCGGACTGCAAGGGCTCCGCGAAGCCCAGAAGATACAATTCATATTGAATTCGCTTGAGGGGGAGGCGAAGAGGGAAGTCCGAGCAGCACCTGAATCCGTCCGGGCCACCACACAGGCCATATTTGAATTCTTGTCTGGGCAGTATGGTGATTCCACTCCAGTGGCAGTGCTACGAACACAGTTCTTTAACTGTAAGCAGGGACCTGGACAGACTCTACGAGCATTCGCTCTGCGATTACGAGAGCAGTTCTCTAGACTGAAGAGTCGAGAGCATCATGGACTGGGTGAGGAAGAGACACTACTCAGAGATCAGTTCCTCTTGGGGCTACGAGAAGGTCCAATACAACAGAGTCTGAGACTGCAGCTTCGAAGGGATGCCGCCTTGACATTCGAAGATTTACGTAAGGAGGCCTTAGCCCTGGAACAGGATCACCACCAGACCGTAGAGACACCAGTGTGTATGGCTGCAAGTGGAACGAGTGCCCCAACACAGCCCGAACTGACAGACTGGAAGCAAGCACTACGTGCAGAGTTGATGAAAGACGTCCGGGAAGAGATGGCCGAATTCTCAAAATCCATTCTTGGGGAACTCCGCCGCGGGCGGCCAGAGCCCTTGCCTCTACCTCGGGAACGGTCGTATTCTGACGGATGGAGGGACCCGGGAAGACGCACCAGCCGCCCGTCCAGTTCCAGGTTCCAGTGGGATGAACAGGGGCGTCCGATCTGTAACACCTGCGGAGAGTCAGGACATTATAGCCGCCAATGCGGCTCCCGACGGAACTCGCAGGGGGTTTTTTAGAACGACCGGCCACTGTGGGTCAAGTGGTCGGGACCCCCCGGATGGACCCTCCCGTTAATCCAGCTCCACGAGATGGCTTGGTGGGACGTTGCCCCCTCGTGGAGATCAAAATCAATGGTGTTACTGTTCGGTGCCTGGTAGACACAGGATCCCAGGTTACCATGCTTGCTGAGAGTCTGTCCAAAGATCTGTTCGATGCTCATCACTTACCTGAAGCTGAAGTCCCCTGGCTCACCCTGCGAGGAGCAAATGGCCTGAACATCCCCTACATCGGATATCAGGTTACCAACTTCGAGATCCATGGCACCACGATCCCACAAAAGGGAGTCGTGATTGTGCGAGACTCCTGTCTGGGGGAACATCGAGCCCTGTTGGGGATGAATGTGATTATGGACTGTTGGGAAGAGCTGTTTCGGGCTGGTCCTCTCCGTTACACCTCCGCAGCCGAGAAGAATGAGTGGGAGCGTGTTGTGACCGACTGTCGGCGAGTGCAGGTCGCAAGCTCCCAACGAGATCGGGAAGACGTTGGTCGGGTAGCCTGTCGTTATGCTGTCTCTGTCCCTGCCCGGAGCGAGGCTGTGGTCTGGGTTCGGCTTCCAGGGCGGGCCTATGGCCCCGAAGATTGCATCCTTGTTGAGCCCCACTGGGAGTGCCAGACTATCGAAGTCGCTCGGGGGTTAACAGTTGCCCGTCGGGGCCGAATTGCAGTTAAAGTGAGGAACACGAATACTTACCCTGTTCATCTCTACCGGCACCAACGACTGACCCGTATCACGCCAGTAAGTCCCCATCAGGTGAGGGAGGAGCAGGAGGTCCGCTTCTGCCAGGTGAGCGCAACAGTGGTCGAAGTCGGTTTGGCAAGGGAAGAGTCTTGCCCTGGTCCCGCTACACAAGGCATGCCGATCCACCTACTGAGCGAGTCCCTGCAGGGGGAGGGCCTACTAGAGGAACAAACCCGCCGACTTCAGAGTTTACTGGCCAAGTGGCAACACGTCTTTTCCACCCATGATGAGGACTATGGGTGCACCGATATAGTCAAACATGCTATACCTACCGGAGACGCTCCACCCAGTCGAGAGCGGTACCGTCCGGTACCCCCGACTTTATATACAGAAGTCCATGCCTTATTAAAAGGAATGTTGGGACGTGGAGTCATTCGAGAGAGCAGCAGTCCATGGGCCGCCCCAATTGTCCTAGTCCGTAAGAAGACGGGCTCTTGGAGATTTTGCGTGGACTATCGCAAGCTGAACTTGGTGACGAAGAAGGATGCCTTCCCCCTGCCCCGGATCGAGGATTCCCTTACGGGGCTGACCAACGCTAGCTGGTATTCCACCTTGGACTTGGCGAGTGGCTACTGGCAGGTGAGAGTGGAGGAACAAGACCGCGAGAAGACTGCCTTTACCACCCCCTTCGGCCTGTTTGAATGGGACCGTATGCCCTTCGGCCTCTGCAACGCCCCTGCGACCTTCCAGAGGCTTATGCAGCGATGCCTTGGAGGGCAGCTGATGGACTCCACTCTGGTCTATTTAGACGATGTGATCGTCTATTCCCCCGACTTCAATTCTCACTTGTCACATCTGGAACAAGTCTTCCGGGCAATGGAGCGGTACGGGCTGAAGCTCCAGCCAGGGAAATGCCAGCTCTTCAAAAGTGAGGTTCAGTTCCTGGGGCACCGAGTGAGCGCTGCAGGGGTGGCCGTCGATCCAGAGAAGGTGTCCGCGGTGCAGGGTTGGGTCCCACCGAAGACCGTGAGGCAGGTGCGATCCTTTCTGGGATTCGTCGGCTACTACAGGTGCTTCATAAAAGATTTTTCAAAAATTGCAAAACCCCTGAATCAGTTGTTGGCCGGGGCTGGTGTGTCACGGAGCCGGAGTTCTCCCACTATCACCTGGAGTCCGGAGTGTGAGATCGCCTTCCACCAACTTAAGCAGGAGTTGTTACAGGCTCCCATTCTGGCTTATGCCGATTTCACCCAGCCTTTCATCCTCTACACCGACGCTAGCAACAGTGGATTGGGAGCCGTACTGGCCCAACGACAAGATGGAGCGGAAAGGGTCATTGCCTACGCCAGCCGGAGCCTCCACCCTGCTGAACGGAACGATGCCAATTACAGCTCTTTCAAAATCGAGCTGTTGGCCCTGAAGTGGGCTTTGTGTGAGAAGTTTAAGGATTACCTGTGGGGAGCCGAAGTACTGGTGGTAACCGATAACAGTCCACTGGTGCACCTCCAAACCGCGAAGCTAGGGGCGGTGGAGCAGCGGTGTGTGGCCCAGCTCGCCAACTTCAACTATCGGCTACAATATCGGCCAGGCCAAGAGCACATAAATGCCGATGTCCTGTCCCGATTACCACCAGCTAGAGAAGGGGGAACTCCAGGGCCAGAACCAGAAGAAGGGCTGATGGTGGGAGTAGTGGAAGCACCTGGAACACGAGCGGAGGGAGTACCAGTAAGTTGGGGATGGGACCCCCGTCGATGGAGGGAACGGCAAGAACAGGATGCAGGGTTGGCTACCCTACGTACCTACCTGGAGCGGAACAAACTCCCTGGGGTGGAAGAACGACGGGAACATCCGGGGAGAGTAAGGAAGCTTCTGGGGCAGTGGAAAAGATTGAAGTTGCGAGATGGTGTGATCTGCAGGTCCGTTCTGGACTCCAGGACCCACAAGCTGGTATCCCAAGTGGTGGTGCCCGAAGCCCAAATCCAGCCATTGCTCCAGGCCTATCATGACCAGCTAGGACATCAGGGCCAAGAACGGACGGTGTCACTACTGTGCCGGCACTTCTTTTGGAGTGGGATGGAAGAATCGGTGGGGAGGTATGTACAAGGATGCCCCCGTTGTACGCTGTTCAAGTCCCGGCAAGACGAGCGGGCCCCCATGGTCCCAGTGAGACCTAGAGCCCCGATGCATATGGTGGCTATGGATTTTCTGACCTTAAGTCGCCCTACCGATCGCTACCAGAACATCTTGGTAGTTACCAGTGATGCGCGGGTTGATCCGAAATGAGCGGGTGCCTGCGGTCACCCGCGGTTACCCGCGGTTACGAGTCATCCAAAAATATTTTTAATGATATTCGGGTCGCGGTCGGTCGGGTCGTTTGAAATAAAGATGCCAATTAAACCTTTGTCATTTATATAGTTCTAGACACAATTTTCTATGAATACGTTTTAAATTTAATTTACACTTTATTGGCTGAATAACTGGCGCGAAGATGACGCACGAGCTCAGTCTGCAGGTAGAGATGGAGGCGGCAAGAGAAAATAGGTGAAGACTGGGGAGTGGAAGCTCCGCAAATACACAAATAGAAAGAGCAAAGTGTGGGAGACATTTGCCGAAATAATGAAAGATGATGACCAAAGTGCTGGCTTTGTCATGTGTAGGCTACTTCTTGCGATGCTATTTACACATTTGATAACCACAAAACTGGCACGACCAACCAGGCACGGCGCCAGGATTCCAGTTTTGGATAAGCCAGACCAATTGTGGGTGGGCCTTAAATTAAAAACGTTAAATAAAAAAAAATAAAAAAAACGTTATCCAATCACTGCTTAACCTAATAAAAAAATATTGACTAATATAGCCTACTGTTATATTATCTGTGCGTATACATAATATAGATTTTAATAGCTTGATGCTCTTTAAATATTGTGTTGCATTGTAAAAGTAAATCCTCGATCGCTCTCCATGGTTCTGACCAAAGAAGAGAGCTTTGGAATCTCCATTATGCATATACCTGGTCTGCATTTTCCGATAACATTGTCTCTTAGCGCGCTGCGATAACTTAACTAAAGGTATACTACCAGTAAAGGTATATCATTGCTAGGCGTCTTCAGGGCTATCATCCACTCGTGAGGCAGAGGCGCTGACGCCCTCCTAGCAACGGCGCTGTTTTTGGTAAAACATGATTTTGACGACTTCATTAAGTTTTGTTTTATAGAAAACTCTTTTTAAAAGATTTTCGTTTTGTATAAATTGTATCTTAATTTTGATCAATGTTTTATCAATCAATTGCCCGTATTTATTAAATAAGAAGCAAATATATAGCAGACAAAATAAGGCGCCGGTACGCGATCACTGCATGTGAACTGGAGGGCGCCGAAACTCAGCTTGTGCCTCACAGATTTGATAAATATAGGCTATATATTACAGAAAGCTTGAAATGTCTACTTTTAAACGAAAATATTCAAACCAAAATAAATAGGCTATACTCTCTGATTATGTAGGCTAATGTGCATTTCTCTCTGGCGTTCATGGCGAGTCCGCAATCTCCGCATTGTCAACTTCATCTTTGCAGCGACACAGAAAACACCAGTTTATTACTAAACAATTAAATGTCTCCTTGCTAATTTAGACACATTCATAATCATTACTTTAACCGGTTCTTTGTGGCAAGCTTTATGCGTGCGGTCATTACGCTTATTCCTGTAGGCTAGCCTATTTAAGTAATTAATTTAATATAAAGGGGCGATTTGTCCACGAATGGCTTAAATGAACAACTAGTCGACTAGAAAAAAAATTAGTCGGAGGCAGCCCTTATTCCACATATTTTCGAACCAGCAGGCCATCTGGGTTGGGCGAGCGACCGTGAGCGGAGCGGAATATTCAGAAATGCGCTCTCCGCTCACGAGCTCTGATCGGAACAAACCCGAACCTCACTGTCTGCTGAACTTGCGCAGAAACATCAAAATAGACATAGCCAGCAAAATTGTTTTTAAAACTAAACATTTTGACTATTTTAGTACAAATTATGAGCTTATATTGACGATTTTTTATAATTCTTGACAAAATTAGAATATTAAGTTATATTAAGACGCTACGATGAGCATTATAGCTACTTTAAAAAAAATGCGGGTCAGGAAGCGGGTCGGGTACAATATTTTCTTTTTCGTTTTTTGCGGTCCGAGTTGCGGGCGGGTTAGTTGAAAACGTCGGTCGGGTGCGGTTTGTTTATACATTGACCCGCGCATCACTGGTAGTTACCGATTTATTCACCAAATATGCCTGGGCAATACCAACCTTAGACCAGACCGCCACCACCACTGCCAGTGCTCTATGGGGACACGTCTTCCAGCCCTTTGGATGCCCGGAGACGCTCCATTCTGACCAAGGGCCGAACTTTGAGTCCCGTGTCGTCCAGGAGCTATGCAATCTGTACGGATGCCGGAAGACCCGCACCACGCCTTATCACCCACAGGGGAACGGGGGGTGTGAACGTTTTAACCAGACGCTCCTGAGTCTGTTAGGGACATTGGATTCGGACCACCAAGGGTACTGGACGGACAGTCTACCGGCCCTGGTACAGGCCTACAATAATAGCATCCACAGCACAACGGGGTATGCCCCTACTTACCTGATGTTTGGGAGACATGTACGTCTGCCCACGGATCTGCTGTTAGGGACGGCTCCAGCTGAGGCCCCCGCCACCACCACCGAATGGGTACATCGACACCACCGCCAACTCCACTCTGCCTACGACAAGGTATCCAAACATCTCGATGTAGCAGCCAAGAAAAACAAGCGCTTGTACGACCGCACTGCCCGAGAGGCCCCTTTGTTGCCCGGAGAACGGGTGCTGGTGCGGGATAACCGGCGCCAAGGGAAGGGGAAACTAAGCGACCGGTGGGAGACCACCCCCTACGTAGTGGAGCAACAGCAGAGGCCTGACCAGCCCGTGTACACCATCCGTCCCGAGGGTAAGCCCGGCCCCGTGAGAGTCCTGCACCGAAACTTGCTGCGCCCCTGTCCCAATTACCCGAGACAAGAGCCAGAGGCACCAGCGCCTGTGGCCCCTGCACCACCTTGGGTGGGCTGGGCTATGATCCGTAGAGCCCCCACTCCGGAGCCAAGAGAGGAAGAACCCGCTGCCCCAGCTCGACGCTCCCAACGGGAGACCCGAGGAGTACCTCCTGCAAGATACGGAGAGTGGGAGTCTGAGCCCCGTTCTCGGGACTAGAACGGATCCGGTGGGGGAGGGTGTCACCGGGTGAAAACCTGGCAAATCCAAAAAGATTCCTCATTGGTTCTAATTCTGGCTCTGTTGAGTGTTGGCCATAACGAGCGCCAGCTGAATCAAATCAGCTGTGCTTCATTGAAGCATGTGCTCAGGAAAAGGAGCATAAAAACGGAGTGTTTGAGCAGTGTGGGACGGGCAGGCAGCAGTGTGTGTTCTGACAACGGTGGTGAAATAAGAAGGCTGAAGGTTTAATGCCGGATCGGAGTTCTACTGCGAGATTCCCCGAGGCATGCTCATTTAGTGAGTTTTTCTGAAGAAACCACAGACAGCAACGCAATGAAGTAAGTGAGAGAGAAAACCACTGCAGGATGTTGAGTGACTCACCGAGGAAAAGTTAAGTGCACCCTTTCATTGATTACCCGTTGAGAAAACCACATTTGAAGATTGACCATCACCAGTGTGCAACTAACCTTTGTTTGCGGGCAGTGTGTGTGATCTTGTTGACAGAACGAAGCGTAGTAACTGGAACAGCTGGGAGGATCGTTGATGTGTTCATGCTGATCTTCTGAAAACATTATTCCTCGAGTCATCCACCCTACAGAGAGAAGAGAAACGAGTCGATTAATCACTGTGGAGATGAAGTGAGTTTGCAGTGTCTGAAAGAGTGAAGCGCACACGTGTGAAGATTTATGAGAGTGATTTATGCACAAGTGTGATGAGATCAAAAGACTGCGTTTCCTCTGAAACTTTGATGGATGGATATTGACTTATGACTGTGAAGATTCTTTCAAATTGATCCGCCTAAAGCTGTGTCCAGGTTCCCACTTGAGTGTATGGTGGGAGGAAAGAGCTCAACGCACCCCGAGTACCACACTCCACGAGCACTGTCTCTCACGTCCACGAAAGTCCAGTCTCACGAACTCTCCCAACGACGCCGCTCTGCTACGCACGGAACGAGAGTAAAGGCAGGTAAATTACCACAGTCCTGTCTCACTTGTTATTGCCTGATCCACCGTTACTGTCTGTCCCTCAGAAGAGGTGAGGGAGCTGCTGTCATTCGATCGGCTGTTCTATGAACACGTCCCCAAGCCGAGTTTGAGCACCGTCACTGTCTGTCCCTCCGAAGAGGTGAGGAAGCTGCTGTCATTCGATCGGCCGTTCCATGAACACGTCCTCAAGCCGAGTCTGAGCACCGTCACTGTCTGTCCCTCCGAAGAGGTGAGGAAGCTGCTGTCATTCGATCGGCCGTTCCATGAACACGTCCCCAAGCCGAGTCTGAGCATCGTCACTGTCTGTCCCTCCGAAGAGGTGAGGAAGCTGCTGTCATTCGATCGGCTGTTCCATGAACACGTCCCCAAGCCGAGTCTGAGCACCGTCACTGTCTGTCCCTCCGAAGAGGTGAGGAAGCTGCTGTCATTCGGTCGGCCGTTCCATGAACACGTCCTCAAGCCGAGTCTGAGCACCGTCACTGTCTGTCCCTCCGAAGAGGTGAGGAAGCTGCTGTCATTCGATCGGCCGTTCCATGAACACGTCCCCAAGCCGAGTCTGAGCATCGTCACTGTCTGTCCCTCCGAAGAGGTGAGGAAGCTGCTGTCATTCGATCGGCTGTTCCATGAACACGTCCCCAAGCCGAGTCTGAGCACCGTCACTGTCTGTCCCTCCGAAGAGGTGAGGAAGCTGCTGTCATTCGATCGGCCGTTCCATGAACACGTCCTCAAGCCGAGTCTGAGCACCGTCACTGTCTGTCCCTCCGAAGAGGTGAGGAAGCTGCTGTCATTCGATCGGCCGTTCCATGAACACGTCCCCAAGCCGAGTCTGAGCATCGTCACTGTCTGTCCCTCCGAAGAGGTGAGGAAGCTGCTGTCATTCGATCGGCTGTTCCATGAACACGTCCCCAAGCCGAGTCTGAGCACCGTCACTGTCTGTCCCTCCGAAGAGGTGAGGAAGCTGCTGTTATTCGATCGGCTGTTCCATGAACACGTCCCCAAGCCGAGTCTGAGCACCGTCACTGTCTGTCCCTCCGAAGAGGTGAGGAAGCTGCTGTCATTCGATCGGCCGTTCCATGAACACGTCCCCAAGCCGAGTCTGAGCATCGTCACTGTCTGTCCCTCCGAAGAGGTGAGGAAGCTGCTGTCATTCGATCGGCTGTTCCATGAACACGTCCCCAAGCCGAGTCTGAGCACCGTCACTGTCTGTCCCTCCGAAGAAGTGAGGAAGCTGCTGTCATTCGATCGGCTGTTCCATGAACACGTCCCCAAGCCGAGTCTGAGCACCGTCACTGTCTGTCCCTCCGAAGAGGTGAGGAAGCTGCTGTCATTCGATCAGCTGTTCCATGAACACGTCCCCAAGCCGAGTCTGAGCACCGTCACTGTCTGTCCCTCCGAAGAGGTGAGGAAGCTGCTGTTATTCGATCGGCTGTCCTAAGAACGTCTTCACGAGCCGAATACTTACCTGCTTTGTCCGTGGGGAAAGCTGAAGGCGAGAAGCCTCGGTCCGTCCTACAGGTACATTTCGACGAGTCAAGGAAACGAGAAGAAATTTCTGTCTGTCCCATACGCACCTTTCTGACGAGTCGAAAAGACGAGAAGAAGCCATTGTTCCACCCACGAGCCAGTAGAGAAGAGGAATATTTCCCCCCCCAGTTCCTCTTCCCCAACCGGGTTCCAGCCACGAATATTCTCAGCACTGTTTTTATTCTTTTAAATTAATAAAAGACCTACCTTTAAAAGTCATCCTGTTGTCTGCCTCTGGTGTCTGCTCCTCCGGAGTGTGGTAATTGTCCCTCGGCCCTAACATCGGTTACACAGGTCTTCGTTGTGTTCATCAAGGTAAGCGCGACTCAATGCGTCTGCTATGTGCATTTCTTTGCCTGGCTTGTACATGACTTTCAGATTGTACCTTTGAAGTCTTAGCAACATCCTTTGCAGTCTTAATGGCGTTTGATGCAGCGGTTTTTTGAAAATGCTCTCAAGCGGCTTGTGGTCACTTTCTACTTGAACTTCTCTGCCATATACATAATGGTGGAACTTTTCACATCCATATACAATGGCAAGGAGTTCCTTTTCTATTTGTGCGTATCGGCGTTGGCAATCCGTGAGCGTTCTTGATCCATATGCTACAGGTCTCTGGTCTTGAAGCAAAACTGCACCCATGCCTTCAGAGCTGGCATCTACTGACAATGTTAACGGTTTGTTGACATCATAATATTTCAATGTTGGTGCATTTGTTGCTAGAGCTTTAAGTTTCTGAAAACTTTTCTCTTGTTCACTTCCCCAGAACCACTCAGCATCATTCTCCAGCAGTTGTCTGACTGGAGCACTTACTTCAGACAAGTTAGGAATAAACTTGGCAAGATACTGCAGCATACCTAGAAATCTTTGAAGAGCTTGCTTATCTTCTGGTGGAGGTAACTGAACTACAGCTCTTACCTTCTCATCGTCTGGTTTCAGTCCTTCTGCTGTCAGCACATGACCAATATACTTGATTTGTGATGTTCGGATTTGACATTTCTTTTTGTTTAGTTTGAGGTTGTATTCTCTTGCCCTTTGGAGCAGTTTTTTCAGTCTGGCATCATGCTCTTGTACCGTTTCACCCCAAACCAGCAAATCATCCACAATGTTTATCACACCATCCAGATCTTCAATCATCTGTACTACAGCTCTCTGAAAGACTTCAGATGCTGACGATATTCCAAATGGCCAACGCAGGAATCTATATCTTCCTATTGGAGTGTTGAATGTGCACAACTTGGAACTGTCATCATCCAATTTAATCTGCCAGAATCCTTGGTTGGCATCAAGCACAGAAAACACTTTAGCATTTGGCATGTTAGATACAACCTCTTCTACTGTGAGTAGTGGGTAGTGTTCACGTTTGATTGCCTTGTTCAAATCTTGTGGATCGAGACATATTCGAATTTTGTCTGGCTTGACAATTGTAACCATGCTACTCACCCAATCAGTTGGATCTGTCTGTCTTGCAATGACATTCATCTGTTCCATCCTGTGCAATTCTTCAATTATTTTTTCTTTCAGTGCAACAGGAACTTTTCGTGGAGCATGTACTACAGGCTTTACTGTCGGATCAACTTGAATGTGGTGATATCCTGGCATGCATCCTAGACCATTAAACAGATCTTCATACTGTTTCAGAATGCCATCATCATCAACAGAAACGTCATGTATCCTTTTTATCATCCCTAGTGCTTGACATGTGGATCTTCCTAGGATTGCAGGTGCATCTCTTTCAACAATCTGGAACTGAATCTTGTGTTTTTCACCTTTATACTCACATGTGAGCTGTTTCTGTCCCAATGGCGACATCTGGTGTCCAGAGTACGTAAGTAACTTGCAGGTAGATTTACTCAGCTTCTCCGTTATGCCCAGCATATTGTAGATTTTTAATGAGAGCACATTACATTCTGCACCAGTGTCCAACTTGAATTTCACTTGCATGTCACTTATCTTGAGCACTTCAGACCATTTTTCTTTATCTTCTTGCGTTTCTGTGGTGAGAGATTGAATACTTTTCAATTTGTTTTTCTGAACTTCAACCGTGCCAAGGAACATATTTTTGTCATCTTCCTCTGTCTGTTCAAGCGTGTGCATTTTTCTTGGCTGTTTATGCTCAATTCGACACATTTTTGCAAAATGGTTCTTCTTATTGCACAGTCTGCACGTTTGTCCATAGGCAGGACACTTTCTCTGTTCATGTTTGTACCCACATCTGCTGCATTTTGTATTTTCACTCGAGTCATGTTGCATTTCTCTTGGCATACTCTTAATTTTCTGTTTACTTTTCACTGCTTTAATTTTGTGCATGTCTACTTCTTCATGTAGTGCTTTCATTTGACTGGATGTGATTTCGTTAGCTCGACAGATGTCCACAGCTTTTGCTAATGTGAGATCTGCTTCTCTTAGCAATCTTGCTCTTACTGTGTCATCTATAATGCCACAAACAATTCTGTCTCTGATTAATGAATCATGTAATTCTCCAAACTCACAGTCTTTGGCTTTGTTCTTTAGGTCCGTGACGTATGAGTCAATATTCTCCGACGGTCCTTGAGCCCTCGTGAAGAAAATGTGACGGATGTAAGGTAGGTTTTTTCTTGGTTCACAATAGTCTTTGAACTTTTGTTTGAGAACGTTGATTTTGTCTCTCTCATCATCACCAAATTCAAAAGTATTGAAAACTTGAATTGCCTCCTCACCCGCGACATGTAGAAATGTGGCGCATTGCACTTTTTGAGATTTTTCCGCGATTCCGCTAGCCGTTAGGAACAGGTCGAATTTTTGAATCCATATCTTCCAGTTTTCGGCTAGGTTTCCTTGTAGACATAGGTTCGAAGGTGGCTGTAACTGTGCCATTCTTCTTTCTTTGCATTTACAACTTCTGACACCATGTATTATTGTTTGTCTTGTAATAAATTCAGACTGCAACAGATGACAACTGAACTGATGTCCTTTATTCACAATCCCTCACGTGTCTTTGTCTTTCGTACTTCCCACGTACGACTTACATCATAACGTACTGCTTACGTCATCACGTATTACACATATAGAATACATTACATGTAGTGCGTGCCATTGATTGAGAGAGATTTCCTCTCCTTCTTAAATTATATCTACTATCTCTTTCCTTAAACCATTTTTGGATATTATTAGGGATATTATTATTATACTTTGTTTTTAGCTTTGTACATAATTTGTGTGGTATTAAGATCCTGTGACGGAGAGGCAGAGACGGTTGGATCCATTTGCAGATATTTATTAAAGTTGATAAGGGGCAATCCAGAATCGTAGTCAGACAAGCAGTAGTCAGAGGCAGGCAGCAAAGGTTCACAAAAGAGTTCAGAGTCCAAGTTCAAATACACGAGATCAAGTCAAATACTGAGTAGCAAGAGAAACAAACTGAGACAGAGGTTTGGTAAAACAAGACTTCACAAATGAGAACAGAACAGAACAGTCCAGATAAAGGGGAGCTGAGGGTGCACAGGTGAAACGGATGAAATCATAATGAGGTGATGAGGGAATTGCAGTCCTAGTAAGCAGGAGAGAGGGACCTAGTGAAACCAGGAGGAGGCGCTGTCGTGCGTTCCGTGACAGAGCCCCCCCCCTGCGAGCGGCTCCGGAAGCGAGGACCTGGCCGACGACGGGGTCTTCCACGGGGTCTTGGAGCAGGTTGGTCAGGGTGGTCCCGGTGAAATGCAGCAGTTAATGTGGGATCCAGGATATCTTGAGACCTGGCCTCCGCGCCGTCCACTTCAATGGGGGGAGTCTGAACAGCAGCGACCTCCTCCCGGCTCCCCTCTCTCCTAGGAGCAACAGCGGGTCTGAAAAGGGACACATGAAAAGTGGGTGAGATTTTGTATTGAGCAGGGAGTGCCAAACGAAAAGAAACAGGAGTTATCTGACGAAGTATCTTGAATGGTCCAATGAAACGAGGAGAGAGCTTCTTGCATGGGAGCTTGAGACGAAGATCTCGAGTGGAAAGCCACACCCACTGGCCGGGTCGGTATCTGGGACCCTCACGCCTCCTTCGATCCGCCTGCTGCTGATAACGGCGAACGGCGCGCTGCAAATGGACGTGAGCAGCATCCCAAGTGGCCTCGCTGCACCGGAGCCAGGCATCTACTGCTGGGAGGTCGGAAGGCTCCCCGGACCACGGGAAAAGGGGAGGCTGGAAACCTAGAACACACTGAAAGGGCGTTAGACCGGTGGCAGGCTTTAGAAGGGAATTTTGGGCATACTCCGCCCAGGCCAGAAAACGACTCCAGTCCTGTTGATTCTGGTGGCAGTAAGTTCTCAGAAAACGAATCAAGTCCTGGTTAAGGCGTTCAACCTGCCCGTTGGCCTGGGGATGGTAACCAGAAGTTAAACTGACATTGATGTTTAATTTTGCACACAATTCTCTCCAGACACGGGAGGTAAATTGGGGACCGCGGTCAGTCACAATGTCCTCGGGCAGACCAAACAGACGGAAAACCTGGTTGAATAAAGCCTCTGCAGTTTGTAAGGCCGTGGGCAGACCGGTCAGAGGAATGAAACGGCAGGACTTAGAGAAACGATCCACCACGGAGAGGATGGTAGTGAATCCTTGAGTTGGAGGTAGATCCGTTACAAAATCCACAGCGATGTGTGACCAGGGACGACGTGGTACTGGCAGAGGTTGCAGCAGTCCTGCGGGCTTGAGATGGGAGGATTTCACAGTATTACAGACAGAGCATAGATGGACAAACTTGATAACGTCAGACTGAAGAGAAGCCCACCAAAAGCGGTTTGAGACTAACTGAATGGTGGCTGCAATACCTGGATGACCTGCGCTGGGAGTGCAGTGAACCCATTGAAGCACGCGGTGGCGGAGATCTGGTGGAACGAAGAGGCGGTCAGCGGGGCATTCTGGCGGAGCGGGATGTTTACTCAGTGAAGTGGTGATTTCAGAGATGATGTCCCATTGAACGGGAGCCACGATGAGAGCAGTGGGGATAATGGGTTCAGGCTTGGATTCTTCGGCTGGATCATCGAACTGGCGGGAAAGTGCGTCAGCTTTGCCGTTCTGGGAGCCCGGTCTGTAAGTAACCTTGAAGTCAAATCTTGAGAAAAACAGAGACCAGCGAGCCTGGCAAGAATTCAAACGTTTAGCTGATATACTCCAGATTCCTATGATCAGTGAGGACTGTAAACGGTTGACGGGCTCCCTCCAGCCAGTGCCTCCACTCCTCAAAAGCGGTCTTCATGGCCAGAAGCTCGCGATCACCTACGTCATAATTTCTTTCAGCAGAATTGAGTTTGCGAGAGTAGAAGGCACAAGGAAACATCTTAGCTGGATTACCATGACGCTGTGATAACACTGCCCCCACACCTGTGTTAGATGCATCCACTTCCACAATGAATTCCTTCTCTGGATCTGGGTGATGGAGAACAGGAGCAGAGGTAAACTTCTCCTTGAGTTGAGCAAAGGCCGCAGTACAATCCGCTGTCCACCTGAAACATTTACCTCCTCGAAGCAGAGATGTGAGAGGAGCTGCAATCACACTGAAGTTGCGGATAAATCTGCGGTAAAAATTAGCAGAGCCCAGAAAGCGCTGCAGCTCTTTAACAGAAGATGGTTGGGGCCAGTTAACCACAGCTTTGACCTTGCTGTCATCCATAAGGACACCGTCCGCACTGATGACATAGCCCAGGAAGGAGATATATGTCTGATGAAATTCGCACTTGGAAAGCTTGGCATAGAGTTGATTTTCGATCAGGCGCTTGAGAACTGCACGGACATCCTGGACATGTTTTTCAAGGGAATCAGAGAAAGTCAGAATGTCATCAACGTAAACAATAACTTTCAGATGCAACATGTCCCGGAAAATCTCATTAACAAAAGCCTGGAAAACGGAAGGACTATTGGACAGGCCGAAAGGCATAACCCTGTATTCATAGTGCCCTGATGTAGTCGAAAATGCAGTTTTCCATTCATCTCCACTCCGTATGCGAATCAGGTTGTATGCGTTCCTTAGATCCAGCTTGGTAAAGTAGCGGGCAGAGCGGAGCATCTCCAAAGCAGCTGGGACTAGTGGAAGAGGATAGCGATACTTGACTGTTACCTCATTAAGACCACGATAATCGATGCACGGCCGAAGACCCCCGTCCTTCTTCTTGACGAAAAAGAATCCGGAGGAGGCTGGAGATGTAGAAGTGGTAATAAAACCTTTTGCCAGCTGTTCGACAACGTGCGCCTTCATAGCCTCAGTCTCAGGTTGTGACAGCGGGTATACTCTTCCGTGTGGAATTACAGTCCCAGGTAAAAGCTCAATAGCACAGTCGCCAGCACGATGAGCAGGAAGGTGAGAAGCCTCAGTTTCGCTGAAAGCCAGAGCGAGATCATGATACTCAGAGGGAATTTTCTGAAAATCCACTCCCTTAAGGGAAGTGTTGTGGAGCTCAGTACCTTGAACAGCTGCCTTGCAATTGATCTGGCAAAATTCGGACCATCGGGAAATTCTCCCCTCAGACCAGGAAATTTGGGGATTATGTCTCTCCAGCCATGGAAGTCCTAAAATTACTGGATGCCCAGGTGAGTGGATTGTGAAGAACTGGATGGTTTCAGAGTGCTGTTTCCCGAAGCTGAGCGTGAGGGGTTGAGTGATGTATTGAACCTCTACAGACCATAGAGGGTGCCCATCCAGGGCTTCCACAATAACACCGGACTCACATGCGAGGAGAGAAACACGATGAGTTTTGGCAAAAGTGAGGTCGATAAAGTTTCCAGCAGCGCCTGAATCAATCAAGGCTTTTATGTCTAAATCCAGTCCATTAAATTTCAGAGAACTTTCCACAGAAAATAGTCTAGAAGAGCAATTAGAACTCACCGTAGCAGAATTCTTGAGAGCTGGATTAACCGGACAGGTGGCCTTCAGATGTCCTGCTTCTCCACAGTACATACAGAGATGATTACGGCGTCTCCTCTCCCGCTCCGCTGTGGAGAGGCGTGTGTAGCCAATCTGCATGGGTTCCGACTCCACGCTGGGGAGAGTATACTCAAGAGGACTAGATCTGAGAGGTGTGCGTCGGGAGCGTAACAAATTGTCAAGGCGGATAGCAAGCTCCATAATTTGATTTAAAGTTTTACCGTCGTCGCGACACGCCAGCTCTCCTTGGAGGTTCGGGTTAAGTCCCTTGCGATAAATGAGCTTAAGAGGTTCCTCCTTCCATCCAGTTTGAGCAGCAAGGGTACGGAAAGAGAGCGTGTAGTCCGCTGCGGTCGAATTTCCCTGGCGTAACGTGAGCAGTAGTTCACCTGGATCCTTTCCTCCCGCTGAGTGTTCGAACACCTCTCTAAATTGAATCAGAAATTCGTTATAAGAAGGGAAAGAGAGCTGACCTCCATACCAGAGTGCAGTGGCCCATTCCAGAGCTCGACCAGTGAGTAGGGAACAAATGAAGGACACGCAGCTCTCATCAGTGGAGTAGGACTGTGTCTGCTGATCAAAATACAGACTGCACTGCAACAGAAATCCCTTACAAGCAGACGGTGAGCCATCAAATTTTTCAGGAAGAGATCATTTGGGCTGAATGGAATTGTTACTCACGACAGGTGGTGCAGAAGCGGGTGGAGCTGGATTTGAAGTTTGATTCTCAGTCACGTTAGGCAGCGATAGGGATTGAACAGTTCTTGCAAGCTTCTCTGTGAGAGTGGTTAATTTTACCAGCTGTTGCAGATGGGCAGTGAGTACATTAACTTGATTAGATACCTCGGAGGCCAGTCGACTGAAATCTGCTGGATCCTGATGTGGTGAAGTCTTCTGTGACGGAGAGGCAGAGACGGTCGGATCCATGTGCAGATATTTATTAAAGATAATGACAAACTCAAAAGATGACAGGGGCAATCCAGAATCGTAGTCAGACAAGCAGTAGTCAGAGGCACGCAGCAAAGGTTCACAAACGAGTTCAGAGTCCAAGTTCAAATACACGAGATCAAGTCAAAATACTGAGTAGCAAGAGAAACAAACTGAGACAGAGGTTTGGTAAAACAAGACTTCACAAATGAGAACAGAACGGGAGCTGAGGGTGCACAGGTGAAACGGATGAAATCATAATGAGGTGAATTGCAGTCCTAGTAAGCAGGAGAGAGGGACCTAGTGAAACCAGGAGGAGGCGCTGTCGTGTGTTCCGTGACACACATGTACAGTATACATATAATTGTTTGAGATAAGTTTGCCAGCGGTTTAAAAAAAGTGTTATAGCGCTCACCTGTGCGTGATGACTCCCGCTTGTGTGCTGCAATTTCCTCTCTGACTTTGGATTGCAACACGTACCAGCGTTTCTCGCAGTCTTCACTGGTGTGCACAAGCAGGGGGAATGAACCGTTAATAGTTTGTGCTATACGCTCCCACGTCTGCTTCTTGCCCCGTGCTGTGACACCCGGCCCGAATTTTCCTTTAAAGGTGCATTGCGCAAGTCTCTGAGTTTTTGCAGAACTATGCCCCCTCTGGCGGCAAGCGAAACTGCAACCAGAAGTGTGCACGCTCACGGACAAAAGTTTTCTTTTTTTATCTTACGTGGAGTTTGCGTTGGTGTTTGAAATGAACTACAAGCTGGTCTCTTAGAATCCATCTTCTACGGAGAATGGTGGCGAATACACAAACCTGCCGCCCAGTCTAAAATTCCGGCCCGAATCCCTCTTATTTATTTTACTTTACAGGATTATAGAGACAATCTCAGTGATCAGAGAAGGGCTCATTCAGCCCATCAGGCAATTGTTTAAGCATGTATGGGTTAGAAAACGGGTATTTTTAACATGAAAAGTTGCTTAATGCACCTTTAAGAATGGCCTTATGTTCATCCGCTCACTGGGCTAACAGTAAACACTGTTCTGTAGCGACAATGACTGACATAAGGTCACATGCTGTTCAAATTAGTATATCCTGTCTCCAAACACATCTTCTTTGTGCTCACGGGTTAATAATCACCCCACAACCAAATTGCCCCATGGGGGACAATAAAGCTAAACTAAACACAAAGACCAATTCGCCAGCGCCGGTCTGACTGACTTCCCCCCATTTCAGCGTGGAACCCTGGTGATTTTATAACTGCGTGACTTTGAAACACACATTCCCACACATACAAGTCACTAAATGTTGATATGTATTCCTATGTTTCTTTCAAGTGTCGTCATGTGCCATAACGGAAACACTGACAATTTTATTGTATGTTTAATCAAGCTTTATTTGTGTGTAATGATGCATATGAAATTAACGTTATGTGTGTCCAAAATCTACCTGTAATTCTTGGTATCTGTCTGACCGTCCTGTTTTAATTCAATCAGTCCCACCTAAGTTATATAAGTAACATCTTTAGTTCAGTATGTATAATCTTAAGAGGAAATATGAATTATTTCGTTCAGGAGACATATGGTGAAAGTAGGCGTTTTCTTCTTCACACAAAGAGAATTTCCCCGCCTCAGAAAAGACAATCTGATTCGCTGTCGTTCCAAGAGAAGGCGTAAACAGATGTTTGCTTAAAAGGAAGAAACCCCCTCATCACGCTCTCTTCCTCCCTCTTTCCGGATCTCTCTTCATCCTCTTCTCCACGGCTCCAAGAAACATCTGAAAGGCTCCGGCCTTCTCCTCGCTCGAACACATGTTCGAGCCATAGCAGCCGTTCTTTGCAACTAAGTTATATCTTGCCTCTTCCTTCACGGAAGACGAAGACGAACTTTCTCGGTAACGTTACATTTCAGTGAGCCTTTTCAAGCTTCGCGCGACACCAGAAGACGCAGCAGAACAGGACACGCGCACGCGCGCTCCCCCTCTTCTTCAGCCTGACCAGAAAGAGCACAGAAACTTGCAAGTAGTCTACATTGTCTGATAAAAGCTGTTTTCCCGGTGTCTCGTAACTTTAGGTTTCTGTATGTAACAATTTTCCCTTTCTTTTTCTTTCTTTCTTTCTTTAATTTCATTTTATTCTTATCACGTATGTTATTATTGTTTAAATGTTTGTTGTGTTTATTGTTTGCATTTTTACGTACGTTTCTATTTGTAGCTCATATAATCTAGTTACACTTATTAAAATCCATTTATACTTTTCACTGTCTTTGTGTTTGAAAACCCACCATTCTAAAGTCAATGAAATAAAAGATCTTAAGCTACAAGCTCGATATTAGACTACATTCAGTAGTTTTAATTTAATAAACTCATGAAGTTTACTGTTCGTGGCCAGAACCTAAACTTTATTGGAGTTTGTAAATACTGTGATGATCTTACAGTTATTCGCTGGACGAATAACTGATGATTAGACCAGTCATAGAACGAGGTAATCTCGAAAATTGATAAAATAAATGTACATGCGACTTATGAATTATGACCATGAGTTATGATTGTTAATATTTCCAAAATTCCCTATATCCTTGAGCTAATTCAAATTAACCCAGAGTCGTATACGTTACAGTTCCTCTGACCAGTTGGGCTTTCTCACCCTTCTTGGTTTTGATTCCATGTTTGATACATTAAAACCAACATTCAAACCGTACTTGGTTACTTACGTAACCTCGGTTCCCTTAGAGATAAGGGAACGAGTACTGCGTTGAGAACGCTTTGGGAAAACTCCTTTTCTCGAGAATATTGAAGCCTTTATTTTAAAACGCATTGCTGCAGCATAAGCGAGAGCATCAAGCTCGCGCGAGCTAGCTGATAGGCTGTGCTGCAGGCAACTGCACGAACCAATGGAGAGAGAGCAGAGGCGCACGAACCAATCAGAGAGCTTGGCGCCCTGCCATACTCGAGCACGCCAAATAGGGCGTGGCACGAGAGTATAAATACAGAGAAATCTCGCCATAAAACAGGTCTAATCGACTGAACGAAAATACCTGATGTTCGAGAATAGCACGGCAGGGCAACGCAGTACTCGTTCCCTTATCTCTAAGGGAACCGAGGTTACGTAAGTAACCAAGTACGTTCCCTTACGAGAACGTTCTCTCGTACTGCGTTGAGAACGCTTTGGGAACCCTTTTTAAAACGCCGTGCTAAGTCTCGTGGCTACTCTAATCCAGGAATCCCGGGATAGGAAAGTAGCCAGAATACCACAGACCAGAACATCGGGCCTAAAGATATATAGTGTGTACATAGACTAGGGCAAAAAAGGCCAGCCTATGTAAAGTTCCCTTACAACTTAGAGAATTAACCTGGATCCAGAGAGTCAGGGTTAGATGGAGAGAACTCGTGCTTGTAAAGCAGGGACCTCTAAGTTATAAAATCTTGCAAATGTGGACGGAGCTGACCAGCCTGCCGCCGCACAAATGTCTTCAATAGGGACACCACTAGTCCAAGCCCACGAGGAGGCGATGCCTCTCGTAGAGTGAGCTCTGACACCTATGGGGCAGGAGAGGCCCAGTGAGGTGTATGCTAGAGCAATAGCATCAACTATCCATCTGGATAATGTGAGTTTCGTGACCGGCAACCCCTTGGTTCGGCCCCCGAAACAGACAAAGAGCTGTTCAGACTGTCTAAACGAGGCCGAACGCTCCAAGTATATTCTCAGCGCTCTAACAGGGCAGAGCGTGTGAGCATCACTGTCTTCTCCCGAAGCTGGGAGAGCTGACAGCGAAATTACCTGTGCTCTGAACGGAGTAGAGAGCACTTTAGGCACATAACCGTGTCTTGGCTTCAAAAGGACTTTAGAGTCGTTAGGGCCAAACTCAAGACAGGAAGCGCTTATAGAAAGCGCATGTAAGTCCCCTACTCTTTTGACTGACGCCAGTGCCAGCAACAGAGCGGTTTTCAGGGAAAGGGACTTTAGGTCCGTCGACCGTAAAGGTTCAAAGGGAGGCCCCTTAAGAGCCCGTAGAACCAGGGAAAGATCCCAGGCCGGTACTGAGGGCGGCCGAGGCGGGTTGAGCCTCCTTGCTCCTTTAAGGAAGCGAACAATAAGGTCGCATTTTCCCAAAGAGGAACCAGCCACCAAAACGTGAAAAGCCGCGATGGCTGCCACATATACTTTGAGTGTGGACGGGGAACGTCCCGCGTCCAACATCTCTTGGAGAAAGGAAAGAACCATTGGTACTTCACAAGTGTACGGGTCGAGGTTTCGAGCCTGACACCAGCTGGAAAACACTGACCATTTAAGGTGGTAGAGGCGTCTGGTAGACGGAGCTCTAGCCTCCAGAATAGTATTCAGGACGCCCTCTGGGAGGTCCTGGGGTAACCGTTGAGTGGCCAAGCATGAAGGGCCCACAAGTCGGGACGGGGGTGCCAAATCTTTCTGTTCGCTTGAGCCAATAAGTCGCTCCTCAGAGGAATTGGCCAAGGGTCTGAAACAGACAGCTGCATCAACTCTGGGAACCAAGATTGGGACCGCCAGAGAGGAGCTATCAAGAGGATCGCACACCCCGTGTTCCTGATCCGTTCGATGACCTGAGGTAACATCGAGACCGAAGGAAACGCGTAAAGGGGACGATTGGGCCAGTCGTGGGCCAGCGCGTCCTTTTTCTTCGAAAAGAAGATTGGGCAATGACAGTTGTCTTCTGAGGCGAAGAGGTCTACCTCTGCCTGCCCGAAGACTTCCCATAATAGGAGAACTGTCTGGGGGTGGAGTGACCATTCCTCTGGGGGAACGTTGCCCCGAGAGAGCATGTCTGCTCCTATATTCAACGTGCCCGGCACGTGAGCTGCTCTGAGCGAGCGCAGATTGGTCTGAGCCCAAAGTAGCAGCTGAGTAGCTATGGCGAACAGATTGCGGGATCTGAGGCCGCCCTGGCGATTTATGTAGGACACCACTGACATGTTGTCCGTCCGGACCAAGACGTGGTGTCCTGCCAGGTGTGGAAGGAAGGTTTTTAGGGCTAGAAAAACTGCTCTCATCTCGAGGCAGTTTATGTGTAGGCGTTTCTCCGAGCTCGACCAGAGGCCGGAGGCAGGCCTGCCCTCGTACAGGGCTCCCCAACCTGAGTTGGAGGCGTCTGTCGAAATGACCCTCCTTTCTGAGACCACTCCCATGCTTACGCCCTGCTGATACCAGCTGGCGTTCATCCAGGGGGCCAGTGCTAGAATGCAATGCTGGTCCACCCTGATACTCAAGATAACTGAACGCCAAGCGTGAGGGGGTACCCGAGGTGCTAGCCACAGCTGAAGAGGACGCATGCGCAGTAGGCCTAGTTGGAGTACTGAAGCTGCCGAAGCCATAAGGCCCAAAATCCTCTGATACGTTCGAAGGGGTACATAGCGCCCTTCGTGAACGACGCGGCGAGCCGCTGGATCGAGAGAGCACGGGTTGATGTGGGCCATGCTCTCATAAGTACGGAGTCTAGAACTGTTCCCAGGAACGTGATACGTTGACTGGGTGACAGAATACTCTTGGAGAAGTTCACCCTGAGCCCCAGGCATTCCAGATGACTGAGAAGCCAGGCTTTGTGAGTATTGGACTCCGCCTCTGACTGAGTCAAAATGAGCCAGTCGTCGAGGTAGTTCAGGATGCGCATTCCCCGCTGTCTTAGGGGGGAGAGAGCTGCATCCATGCATTTCGTGAACGTACGAGGTGCCAGTGCCAGTCCAAAAGGTAGAACTGTGTACTGGTATGTCTGCCCCTCGAAGGCGAATCTCAAGAATGGCCTGTGGTGGGGGTTCACTTGGATGTGAAAGTACGCGTCTTTTAGATCCACTGAGAAGAACCAATCGCCTGGGCGAATTTGCGCCAGGATGTGTTTGGTTGTAAGCATTCTGAACGGCCGTGTCATGAGGGCTTTGTTCAGATGTCTGAGATCTAAAATGGGTCTTAAGCCGCCGTCCTTCTTCGGAACGAGGAAGTAACGGCTGTAAAACCCTGACTCGCTTAGTGCGGCGGGAACTCTCTCGATAGCCCCTTTTGCCAGCAGACCCTGTACTTCGGTGCGGAGGACGTGAGACAATGTGCTCCTTACCGAAGTTTGAATAACAGCTCGAAAGCGTGGTGGTCTGCGGGAGAACTGAAGCGAGTAACCGCGCTTTATAATGTTCATTACCCACTCTGAGACTCCGGGTATGGCCTGCCATGCCAGAGCCCGATGAACCAGAGGTATGATCATATCTGAAGACTGAGCGCCTGGAGACGGGGGCTCGACTAGACATGAAAGTGAAATTTTGCTCGATTTGTGCTTTTTGTGGGTCGCTGTTAAAACAGCGTTTGTGTGCAGAGGTGCATGACGAATAACAGGCCCTATTTCTGCATTTAAAACCACTCCAGCCGCCTGAACTGAAGAGGGGGCTGTGAGAAGCGTTCGAGCGATCTTCGGGGCTGGTCCGGCCGCGGCGGGACATGAACCCCTCTTCCTGTCGGTTAGGACGGCTTCTTAGGCTCGTGGTCGAGCGTGAGCTTCGGCCTGGGCCCCTGGCGCTTGGGGAACGGGTACCGTTTTGCCGGCTTTAGGTGCTGACCGGTTTCAGCCGCTGGGCGGGGCTGGTGAACCTGAGGCACTGACTTTTCTGGCCGCGGCGCGCTCTTGGGACGCCGTGAAGCCGAGCTGGAGCGTTTGGGGAGAAAGTGCTTCATAGCACTTGAAGCCTTCTGTGCTTCAGTGAAACGCTCCGCGAAGCCGTTAACAGATGGGCCGAAGAGACCAGATGTGGAGATTGGAGAATCCAAGAAGGCGGTCCTATCTGCGTCCTTGATCTCCGTCAAGTTGAGCCACAGGTGGCGCTCAAGCACAATCAAACTGGCCATGCTGCGGCCGAGGGCTTGTGCGGTGGTCTTAGTGGCCCGAAGCGCCAAGTCTGAAGCACTACGGAGGTCTTTCAGGGTGTCCGGGAAAGGGCCTGACTCATCCATGGAGCGGAGGAGCTTTGCTTGGAACGCCTGAAGTGTAGCCATGGCGTGAATCCCCGAAGCAGCTTGGCCAGCGGCGGTATAGGCGCGGGCGGCCAAAGCTGAGGTAGCCCTGCAAGGCTTTGAAGGCAGCGCCATTTTAGACCTCCAACTGCCTGCAGTGGGAGGGCATAAATGAACGGCGACCGCTTCCTCGATGGGGGGAAGAGACACGTAGCCCTTCTCTTCAGCGCCGTCGACAGAGGAGAGAGTATGAGAAGCTGAAGAGCGCGTTCGCGCTGAAAAGGGCGCGCGCCAGCTTTTAGTGAGCTCCTCGTGAACCTCTGGCAGAAAGGGGGAGGCGCGCTGACGGGGGGCCTGTTGGCGGCCCGGCAGGTACCATTCGTCAAGGCGGCCTCTCGTAGGCTCAGCTGGGGAAAGCCAGTTGAGTCCTAGTTCGTCGACAGCGCGAGACATGACACGGAAAAGTTTGGCGTCGATGCTCGCACGTGCGTCAGGACGATCACACAGAGAGGAGGGGGCGGGGTCCGCAGAGCCCGACCATTCCTCGCTCTCAGATGCCGCCACAGAAACTGCGTCATCATCCTCCGCGGATCCGCCAAAGGAAACGAGTCCCGCCGCTTCGAGAGAGGGGCGTTGATCGCTCCTCGCGAACAGAACCGGAGATGGGGGGGAGGGCGAAGCACGCGGGGAGAGACCCGGCGTGAGCTCTTCAACCTCACCGCATTCAGGGATCCTCTGATTACGTCGCTTCTTCCTACGGGGCTCGTGGGGCGCCGAAGACGGAAGAGAAGCGGGTTCACCCTCTGAAGTAGCGAGGGTGAGACGTGACCGGAGAACCGCCATGGTCATGCTGTCACAGTGTGGACAGCCGCCTTTAGTGAGCGCTGACTCGGTGTGCTCAGGACCGAGGCAGACAGCACACAGTGTGTGTCTGTCAGACACATGCAGGGAAACCCCGCAGGACTCACAAACAGGCATTTGAATCAACGCCGTTTGCGCGCTGTGAAAACAGCGATTTGCTCTTTTGTGAGATAGCAAAAAAGGATACTCATCGGATGCCACAGGGAAACGCTCAGCCGGCGATGCAAAGATGATCTGCCAAGACGCGAAGCTGTTCCGCTGAAGGGCTTTTCCACGACGAGCGGCTTCTCTCTGGAGATTTCAGCGAAGAGGTGAGTCTCGAAGCTGAAGGAGATTAGATCTGTTTTATGGCGAGATTTCTCTGTATTTATACTCTCCTGCCACGCCCTATTTGGCGCGCTCGAGTATGGCAGGGCGCCAAGCTCTCTGATTGGTTCGTGCGCCTCTGCTCTCTCGCCATTGGTTCGTGCAGTTGCCTGCAGCACAGCCTATCAGCTAGCTCGCGCGAGCTTGATGCTCTCGCTTATGCTGCAGCAATGCGTTTTAAAATAAAGGCTTCAATATTCTCGAGAAAAGGAGTTTTCCCAAAGCGTTCTCAACGCAGTACGAGAGAACGTTCTCGTAAGGGAACACCGCTTAACCCTCTGAGGTCTGAGCTGTTTTCTGGCCCTGGAGGTGTTCTGACATGCTCTGACATTTGTGCTTATTTCTGTTACTTGTGACATTTTCATGGCTAAAGTCTAATTACACTGTATTCAGCACAAACTCTGCTACAATAATATATCAGCAGCATGTGTGTAAAAGTTTGTTGTTTTGAGATAATGACATTTATGCGTGGTTTGTGAAAATACAAAAAAAAATTCTCACTGAAATAAGGTCATGAAACCCATACTGATTATTTCTTCACAAGACTTTTGAAAATTGTATGACGTAGCCTAGAATATTTGCTCTAAAACGATGTGAAAATCACCCTGACTGCTCATTCAGATAAGACAATATATTGATTTAAAAATGTTATGACGTGTTTTGTGTGAAAAAGCCTTATGCAGAAGCTCATTAATATGCAAGCTTTTCTCACCTGAGAAAGACAAAGACACTCCCCTAACGGCCCTATAAGGAGCTATCAGGGCCCTATCATTCTGAGCAACCTTGCACAATACTGTAAATGAGGAGATTTAAAAAAGAATGGCTTTTAGATTATTTGATTTATTTACAACACAACATAATCCAAAGATACAAAACAAATGACACAAAAGCATGTATTGAACACACTGATCCAAAGACAGAGACCTTTGTGCCATTCCTAAAAACATTGCACATACCTTTCATTTCCAAGGTGTTTGATTTTCACTTTACCATGTTCATGTACATAGACTCATGTGAATGTTGAAGTCAGCAGGAGTGGCATCTGGGCCCTGAAAAAAAAAAAAAAAGTGAACATACTGATATCAAGAGAAAGGCCTGCACGATTTTGGGAATACATTTTAGATTTTTCTGGTTAAAATTGCTTTATAAAATTCACAGAATACACACACACACACACACACACACACATAAATGTTTCCAACAATATATAATATAATATAATGAACATTCGGTTTGTTGTGCCTTGTAGGCATAGGCTATGAGCAGTGCTGCATAAAATAATAATAACAATAACCATAGTAGCCTATAAATCTTCCAAATTATTTCAGTAACAACTAAGCTAGAGAAAAATATATTAATTATCATATTACTTCAAATGTTTCCATTCGTTATGATGATATGAAATGAGATAATAGTAAAAACATGAAGCCGTTTGGTGCTTTTCAAATGCGATGGCGATTTGAATATGATACATTCAAACGCGATTTCGCTCAAATATAAAACATTATGGTTACCATATACATATCTAAATTTGAGCAGATATCCACAAACACAGTAACAGTAAACACGGGTCTAAATATTATAATATTCACCATATAGGCTAGCAACAGTTCAACTGCAATGTGAAATTTATGCAACAATAACAAACTAATATGTAAGAATTTCTTACCTTACATCTTTCTTGTCTTCAAATCGCGTTCTTCTTCTTCTGAGGTAATTCCAATGTAAGCTCACGGCGCTCGACGAAAAGCAGAGACTTGTGAAGTGTTTTGGTGTTTTGTTTCTGAGGTAATGAGCGCGATCGCGTTCCACGTGGAGATTTGCATGTCAATCTCTTTTGCGCGAGTGGGCGTGCTCAAATTAAAAATAATTAGGAAGCTTTTGAGAAGCTGGACATCTTGTTGGTTTTATACAAATTACTTAAAAAGAGAATATTTGTTTTCAGTTTGAATCCGATCATTTAAAAGTACACACTTAAATGTTTATAAAGGTATATGGCTCATACATGTGTGACAAGTATTCGCTGAGTTTTGTTTCAGTTTATAGACTTGCTCAAGAAAAAAAAAGTTCTACCAGAAAGACTCGGGAGAATTATTTCAATAAACCATACATTTATTGACAGCTCAGCAAGCTGATAATATACAAAGTCATTTGGCGTAGGCCCCGTCCGTAGTGCATAATCCGAGGGTATCGGATCTGCAATTCCTGCCTGAAGACGAAGGCAGGGGCGCAGCCGACCCCATTCATCATCCGCGGGAGTGTTCGTGACCAGTGAAGCGAGGAAATTATGCCGCGAGCTCAGTCTGTTTAACATATGGCTGTGTGGAATGCCGCGGGAGACCACTCCGTGACGCGCTCTCTTGTACACGCGACGCTTGGGATCGTAAAAGAGCATTGTCTGCGTGATAATTGCTTATCAGTCCAGATGATTCAACAAAACACGGAAAAGAACAACCACTTTTAACGTGAGTACAAGATAAATGCGCAAAAATGGCAGCACATCTACCAATGATGAACTGGTCTGACCCCGATCTGAGTGAAGCAATGTCTTTATTTAAACAAAAAATGAATCTGTACCTGGAAAATGAAGAAATAACGGATGCAGGAAAACAAGCTAGAAAAATATGTAGAGGAATTGGAGATGAAGGATTAAAACGACTAAATGCAAGTGGGCTTAGTGATGCAAATAAGAGAGAACCTGACACCTTGTGGAATTTCTTTGAAGGACAACTAAAGCTAAATGTGAACTTCAGAATCCACAGGCTCCATCTCATGCAATATAGACAAAAGCCAAATGAGAGCATCGATGACTTTGTGACTAGAGCCAGAACTTTAGGACTGAAATGCCAATTCACTGACGATGAGCTCAATGAACGCTTAGTCGAACTTATCATTGCCAGTACTCCTTTTGATGCTTTAAGAAACGACCTATACAGCAAACCTAAAGGTCACCCAATTGCCGAAGTACTAGCAGAGGGGCGAAAGTACGAAGCCTTAGCAGCTGGTAATGAACAGATACAACAACTTGGTATGTCACAGACTGAAAATGTCCATGTTGTAACAAGAGGACGAACGTGTCAAAATTGCAACACAAACCACAAGCCAAGGCAGTGCCCTGCATATAATGATATATGTTCTATGTGCGGTAACAGAGGCCACTGGGCAAAGTGCTGTAAAAAGAGCAGAAGACAGAGAGAGCTATCCAGCCAGCGCAGAAGAAGCAAGTCACGAACGCGCAACAGATACCAAAGCCAAGCTCGCCCATGGAAAGAACACAAACGCAAAGACGAGTCCAGCATTAGCACTGTAGACAGCACTAAAGACGATGAGTATACATACCAACAACACTTTTACTCCATCACCATCAGTTCTAAGTGCATGCATAGCATCCATGTAAAACCACCCAGAGATGAGGCATACACAACTCTGAATATTAAACCACCTCTCTTGCAAGGACATGGGTACACGCTTCACCTGAAAATAGATACGGGGGCATCTGGAAACACGCTTCCACTGCGTACATTCAAGCAGATGTATGGTGCATCACCACAAAGCATGGAACATCTAAAATCAGCATCCAATGTGAAATTAACGTCATACACTGGTGATGTGATTCCCTGCTTTGGAACCATCAACATGCCATGCCAACATAAAAAGTCCAGATGGATAGATGCAAAGTTCTATGTCGTTGATGTACCTGGACCAGCCATGGTTGGATTACCCACAAGTGAGCTCCTCAGCCTTGTAACGGTAAACGTTGATGCGATGACTGAAAGAGAAAAAAAAGGACACGGAGAACGTCAAACAAATGTGAGTACCCATCAACACATAAAAGGCATCAAAGAACTAAGAGAGCAATACCCAGACCAATTTGACAAAATTGGCAGTTTCAATGGCACAGCAAAGCTCATCCTGAAGGAAGGTGCCAATCCATTCATCGACCCACCACGCAAATGCAGTATCCACATAAAAGACAAACTTCAAGATGAGTTGAACAAACTTGTCGATCAAGGAGTCCTGCGAAAAGTTGAAGAGCACACAGATTGGTGTTCTAGTCTTGCCTTCAGCACTAAAAAAGACGGATCACTTCGAATCTGCTTTGATCCTCAGAAACTAAATGCAAGCCTGAAGAGGTGCCCTCACAAAATTCCAACTGTGGAAGAACTAAACCCAAAATTTGCAAATGCAAATGTGTTCAGCAAGCTAGATGCAAAAGCCGGATACTGGTCGATACATCTTGAAGAGGAGTCACAGATTCTAACCACGTTCCGCACTCCTTTTGGCAGATACTGCTGGAGACGCTTACCATTTGGTCTCAGTGTGTCCCAAGACCTTTTCCAAGCCAAAATGGACCAAATTCTTGAAGGTCTTCATGGTGTAATCAGCATAGCAGACGACGTTGCAGTTTGTGGAGTTGACGAGGAGGATCACGACAGGAATCTGACAAGCCTGATGGAAAGAGCTGTAGAAACAGGTCTGGTGTTTAACAGCGACAAGTGTATCATCAAACAGCAGAGCATATCTTTTTTTGGCAACCTGTACACAGACAAAGGCATCAGACCAGATCAAGCCAAAATCCACGACATACAAAAAATGCCAACACCACAAAACAAAGATGATCTTCATCGATTCATGGGCATGCTAAACTACCTGTCACCCTACATACCAAAGTTTGCTGATAAAGCCCACAATCTGAGAGGATTGCTGAAAAGTGACTCATCATGGGTGTGGGACACTAATTATCAGAAATGCTTTGATGACCTAAAGACAACAGTGACTGTTGATGCTTGCTTAAAGTACTACAATCCAGCAGCCACCCTAACACTGGAGGTAGATGCGTCACAGAAAGGCATTGGTGTAGCACTGGTGCAAGACAACAGGCCCATTGCTTTCGGTTCGAAGACACTAACTGAATGTCAATCAAGATACAGCAACATTGAAAGAGAAATGCTTGCTATTGTGTATGGTATGCAGCGATATCACACATACTTGTATGGCAAATCATTTGTCGTAGTAACGGACCACAAACCTCTCGTCACCATATGCACAAAGCCTCTGCATGCTGCTCCTCCCAGGCTACAACGCATGCTGATCAAAACACAGGGATACAACTACAGCATTGTGTATCGTCCTGGATGCCAAATGATTTTAGCTGACACTCTCAGCCGCCTGCCAAACCCCGAAAACAATAAAGACATTGAACTTGATGAACGCATTGATGGGCTGGATACCGAATATGAAGACCCTGAGCATCATACTGTTGCAATTATAAACTTCTAACCAAACAAACAAGAGATTCTCAGAACTGAGACTGCAAAAGACCCCAAGCTCAGTGCACTGAAAGAAATCATCCATCAGGGATGGCCAGACAGAATTCAAGACTTACCGAAAGAACTACGCAGCTATTGGCCCTTCCGAGATGAACTCGCCATAGAAGCTGGAGTTGTATTTAAGGGCAGACAAGTGCTTATTCCAGAATCCATGACCAGCGACATTCTGACTCAACTCCATGCAGCCCACCAAGGTATCGAAAAGACACTAGGTTGGCTAGAGAATGTGTATATTGGACAAAGATAAACACAGACATTGAAAAAATGTGCAGATCTTGCAGTACCTGTGCAGAACACCAAGATGCACAACCAAAAGAACCTCTCATTCCACACAAAACACCCACAAAGCCATGGCAATACCTGGCGTAAGATCTATTCGAGATCCATGGCCATCAGTACCTACTTACCGTGGACAGATATTCCAAGTACCCATTAGTTGATGAAATGCCCATACCAGTAAGTAGCCATGCAGTTGCACAAAAAATGCAATGTTACATGTCTTTATTTGGTCGACCAGATTAAATAATGACAGACAACGGACCGCAGTACACAGGACAACCTTTCAGGAAACTCATAACTGATTGTGGAATAAAACACATCACAAGTTCACCACACTACCCACAAAGCAATGGATTTATTGAAAGACATGTGCGACACATCAAATCCATCATCAAAAAAACAATACAACACAAAGGAGATGTACAAATGGCTCTAATGCAGGTGCGAGCGACACCCATTGACAGTGATTTACCATCCCCTGCAGAATTACTCCTTGGCAGACCAATCACCACACTCCTACCAAGCCATGCAGATCCAGGTAAACTGGAACACAGACAGCACCTGGAAAGAAGGATTACAAGGATGAAAACACACCATGACCAATGTAGCGGTAGAGACTTACCACCATTGTTTCGTGGACAGAGTGTGAGAGTGCTGGACAAGGAGAGGAAAACATGGCACCCAGGAACTATTGTGGAAAGATGCAAGGAGCCGAGAAGTTACCTGTTTCAAACACCAAATGGAAACACAGTTAGACGCGCTAGGAGCCAACTTCGTGAAATGTATGCTCCACAAACACAGAAAGTCCAGAAAAAGGTACAATTCGCTGAAACACCACAAAAAGATGTGGTTGAACAAAGTCACAAGAATCCAGATGAGAACAAAATCACACAACCTCTTGATACAAAAACAGACAATACAGGTACTGAGACAACAAGACCAACATGCACAAGGTCTGGACGGGTCATTATCAAGCCAGCCCAATACAAGGACTTTGTGTAAAGCTGAAGTAATAGTCAAGCAGTAAAAAGAATAACAAATATGGACTAAATGTGTATTTTGCACACGTAGTCATCAAACAAGTTGTTATTGTTCATTATAGTTATAATGTGCACCCCATTGAAAAAAAAAAAAAGCAATTTTGTTGTTGTATTGGTTATCTGAGGTGTTTACACACTTATGTTAAACAGGGGGGATGTTGTCATACGTAATACGTGTGTACGTAATACGCAGTGTGCGTGGGCCGGAAGAGATTATTGTATTGAACATGTGAAGCTCTAGTAAAGATGTTCTTAACCACCTCTGATTCTGTCGAGTAATACTTCACATAGTAATTGAGTCTTCCCAGCAGAACTTATGCTAAAGCTTTCATTTCACCGCGACGGAGAGGCAGAACGCACACCCTGTTTATTTTCTTTATTTTACAAAAGCACAATGTTTTGATTTGATTGTAAGTGGACACATACAAAAGTAAAAATATCACAGATTCTTTTTTTATATTTCTTTTTTCTGTATGACCATAAATGACGGAGACATTTAAGTTTATAGTGCGACTATAATTGTATCACTTGATGCTGAAAAAGCGTTTGATAAAGTAAACTGGACATTTCTTCTTTACACTCTACACAGATTTGGCTTTGGAGAGTCATTCATCCATTGGATACAAATATTATATTCTTCACCTAGGGCCACAATAACAACAAACGGGATCACATCACAAAATTTCACACTTCACAGAGGGACCAGACAAGGATGCCCACTTTCTCCCTCTTTATTTGCCATATTTATAGAACCACTTGCAGCAGCAATACGACAAAACAATAATATCAGAGGAATACAAAACATCAATACACAACATAAAATCTGTCTTTATGCGGATGATTTATTGTTATGTTTGCAAAACCCTTCGAAATCACTGAAAGAAACCTTTAAAATTATTAATAATTTTTCAAAAATTTCTGATTATACAATAAACTGGAATAAATCAACAATACTACCACTTTCAGAGGATGCCTGGGATTCCACAGCTCATGATTCTTCTCTCCCACTCCGCACCGGCAACATTACATACTTGGGTGTCAACATTTCTTCCAGACTGTCAGAGTTGTTCAATCTTAACTATACTCCACTTTTAAAAAAAATAGGAGATGATTTAAAACGCTGGACTAACCTACCACTATCACTTGTCGGGCGCATTGCTACAGTTAAAATGAAAACTTTACCACAAGTCAACTATCTGTTCTCAATGCTTCCAACAACTCCCAGCGATAAATGGCTCAAATCACTTGATTCATTAATTTCTCAATTCTATTGGAAAAACAAAACATCCAAAATATCACTAGAAAAATTACAGAAGACAAAATCACAAGGTGGCCTGGAAGCTCCAAATTTTCAATATTACTTTTTAGCAAACCAGCTACAATATTTGTATAAATGGATCCATAATAAAAATCACAATTATTCATGGATGGAATTGGAACAAAATCAATGTAAAAATACTTCAGTTTCAGATCTCGCCTTCCTACCAAAATCAATTAAAAAAAATGCACTATTTTAATAATGTTACAATTGCATCAACTCTAACAGCCTGGTGGAAAGTAAATAAAATTAATAACTCATCACTAACATCATGTAGACACACCCCCATCTGGTTCAACCCTGACTTTCAACTATGCAATAAACCTATACATTTTCCATCCTGGAAACAAAAAGGAATTACGCATCTCCATCACTTATTTGAAAATAATAAATTTGTATCATTCCAAACGCTAGTCCAGAGATACGGTCTTGGGGGAGAACAGTTTCTACAATACCAACAAATTAAATCCATAGTTAAATCCAAGATCAACATAATTAATAACCCACTTAATCCCTCTAAGTTAATGGAAGATATAATGAAAATTACTAACACCAACAAACTAATATCCAAACTACATAAACTTATATTAAATAATGATACAACAATTATAATACCCATGAACAAATGGGAAAATGATTTAGCCTTATCCCCCAACACCGACCTCTGGAAGGAAGTCTGTAACAATACTTTCTCAATGACTAACAATACTAACCTCCAGCTCATACAGTTTAAGATTATACACAGGATCCACATCACTGAAAAAAAGATGTTTATAATGGGCTTGAGGGACACAGACATTTGTTCACAGTGCACAATGGGGAGCACAGATGACTATCTTCATGCCCTATGGACCTGTCAATCAGTTTACTCATTTTGGATATCAGTGACCACAAAACTCTCTGTTATCATGGGTTGTGGAATCCCTCCATCTCCGTCACTTTGTTTACTCAATAACTATATGGAAGTTGATCATCTCCCAATTAAATACAAAAATCCACTCCTCATTTCTCTAACTATCGCCAAGAAAGTAATTTTGCAAAACTGGAAGTCCAAAAACTGTATAAATATCAATCACTGGACTAATCTTCTTATAGAATACATCACATTAGAAAAAATAACATACACTAACAAGAATATTCTATCTACATTTTTTGATATCTGGAAGCCATTCCTAACTCATCTTCATATAATTCAGCAACCTGTAACCGGATCCACGCACTCCCCCAATATATGTGTATAGATATATAGATATATATGATGTTCAATAAGCTATACTTTTCTTTTATTTAAATCTGCATATTATTGCTATTACTAATTATTTCCATTTGTGATGGTGGTATTAAGAATAGTGGTTTTTGGTAATATTATAATATAATTATTAGTCAGTCCTCTCTTTATTATATAAATAACAAAATGTTAAGTATAAATATTAAATTATTATATATATATATAGATATTTTAATAATATAAACCGTCTGGGTTGAGCGTCTGTTCTAGGTGCTGTTGGTGGGTCCGATTGGCATGCCCTGTTGTCATGGTCATTGTAGTCTCAGTGGTCTAATTGACCCTTCCCCTTTCACTGCCTCCGGCCAAATCCCTCCCTCATGTAAAATAATTTGGATTGATACCTGGGTTGGATATGGTGTCTCTGGCTGGGTAGCTAACCAGTGCACACCATGGTCCTAGCCATGGAGGAGGAGGAAAAAAAAAAAAATTTGGGACAAGAGGGCCAACCACTAATAACATTTGGTTATGTTAGGTCACGACCAGACTAAGGGAGCTTGGTATGGTGGTGCCTGATATGGTGCCCCAGCATACTTATTGGAGGAAGACTCAATGGAGCATAGAGGATTAATTGCTGTGGCCGGGTGTCGCTGGTGGCAGTGGGGGGGAGGGGATTGGATTGTTGGATCAAGGAGAGGTGTCTTTGTCGGGGGGACATGCTGGTTGTGCTCACTGGCAGTTGTGGATCAGCCCCTGACCTAGAGCTTAGAGCAAATATACAATAACTTATGGACTGATCTTAATGTATTGTTATTGTTATTATTATTACTGTCACTAATACTATCATTACTATTTACTATTTATTTATTTATTTATTTATTTATTTTTGATATATATATATATATATATATATATATAATTTTTTTATAAATCACTAAAACTAACACTATTACTATTGTTATGATTATTATTATCATCGATAATAATAACACCACTAATATTGATATATTATTATTGATTATAAATATCAACAATGAGATTGAGCTTTCTTTTTTTTTTTTTTTTTTTCTCTCTCTTTCTTTCGTTGTTGTTATTCTGTTTCTGTTCCTCCCTCGCTTCTGTATTTATGTCAATGATTTCTTACCTTGTATATGTTACTGTTTTGTTAATCTGCAATAACAAAAAAAAAAATAAATAAAAAAAAAAAGTTTATAGTGCGACAATGTGAAGAAAATCCTTCTATTTAACCTCAGAGGGTTAAATAGACATGCCAGCAATCAGTGTAATTGGAAAGAGTGGAACCATTTTTATCATTCTAAGCCAATCAAATACCTTATAGGAAATTAACAGCATGGTAAATAAAAAAATAATTTATACACACATATATAATGTGTGTGTGTGTGAGAACGGTCAAATAGGAAAAATTACGCATGTCATTTCAAAATGAAGGCTTAGACTACACCAGTGGTTCTCAACTTTTTTTGGGCCAGCGCCCCCTATCCAATATCCAGGTCCCTTAACGCCCCCCACCCCTAGACTAATGAGCGAGCAGGAACGAGTGAGAGTTTATAGATGAAATAAGTGCAAAATTGTCTTTTATTAATACAATTGGACTATACTCCACAGTGATTCATTAAAAAAAAAAAAAAAAAGTTATAAACTGCATTGACATAGCAATACCAGTATTTCTCACCGGATTTTGGTAAATCTGTGGTGAGTGTGCCTCTAGGGGGGTTGGGGGGCATGCCCCTCCGTAAGAAAATTTTGTGCATTTTAATGTTAAATTCATCAATCTGGTGCACTTTGAGAGTTCAAAATTAAAAGTGCCAAACCATATTCAGTGTGCAAAGAAAAATTCAAACCTCTTTTAGTTGTGTCTGTCTGCATTACACTACTACATAATAGCCTAATAGTTAGAATATTAATCCCATGACAGTAATAGCCATATAATGTAAAACAAATGCACTGAAAGATAAAGGACGGTCATTAAAGTGGTAATGTTTGCACTTAGGTTTTATTATGCATTTAGGAGAGTATTGCAAGAAGCTGCATTACATTAACCTTACTTTCGAAAAATAAATAAATACAATCTTGATTTTTCATGAAATATTATGTTAGAATTGTAGGCCTAAAATACCATGGTATCAGCTTGTTTTCTTCAATGGTATAATTAATACAATTAGGTTTGTTGCGATTAATTTGTGTTCATAATCAGTAAAAAAAAAAAATCTTCTAACAAGAATAAACACATATGAACAATTAAATTACTATTGTATTATTAATTATTTTTATATCTTGAAACTACCCAAGCAGAAGATGTGAAATGAATGAATACATTACCAAAATGTGATTGCAGAATATATTTAAATTATCCCTGAAATTGTCATTTTCTCCTTACTGTCTTGTGAGTTAACAATAATGCCTGGCCAGTAAATTACTTGGTGAACAAAGAAAACATTTTGGTATTTGGGATTTGAAATAGTTAATGCCTAAAAATGTAAAAGTTTTACCTTATAAACAGAATATAGTTTAATTAATTTTAAAATTCGTCGCCGGAGTGAATGGGAACATGATTTATTGAAAATATTTGAAAAAATATAAGTGTTTCTTAATGATTCTATTCAGTGCTTGAGCGCTGGTCTATGACTGGAAAAATAATAGAGTCGTTGCAAAAGTAAAGATAAGCTACATGTCGCATTGAACTGGAAGATTTTAGAATGTTAGGCATTCTAAACTTTTGAATAAAAATAAGAAATAATATCAAGTCGTCAAAATAGCCTACAACTCGTCAAAACTCCGCGAATCACAACAAGCGCGCGCGGTGAGAACACTCACAGCATAGGCCTATACACACACCCAAACTTGACTGCACATCATATTTTTGACATTATTGATACTGCTTTCAATCGTCATGCAATAGAAATGAACACAAAAAACCTGCCTAGTGTAGTGCCTACCTACAACACTGACGGTGGACTTGCGGTCAGGAGTAGAGCGGCTGAGGACGAATGTTTTTTTTGAGCGCTGCTGAGGTATTCTTTCACGCGCACCATAGACGCGCGTGCACACACAATGATATCACACTCTGCGCGCATATGTTTTACAAAATAATTGAACAAAAACATAGTCCTAACACTTTTTAAATAGCCCACTTAAAATGTTTATTACAACTACTAAATGCTTAAAATGAATAAAAGTAAATGAACAAAAATTTGCGTTACATATTTAAACTCGTGAACGCCCCCCATTAACACCTGAACGCCCCCCTTTCAAAAATCTTGCTTCCAACGCCCCCCGTTGTTCTCTGAACGCCCCCGTTGAGAACCACTAGACTAGACCCTATACTTAAAATCACTCTTTTTTTCCTTCTTGGACAACCAACCAATCACAGTCTTCAAAAGATTGTGTCATACAGCACCGCATCCTCACTAAGATGAACGTTTTTGTCTTTTCCTTACTCCCGAATCGCTCTTAAGCTAAGACTCCTACGTAAAAGTTTTTAAGCTAAATTAAGAGTTTTCTGAGAGGATTCTTAGAATATTTATGAATACGGGCCCTGATCATGTATTTTAATAATAAGATAATTTAATTACTGTTTTTCATATACCATCATATAACCTACTGTGTTTCCCACAGTATTTTTGTGGGTGGACCTCGGTACCTCCAGGGGGGTCTGAGGCCATGCCCCCCTGGAAGAATATTTTGCACATTTTAAAGATAAATTCATTAATCTAGTGCAATTTGAGTCACCCGAATCCGCTGTTAAAAATAAATAATCCAACCACCACCGCCCGAACCTATGATATTCTTTGATTTAGATATCTGGATCTGATCATCACATTACAATTATTCAAATTCTCAGTGTTAAAATTAGGTAAGACAAAAAGTTAGATTTTTCACAACTTGTGTGGAATATGTGACAATCGGGTCCAGTCGGGTCTATGTCTTCCCGCCGGGTTCGGGTCCAGCTTTCAAATAATAGACGGGTCCAGGTAGTACATTTATGGCATTTCTCGGATCTGCACAGGTCCGGGTCCAGCACATTACGGGTCTCTTCGGGTTTGGGCACGAATTTTTGGACCCATGTAGACCTCTACTACAATGCCCCATCGGAGTAAGAGCTCATTCCACCAGAGGCATGGCCTTGTGTTGGGCCTGGTCCAGTAGAGTGTCCATTGGTGATTTCTGTGCGGCGGCCGGCTGGTCCTCGCCATCCACATTTACCAGGTTCTACAATTTAGAAGTCCTTACTCTGCAGGCACAAGCCCTTTCTGTCTAGTGGATTTGTCCTCAGCCGAGCCCAAACCACCATGAACTTCCACCACCTACTATGTGGGATAACTCTATGGCTGTCGCCTATTGCTATAATACCTTCCAACTTACGTCTGAGCGAAATGATTTTTCCCTATTATGTCTTGGTTCCTCTGGGCTCTGCTAAGGGCTTAAAGGGATAGTTCACTTTGAAATTAAATTTTGTTATGTTTTAGCTTACCTCAAGGGCATCCAAGATGTAGGTGTCTTTGTTTCCGCAGTAGTTTCAATTTTGATATTTTTAGGTCAAACCGTTCTTGTCTGTCAGTCATATAATACAGGTCTATGGTCACTATCTCAAAGAGCATGCACAGAGCATGGTGCTGCGTGTTCAGCTCCTCCGTCCACTCTCAGCTCCCATGACAGGAAAAAAAAAAAACACGTCCAAGCGTCCAAGTGATCTGAGGGCGCGCGCGCTTCCTGGTGTGTGACGTTTGCACTGCGCAAGCGCCGGAAAGCGCCGGAATTAAATGAGGTTTTTTTTTTCTGTCATGGGGGGGAATTGGTCATTTTTCCGGAAATGGTCAAATTCTATGAAGCCTCTATGCGGGTAAATAAGGGGAATTTATGTCGGTTGATAGGTTAAAGAAGTATAGGAAAGTGTCAATGGTCCATTTCTGAGATAGGTGGCGGTAATGCACATATTTGTTTGCGATCCACTTTAAAAAAAACAAGAAGAAGAAGAAAGTGCCGGAAGCGCGCGCCCTCAGATCACTTGGACGTGTTTGTTTACAAGAGGTAAAAACGATATAAATACTGTTCGTTTTCTCACACAAATCACTCGTTTCGTGTCTTAGGCCATCAATGTGTACTTACGATGGGTAATTGTTTAATTTGGACTCTGTGCATGCTCTTTGAGGTGGTGACCATAGACCTGCATTATATGACTGTCAGACAAGAACGGTTTGACCTAAAAATATCACAATTGAAACTACAGCGGAAAAAAAGACACCTACATCTTGGATGCCCTTGAGGTAAGCTAAAACATTCCAAAATTTAATTTCAATGTGAACTATCCCTTTAAGGCCAAGTATAACATTATAGTCGTTCCGCAGCCATAGCACGGCATGATCGTATTGGTTCCCCATAACAGCGTCTAGCGATACAGCACGAGTAAAGTATCGAAAGGGAACGTACTCGGTTACTAAATAGTGATTTAAAGTGTTTAAGAATTAATAGATTGAGATTATTGCTATATTTTTTTGTTATAAGCAGACTTGATTCGTGTTATTGGTAACGTGATATGTTGTAGCGTATTGACATGCTAATTTCTCTTCTGTTTGTACATAATCTCACCTGAATATACATTTTTAGTGTATATTAATTAAAATTATGTTAAAAGGAACTATGCACAAAATCAAATAATAATGTTTCGCTGGATAAGTGTATGCAAATGTGAACATAATGTTCATTGAAAAAATTATTGTTGTTTGTTGTTTATAGAAAAAATATTGAGAAGTGCAATCACCAGTAAAGTCACTAAAGTTATGACGACAGCTTTCTGGAGTTCGCTAGTTGTACGCTATCTGTTACACAATATAAATCACACACATCAGACACAATTCATCCCAAAAAAAAGAAACAAGTAATAAAAACTCAGTGAGTGTTTTAGCGCAATTTTCTGACGTCATGGGATCACAACACTAAGAGATAGTAAATCTTTGTATGTTTTTTTTTTTTTTTTTTTTTTTTTGTGCGTTCCCGAGATTAGACCTTCCTTAACATAATGCCGAAAACCCGAAGTCTCTAGGTGGTCTGGTTGAGGAGGAGATAGAAGTGCAAGATTGGTGCGCACAGACAGAACAGAAATCATGAGTTAACAATCGCAATTTTGTCCGTAGGAAAATTGCGCTAAAAACACCTTATGGATATGTAAATAAATAAACAGAAACTAAAATACAATATACTAATAGATAGAAACTGCAGTGGGAATAATTCCTGTAAGCTTCATTTTTGGCCAAAGGATCTCTAAACCGATGACCTGATGGCAGTAAAAGAGTGATACAGAGGATGAGAGGGGTCAGTGCTTTCCTCTTTACTGCTCAGTTATAGAGGTCTAACAGCTGAATCTGCAATGATTTCACTGCAAAAAAGGCTTTTCTTACTTAGTATTTCTGTCTTGTGTCCAGTCCGAATATAAAAAAATCCTTAAATCAAGAAACATTTACTAGATAAGTAAAGTGACATAATAAATTATATATTGTTTTCTGATCAGAAAAATAATAAAATTAAGTGAGTTTTTGCACAAAGCAACCAAAATTATCTGCCAACTGGGTAAGAAAAAAATAATAATAATAGAGTTTTGGTATGGAAAAATCCGTAATAAAAATTTCAGGGAAAGATTATTTTTTTGCAATGATCAGCAAAATTGTTGAGTGTGTGACACCTGGGTCTAAGCCTTTCATCTTAAACTACACCAACAACCACAGCATAAAGTGAGGGATCAAGGACGTGCTATTAACAATCCTCCCTCGCCAAGGAGAGAAAGTCCTTTGCTACGCCTCCCAAAGAGTCTCCCTGGTGAAGAGGGAACGTCCATGGGGCAACGAGATGATCTACACACCTGGAGGAAGATGTGGACCAACTAATGGCTTAAGCTTAACAGAAGAATCTGTTTGTGTGATGATTTTATTTGATTCAATCAAACTACAGGGCTGAGTATCGATATAGATATCACGATTTGATTAGTTATGATTCATTTGAAAATATTTCAGGTTAATGTAAATTGAAAAGATGAAAATTTCTTAATGCTAGTATAGACTATAGAGGAACTCACTAGGTACATAATTGTAAAATAAATAATATTGGGATTATTATTGAAGAAACTTGAGGGTTTTAATATCCAGATGAGACATTATAACAATAAATGCTAAATTTTTTAATAGTTGCAACAGTTGTTGAATGTGTGATAAACCGCTTTGTCAGACCAGGTCCAAATATTCTCATGCAAACTGATTAAAGCTCGCAATAAAGAGCAAAAGAATAAATAAATGGGCTTATCCTGAAAATCTGTCACAAACGAATATTAAACCTCTTTGAACTAGATTTCCCTCTCACACACCCGGCACTGGTTACCCTTACACCTGACTTTCATCAGTAGATCTCAGACTCTTCCTCAAAAAAAATAAAGAAGGCTAAGTCCTTCCACAGCAAAGAAATTAATATTTAAATCAATTTTCTATAAAAAAAAGTGAGACATTGTGGCTTGATTTCTTTTAATAATATATATTTTTCATGACCAAAATAACATTATGCACTGTGAGGAGCCATAGGTTACAATCTTCACATATTAGAGAAATACAATAATAAAAAAACAACACATTTTTAATGGCTCGTTGTCAAGGTTGGTTCAGATCAACACCTGCAAGTGACCACTAGGTGTCACCGTTGAGACGGGTGTCGGATTGTTTCAAAGCCTCGACACAATATGGCCCATTTGCTTCAACTGTTTCATTGCTTCACGAAGCCTCGATCTGCCCACCACTAGCAGACAGGGAGATATCCAGAAACGGGTAGGGTCACAAAACGATCAGGCAGTCACAGGAATAAACGCTCAGAAATGTTCACAATAGCAACACAAGACTTCGCTCAGAGTGTTGTGTGAGTGTGGCTTAAATGAGTGTTTGAACATGAGTATGGTGTAATCAGTCCAGGGAGATGCATGATGGGAAATGTAGTGAAAAAGTCCATATTCAGGCGAAGGTGCTCTCTGATGGCTGGAGAGGGAGGTTGCAGAGTCTGTGATTGTGACATTTTGTCTTCACGTGGATTACTCTTGGACTGTTTATCCTCTCCGTGATTCTTTGCTGCCTGCCCTGGACTGTTTTCTGTTGTGGACTGATTTATATAAGCTTGCTGCCCTGACCTAGCCATGCTCCGCCCTCCTACGTTCTTCCGCTCAATTTTCATTTTCCTTCAGTATACTCCGTCTGGGTTTGTGGTATATTCTTGGGTTTTCTCCGGCCAATTTTTTGGCGGTCCAATCAGCGAACAGAAGGAGTGGCTGAGAACGATGACGTTGGGCGCTAGTTTGAGTTGTAGGTTACGTCACGACCAAACGTTAGCAATTGGTTATGGCAGATCCAGAGTGACTCTGGGCAGATCCAATATTTTTAAACTTCAGTACAGAGTACCCGCCTTCAAGGAAGTTAACGCTTGTCAATGGAGAGTGGCCAGACTCTCTTACAAATGAAATGTACGAGAGTCTGGTAGGACCAGGCTAGCCCTGACCTCACGCCTGTTGTGTTTGCTGACTATGAAATACATTTTGAACAACTACATCGTTTAAAAGATGGATTAAATATTTACAAACCGTTTGTTTGAACTTTTTAGGGTTAGATCTTATTAAAAAGGTTGTTAAATAGAGCTTAATTAATACCATTGCCTGTTTGCATTAAAATGAGACCTGACCAGCAATGATACTAATAATTGATCCAAGGTCTACTAAAGGCAATATGGGGTGTTTAGTTTTTTATTCTTTGTTGTGAGAAGATTATTATGTGTAATGTGAAGGTTTAAAGCAGGGGACTGTCCGTGTTACGAGAGGGTGCACACCGAAAGGATTTTATTAGTTTTATTATTAATTTGCATGATCATCTTCTAAATAAAAGAGCCAGTTTGTGAAGTCATTGCGTTTGAGAGAAAGGACCACAGGTGCTTAGGAGGCTATAGTTCTCGTCCTGGAGCGTCGGTCAGACACAGGACAGGAGGCAGAATCAGTTTGAACACTTTACTGAACTTTCTTCGGCAGCACAGACATTGTGAGTCACCATTCCTTAATGTATTAATCTGTACAGTACAAAAAATTATATACATGTTTGAATAATATAAGCGCAACACTTAGGCTAAATCAGTTACAAACAACATGCATAAGCATTCTGCAATGACGTTCATTCTTTGCTAACTACACGGCATGACTCATTTCTCTCGAGTGGATTTATGACCCAAATACTCGATTATTCCTAGATATTCACATATTTAATCGATTTTAAACAAGAAAGGGATAAAATGAAACTAATTTTTCTCATAAGGACTTACACAGTTATTCATATTCAACACAAACACTGCACCGCGACTTCTGTGACAGTCTTGCTGTGGAGAGTGCAGCTGTTTATGTCATGCGCATTTCTGTAGCGATCACTTACAGCGCATCTGCCAATGGCCACTAGATGGCACCTTTGCTCTACCTTTGTAACACATTGTGTCACTGGCGCTGCTGTAGAAGCTCCTGCACTGCTATAGTCGAGTCCCAAAATAAAGATAAATAGCCCTGGATAAGATGCAGTAGGCATTTTTGAGGAAAAGTACTTCAAGTGTTGTTTCTATATGATTTGTAGGTGCTGAATCCATTTCTGCCGTATAACAAGTTGTAAACATCACTGTTTTGGCATAAACAATAAAAACAAAATGGCTGCCAAAAAAAAAAATGTATGCATTTATTACAGTTTAAACATTAAACATTAGAACTAAACTATGCATTCTCAGAATATTTAAACATGTAAACAATGAAAAAACAACATTAACATGAAAGGGACAGTTTTTAATGGCTGCTGGAATTATGCCAAGGTACCAAGGTACACTGGGAAGCATATATCAGTGGAAATATGCAATTATGCCCAGCCCGAAAGGGGGGACTTGGAATACACATGACCCCAGGGGGCTGCATATTGAGAATCACTGGGGTGTCCAGCCACAGGTGGAATATTTCAAACCCAGGGGTGGCAAGGTGGCTTGCCGAGGGAAATACACATGCTCAGAGAGGCTTACAGTGGACTACACACGTGGGGGTCACCCAGAGGCCGTGTTAGGTGTCGCCCAGCCTGCAGCTCTACAGATGTCTGCTAGCGAGGCGCCATGCGCTAGAGCCCAAGAGGATGCCACACTCCGGGTGGAGTGGGCCGTCACACCAAGGGGGCATGGTCAACCTTGCTGCTGGTAAGCCAAAGCAATGGCGTCCACTATCCAGTGAGACAACCTTTGCTTGGAGAGAGCCTTTCCCTTCAGCTTCCCACCATGACAGACAAAGAGCTGGTCTGAATTCCTGAAACACTGCGTTCTGTCTACGTAAGCACGGAGTGCGCGTACTGGACAGAGCAGTGCCAAGGCTGGGTCTGCCTCCTCCAAAGGCAGCGCTTGCAGGTTCACCACCTGATCTCGAAAGGGTGTGGTGGGAACCTTGGGCACATATCCAGGCCGGGGTCTCAGGATCACGTAAGAGTTAGCCGGTCCAAATTCCAGGCACGCTTTGTCAACCGAAAATGCCTGCAGGTCCCCTACCCTCTTGATGGAGGCCAAAGCAACCAGGAGCACTGTCTTCATAGACAGGAACTTAAGCTCCACTGATTGCAGAGGCTCAAAGGGAACACTCTGCAGGGCAGTTAAAACCACTGAGAGGTCCCAAGAGGGAACGAGGGCGAGGAGGATTCAGTCTCCTCGCTCCTCTCAGGAATCTGATGATCAGGTCGTGCTTTCCAATGAACTTACCATCAACTGCATCACGAGGTGTGGCAATGGCGGCACCATACACTTTCAGGGTGGAGGGAGACAGCGTTCGCTCCAACCCTTCTTGCAGGAAGGAAAGCACGACACTGATCGGGCCTTTCGTGGGTTCTTGAAGTTTAGAAGAACACCAGTTGACGAAGAGGTTCCACTTCAACGCATAGGCATGTCTCGTGGACGATGCTCTAGCGGAAGTGATGGTAGCCACCACAGCTGGTGGTAGGGTACTCAAACCTGCCTTGTCCCGTCAAGGAACCACACATGGAGGTTTCAAAGATCGGGACGAGGGTGCCATAGGGTGTCCCGTCCCTGAGAAAGCAGGTTCTTTCTCAGAGGAATTGGCCAGGGAGGTGCTGTCGCGTGGAGTACTAGTTCTTGGAACCAGGTGCGGTTGTGCCAATATGGGGTAACCAAAATTACCTGCTCCTCGTCCTCCCTGATCTTGCGCAAGGTCTGTGCAAGGAGGCTCACTGGGGGAAACGCATACTTGCGGAGGCCCCGCGGCCAGCTGTGTGCCAGTGCATCTGTGCCGAGCGTGCCCTCGTCAGAGAATAAAACAGGTCGCAGTGGGACGAGTCGTGGGAGGTAAAACAGGTCTTCCTGTGCGTCCCCGAACTGATCCCAAATCAGCTGGACCGACTGGGGATGGAGTCTCCATTCTCCAGCGAGAGGCCGAAACCGAGACAGATCAGCTGCACGGTTCAGGTCTCCCGGGATATGAATGGCTCGAAGCGACCTCAGATGCTTCTGACTCCATATGAGGAGGTGGCGGGTGAGTTGCGACATACGGCGGGAGCGCAGACCACCTTGACGGTTGATGTACGCTACTGTGGCGGTATTGTCTGATCGGACTAGTGCGTGTTGACCCCTGAGCAACGCCCGGAAGCGGTGCAGGGCGAGACGTACAGCCAGCAACTCGAGGCAATTGACATGCCAAAGGCGCTGGGGTCCTGTCCAGGAGCCCGCGGCAGCATGTCTATTGCACATGGCACCCCAGCCCATTGTGGAGGCATCTGTTGATACAACAACAGGCCAGGAAACTCGTTCTATGGGCACTCCAGCCCATAGAAAACTGAGGTTCGTCCACGGGGTGAAGGTCTGACGGCAGGTCGGAGTCACTGGGACCCGGAGCTTGCCGTGTTGCCATGCCCACCCTGGGACTCGATCGCGAAGCCAAAGCTGAAGCGGTCTCATATGAAGCAAACCGAGCGACGTTACTGCGGCTGCGGATGCCATATGCCCCAGGAGCCTCTGAAATAGTTTCAGTGGGACCGCACTCTTGCCCTCGAACTGACGAAGGCAAGTTAGCAGTGACTGCGCGCGCTCGCTCGTAAGCTGCGCGCACATGGCGACCGAGTCGATTTCCATACCGAGAAAAGAGATCCTCTGCACGGAGCAGAGTTTGCTCTTCTCCCAGTTGACCCGAAGGCCCAGACAAGCTAGGTGCCGGAGCACTAGGTCCCTGTGTTCGCAAACCTTGTCTCGAGAGTGAGCTAGGATCAGCCAGTCGTCGAGAGGAACAAGGGCTGCCTCGACAACCTTCATGAAGACGCGAGGAGACAGGGCTAGCCCGAAAGGGAGAACCGCGTACTGGTATGCCTGCCCCTCGAATTATATATATATATATATATATATTAGGGCTGTCAATCGATTAAATTTTTTAATCGCGATTAATCGCATATTGTCATGAGTTAGCTCGCGATTAATCGCATTTAATCGCACATTTTTTTTAATTGTTCTAAATGTACCTTAAATTAATACTTTTCAAGTTTGTAATACTCTAATCAACGTGGGCATGGATAAATATAGATGCTTTATGCAAATGTATGTTTATTATTGAAACCATAGTCAATATAGAGCTTAAGGACGAGACATGTTTCTAAGGTCACAAATGTTTTTCAAAGAACTAGTTCATAGACACGTAGAAAGAACAAAAAAATGTCAGGTTACCATTACTTCTCTTTCTTTGCACTGAGCAATTTACTAATACAAACATGTTTAGATTTTTGCATGACAGGGCAGCTCTTCTGAAAATACTAAATGTACATTTATTATTTATTAGCCTATTACATTGTAGTTTGTCTCTCTCTGTGCCCATTTTGATGAAGCTAAATTCTCAATAAAACTGTTTTCATTGGTATATTTTACTGTTTCTGTTGTCAAACAACGGAATGAATTTGAAATGGTGACTGAAACGCGACCCATTAAGACATAACCAGCTCTCCCTTACAAGACGTTAATCTGCACAAAAATTCTGATAATCGAGCCGTCGTCTGGTGAAATCAAATTCACATAAGATAAAGACAATATCTGTGCTCTGATTTCGGCTATACTTGTAAAAATAGAGAAGCAACATAAAAGCGCTGCTCCTCCGCGCGAGACGCAGAGAGAGAGAGAGAGAGAGCGAGCGAGAGAGAGAGACGCGTGCTGAGAGAGCAGTACCGTCGGTACCGGTAGATTCTCAGAAACTAAATAAGGTTTGGGCGCTTTGTTGAAGGGAAAAAATCGCTAAAGGGGTCTGCAATGTCGCTAAGTTAGCAACACTGTGTATCTCCATTTCTTCAACTAGGGGTTGGGCCACGGGTCAAACAGAAAATACGCGCTGCATTAATCGCACGTTAAAAAAATTAGTGCCGTTAATATGATTTTGCGTTAACGCGTTATTAACGCGCTAACTTTGACAGCCCTAATATATATACATATATATATATATATATATATATATATATATATATATATATATATATTGGTATGCCTCATTTGCATATGTAAACATGACATTTCAGAAAACTTGTAATACAAAAAATGTCTGTCTCTATGTAAGTGAAAAACTGGAAAGGTTTTATGGTGATATTTATAACTTAAAAATGTTACTCTATCCACCTGTAGTGTTTCGGCTGTGAATAATGCACCTATTGTTTCAATAACAATTACAAGAAAATGGGACCCTTATTTCAATGTTATACCATGGTCTGGGTGATTACTCGATTCTGATTGGCTGCAGGGTGTCCGTTAAAAAGTGATAATGGACACCTAGGAAAGGCGTCCCGTCAATTTGCCTGATGACAGCTCTAAATGATTGCGCTGGCTCAAACTCACTGGTCAACTGCTGCGGTCAGGTCGCTGTGGCCACGTTGCTTGGCAACGCCTGTATACGGGAGATATTAAATAGTGCGCTCCACTTAATAAATAAAAACCCTCACGATTTTTACTCTAAAACACATTAAAATATTATTAATTGATTAAATATTTCTTTCTTTAGTAAGTAACCATGGTATAAGCGGGTTAATGCCCTTCGAGGTGTCCATTGTCAGGGTTTAATGGACTTCGGCGGAGGTTCACGCCTCGCCGTCGTCCATTAAAACCTGATAATGGACACCTTGTTGGGCATTAACCCTTACTTATACGGTGGATCCTTATTCAGGAGACATTGAACTTTCTAAAAATGTGGTATAACAACTTTTCCTCAAAAATGCCTACAGGGTTACACAATCTTAAAGATTCGGACCTGACTACTACTGGAACTCAGTGTTTCTGAGAAGCTTATGACTGCACATGTGCATTGGCTTCTCTAGCCTGAAAAATAACACTATTTGAGCATAAGAAACAGCATGGGACAGTTCATGTCCGATTTTGTTGCTTATTTGAAATGTTTTATACACTTATTTATATATAAAAACAAAGAAAAGAAATGCAATATTATTATTATTATTTTTTTCAAAATGACATTCTATAGTTGTTCCCATACAGAAATAGCTTCAGTAACCCGGCTGGGCTCTGGTTATGAGTGACTGATGCTCAGCACTGGCACAGGTATACTGTTAAAGCTCTGCCTCTGGGGTAAAATAAAAATAATAGAGAAAAAAAAGTCTACTATGTTGAGATATTAAAAGATTAAAGGAGTCAGATTGAAAAGAAGGGCCAATTATTTGGCATTAAAGTTAGTTTGGTTATGGTTAGAAAAAGGAACACACACCAAACCACAACAAGTGCTGTGTACGTTGTAGTGAAGAGTTGGTGGATGAAGGTCACCAGAGCTGATTCATATTAAGCTGAAAGAACCGAGTGACTATTACATCAGCTATGATTTAGAGACTTGTATGAGAACGGCAGACGTGTGTCTACAGTCGGAGCGGCTGGGAAGACCAGAATCTCTCCTAAAAGAGAAAGACATGAAACTGACATTTCCTGTGAAATCCATGAAATCTGACAGCTCAAATTGAAATCATTATATAAACGTACCGTTGTGAATCAGGGTAAAGCAAGGAGACGGTGTTGATTTTGATCATATATTGCTCAATAATTGATTTTTATTTTTAACCAAAACATCTTCCATACTGCAGCTTTAAATTCCACCATGAAAGCCTGTGCATGACTTCCTAGATGTAATTCACAAGACAAAATAACTGCATTTACAGAAATGTCCCTAGTTTGTCCTGAACAGTTAAACTGAACATCACAATTCAGAAAAATCCTGCAACTCTGGTTTTCCAGCATCTTCTGCATATTTCTAAAAACAATCACACTAACAGACATGTGTGTGTGTGTGTGTGTGTGTGTGTGTGTGTGTTATCTGGGAGTGGAGCTTTGTCAAACATACACCACAACAATGTTTTCTTTGGTAGAAAATAAAAAATGAAAACACCAAGACTTTAAAAGCAGTATCCAGCTTTATTTAGCATATTAAAAGCAAAGTCCAAATTGTATTCTATAAAGTGAAATATGTGAAGAACAAAAAGCTTTTGATTACATGTTTACACCAAATGCATGAGTTCAGAATGCAGCGCCGAATAGGGCTTTAGACTACATCTACAATAGACTGAGCACCCATTTTACTCTAGTAAAAATGTCCCAAAGCCTGATTTAGCCACCATACTGAAAGATTTGAGGTTAGGTTACATGTGTGAGATTTTAAAGTAGGATTCTGTAAGTTTCTTTTAATCATAAAGGTAAAGTTTCAATAATATCATAATGAATAGTGTTGTAATTTGTAGTTACATCATGTGTAACTGAAAAATCTCTTTGCTATAATAAACAATTACAGCCTCATTTTAAGCAATGCATGCAGATATCTAAATAATTGCTTGAGAAGTTATAATAAGGTATTTAACTGAAGCACTTGATTATTCTTGGAGTTAAACCATCCTGATATGCTGATATTCATGATTGAGCGGGTGGCAGTGGGACTTCAGTCGGAGGGTTTGGCTCATCGTCAATCTTTAAATCACGGCAGAACAACACTGGTTCTTTACCGATACCCAGTTTGTACTGCCACAGATATACAGACTCGTTTGGCTTCAGCTCAAATGAGAGTTGTTCTTCCTCTTCAGTCACTTCGTTCCAGCTTTCTTTTTCAGTGCTGACGTGTGAACCTCCATATTCTGCAGCAAAGGAGAACTGAGCCTTCGTAATTAACTTTGCCACCCCTCCAGTTTTAGCTGTGACTGACGCGGCTATCTTCCAGTTGTGTTCGATCTCGGTCATCTTCTCCTTATCGTATCCAACCTTTTTATTGATTTTCTTTTGCCATTTCACTGGTGTAGTGCTGTCATTAGTTATAGTTTTAATATTTTCCCACATGCCAAAGGATGGGCCTTTAGTTACTGCCAGCCCACCCGGAAGGAAGTTAAGAACATCAGGATGAAGAGAATAGACACCAACGCACTCATCTTTTCTGAGGTCGATACCGGTGTAGAACTCATATCCCCAATCTGAGGCTGGCTTGAGGAAGGAGACGTAACCTAGTGAGCTATGGCCCCAGTAATAGAGGCCGTTTCTGAAGTTGGGCGGCAGGTCATATTCTACACCATTCGAGTTGAGATTCATGTTTGTTGTTCTTCGGTAAGTGCCCTTTTCTTGGAAGATGATGTAAAAATAGTTAGTGGTTGCGAAGTAGTGGTCTCCACCCTGGCAGTTGGGATGAAGGCTGAGAACTTGGGCATCGCTGTCTCTCGCCAGGTTGGTGACTCTGCGGTAGGAATTTCCCTTGATGATGTACAAGTATTTATGACAATCGCCAAGGTAGTGGTCTCCATTTTGGCAGGCAGGGTGCAGACTGCAAATATTGATGTCTGAAGCTCTATGTAAATTTTTTAACTGCATAAAGCAGCCGAGATCAGAGCGGATTATAAAATACCAGTCTGTACTTCCACAGAAGTCAGTGCCTTTTGCTTTGCTCTTGGGAATAATGCCGCTCATCGTGCCTGAACCTGCAACACAGAATAAAGCAAACATTCAATCTCCACTAGGGCTGAGAGAAAAAAAATCGATTCACCTAGCAATCGCGTTTTTTTTGTTTGTTTTTTTACTGTTTTAAAATCGATTTGTTTTATTACAGAATTGATATTAATTCAAATTAAATTGGTTTATTTTTGTCCTTGCAGATAGATGCGGTTGACAGAAGTTAGCCACTTTCGTTCCAGCAGTGGATGAAATGTGTCGTTATCTATGAGTGTTTAGTGGTGTAATATCCCTTTCAAGTGTTCGTGTGGAAGAGACGTGAGACTGAAAGCACTGAAGAGCCCTCGCGCTGCTCATATACTGAGAGAGAGAGATAAGACAGTAGAGCTGCACCATTCATCTTTAGAAGACAGTGATCTCCATTCAAACACACACGCGATCTTCTTCCATTTCGTCAGTCTATTAACCCTTTGACAAAATCATATCACATTATTCAAATCTGTGTTGGCGCTGACCCTGATCATTATTTCTGTGATATATAGTTCAAATTATCATAGAAATACTTGGATAAAAGTTTAAAGTTCAAATTTAAACAATGATGTCTATGATATTGATCAACATAGAGTAAATCAGCTTTTGATAGAAATTTAGACCATAAAATAACGCATTTATCGATTACATTGTTTTGCCACTAGGAGACGACAAGTGACTATTTGTTATTTGAATCATTTATTCAAGAGCATGTAGTATTGTATGATGCTTCTGAAATAAAAATCAGAAAGACTTGTTTTTGTAAAAAAAAAAGAAAAAAGTTTTTGTAAATATGACTATAGACCAGTGGTTCCCAAACCTGTCCTGGAGTACCCCCAACACTGCATTGTCACATGTGATAATGAGCTGATGAGTTGAATCAGGTGTGTTTGATTAGGGAGACAAAGAAAACACGCAGTGTTGGGGGTACTCCAGGACCGGTTTGAGATCCACTGCTTCACCATACCTAGAGATTGGCATGGAGTACTTTCCATAAGATCATCTCTCAATGCAAATCAAACTAGCTATTAGGCTAACTGAAATAAAACCATGCCAATCTCTAGGTATGGTGAATGATATGTGATGATGTGGGGCTATTTTAATTCCAAAGGCCAAGGGAACTTTATCAGGATGCATAGTATCCTAAAAAAATACTTAAAAATAAAAATCTGCCTGCCTCTATGTGAATTTAACATAGGGGTGTCCAAACTTATGCACCCTGTATTTTAAGGAAGAACAGTTATTTATTTACGATACATTATTCATTCACAAAGAAAATTGGTGTCCTTAAAGGTTGGATTTTTCCTAATTTTTTAAATTAAGGCATTAAGTTCAGTTTCCAAAAGATGATTTTTTTATTCCTCTTTTTAGTCAACTTTAGCATGGGTGCCTAAACTTATGCATAGCACTGTATAAACATACAGTACAAAACATGTCTGTAATTAAAGTAAAAATGATCGATAAACATGTCTTTGGTATGTAATTAAATGGGTGTCTTGTTCATTATAATTATTTTCATATAAAAGCAACAGATCTTAAATTACATCCAGTTTATTAGCAGCACTGTGCACGAGCGTGAATCCCGTGAATCCTGCGATATCCATCTTTGATCTCACAGGTGTCAGATCCACTGCGAGAAGAGAGAACTGTCCGGCTTGCGTACATATATTGCACATACATGTTAATGATTAGCGGTCGGTGACTGTGGTGTAGTTTGGACTGGAGCGGGTCTGACGATAGCCCGGCTGCTCCCGACATCCTTTAACAGCGTATTCATGCTTGAACTTGAAGTGAACTCAACTTTCTGCAGTGGTGAGTGCCATGAACGCAAAAAAAGTAAAAAAAAAAAAATATGTATAGCAAGTAAGCCAACTGTTTTCGTTTATTCTTATTTTTGGCTTCGCCTATAGTATACAGTATCATAAGACAAATAACAAATAAAATTCTAGTATAGCCAATATTTTATATTTGTAATCTCCAATCACTCTCTCTTTCTTTAGGGAAAATTCTAAAGAACTTTCTATAGAAACTTTCTGATGTGTTTGACTCAGATGCACTTAGACTCTTATGAGCAATATAATCAGTCTGATTGGAGTCTGCTAAATAGTTAACTGAAGTTTAATGACTGGATGTAAAGCAAACCCCAAACACATCATATCTTATAGTCTACTAAGGAACTTTATAAAACATTTCTGACATATTTTACATACATACATTTTACAAAGTGTTTTTTTAATCCAATATTTTATTAACACTGCAGTTATTCATGGTTACTATCTCCAATCCTCTGTATTTTATATTCAATATCTTCTTCTGACTTAAATATTCGATTTCTACTCTATTTGATTAATTACTAGTTAGCATATTTATAAGGTCTGTAATACAAAATGACATTGGCTCCAGAAAACAGGTGTTCAAATGAACAATGAGTCCAGAAGTGCTCAGTATTAGAAACATACTAACCTGTTGGACTGTAGCCGGAGTCAGAAGAGCAGCTTCTCCTGGATCGAGTCTGAGAGATGATGTGTCTCTGACAGATTTCTGTCTTATATAAAGCTCTATAAAGGGCTGGACAAACACACACACAAGCCTCAACAGACCCGTCAGTGCAATGCTTCATTCATGTGAAAGGTATTTGGCTCTTTTCCTGTTTTCTCTATATGCAATTTTTTTTTTAAAGATTTTTAAGAGTGCAGGGTTGCCAACTTTGGGGCTTTGGCTGGAGTGAGACTCTGTAAAACATCAGTGCGTGCGCGTAAGCCTATCCCTAATTAAATAACAAACATGTAAAACTACGGTGGCCCAGTAGTGCACAACACATTGAAATGTAAAAAGCAAACATAAGTTCACAACACAACGGAAAATCTACAACACAACAAAATAAAGCCACAACACAACGGAAAATCTACAACACAACGGAAATAGTGATGCCCAATGGCACCCGGTGGTGTGTTGGCTGCTCGTCTTGCTCAGTTTGTTTTATTGTTATCACTCTTTGTGCTGTGTTTACTTCCTCAATATGGCCAAACTTTATGGACTTACGATCGTCAAGCGCTATTTGATATCCGTTCATCTGTACCCGACCTCTCGGGCGCTGGACAATATTGTTTTCATCCCTGGCTTGTGAGAACCATACCCACGGAGATAATTCGACCCACGGGGAATGCCAGTGATAGGAAAAGAAAAAAACGCCGGAGGAAGCGTGGTTGCAGAGCGGGTGCGGCGGAGAAAGCAAAGAGAGCGTGGAATGTTTTTTCCTTGAGGATGCGGGATTTGCGATTCCCGTGCCTTCGCGCAGCTTGTCCAATGGTGCTGCTGTCCGTGCCCAGACCTTTTGTATCAAGGCGATCGCACTACATCAGGAAAGGTATAAATCACGGTAATTTGAGCTACTTGCAGAAGATAAAAGAGTGTGGGGACGCAGATGTACCGACTGGAAACACCCTGGTAAGGACGGCATTAGTCAATGCCAGATCCCTTGCAAACAAATCATTCATTTTAAATGTTTTGAAGTTTTGAAGCCCAAGTGATGATGTTGGACTATAAAAATCCGGTGCTCTGTGTAAATGTTTATCGTGCACCTAAATATCACAAAGACTTCATTGAGGATTTCTCAGACTTTTTGTCCCACATTGTACTTTTGTCTGATGCAATTTTAATTGTTGGTGATTTTAATGTTAATGTTTGTTGCCCAGGAAAACCTATGGTTGCCGAATTCCTAGAAATGTTGGACTCTTTTAATTTGTTTCAATCTGTTAGGAGTGGCACACATGAATTTGGTCACTCTGTCGATCTTGTTCTGTCTTTAGGAATCTCGATCTGTGATCTTAATATTATCCCACATAGCTTTTCTGATAATTGTCAAGTGGTATTTAATGTGAATCTCCCAAGTGTATGTCCTTCTGCTCCTATGTCGGTGGTATATTCCCGTATACTCACCCCATTTACAGTATCAGAATTCTTAAATCATTTTATTGCCTCTCCACAAATCCCTTGTATCGAGTCAGCACCCCCCTCAGTCGATCCAGATGAGTTGACTACAAAGTTTAATTCTGTTTGTATGTATATCATGGACTCTGTTGCTCCATATAAAACAAAGGAAAGAAAAAACAAAACACAACCTTGGCTAAACGAACAGACTCGGGCTCTTAGGTGGGAATGTAGAAGAACAGAAAGGAGGTGGAGGAAAGATAGGTTGCAGGTGTCCTTATATATGTTAAGGGAAAGTCTGACAAAATACCAAAAAGCTGTGAATGATTCTAGAGCATGTTACTTGTCTGATGTGATTGCTAAAAATCCACCACGTGAACTTTTTGCTGTTATCAATAGACTGATCTGTCCAAGCACAAAACCTAGTCTTACTGTAGCATCGGCGACGTGTGATTCTTTTGTGAAATTTTTTGTCGAGAAAATAAATGCCATCAGGGGAAGTTTTTCATCCATGGTTGCTAACCCAGTGTTAACAGATTTAACTGAGATGGTTTCTTTTAGTCAGTTTGAACTAGTGTCAATTTCTGATATTAGAAATGCCATTCTTCACTTAAAGCGATCATTTTGTCCCTCTGATGCAGTTGCGTTGTCCATTCTTAAGGAAGGTGTTGATATAGTCAGCCCAAGTATTTTATCTTTTATTTATTACAGAATGGCATCGTACCACTTTGCCTTAAGCAAGCTATTGTTGAGCCCTATCTTAAAAAACCAAACCTGGATCCTTATGATCTAAAAAATTACCGGCCGATTTCAAAATTGCCTGGCTTGTCCAAGGTACTTGAAAAAGTTGTGCTTAAACAAATATCCACTTTCCTAACAAAGAATAATATCTCGGATAAATTTCAGTCCGGCTTTAGGGGTGGTCACAGTACAGAATCAGCCCTTTTAAGGGTTGTTAATGATCTTTTGTTAATTACAGATGTAGGTAATCATGCAGCATTAATTTTATTGGATTTGTCAGCAGCCTTCGACACCATTGATCACCAGATTCTTCTGACTCGTTTAAAGCAGGTTGTTGGTATTCAGGGGACGGTCCTAAAATGGTTTGCCTCTTATTTGGACTGTAGATCCTTTTTAGTGAAGATTGGTAATAACTTCTCCGCACCGTCACCTATTTGCTGTGGGGTCCCACAAGGGTCCATCTTAGGTCCCACTTTGTTTTCACTGTATATGCTCCCGCTGGGAATGATTTTTAAGAAGTATGGCATCTCTTACCATCTGTATGCAGATGACACTCAAGTCTATGTGCCTTTGAGATCCGGTGGTAAGGATCCAAATGCCATTCTCCTTAAATGTCTGGAGGAAGTAAAGCTGTGGATGGCTGAAAATCTCGTCCAATTGAATGAAAACAAAACAGAAATTATTATTTTTGGTCGCACAGCTGGTAGCCAAATGTTAATCGATCAATTGGGCCTATGGAAGGGATACTTGCTAGCCTGACTTCGTCATACTCATATTCTAGTCAGAATGTGAGTCTGAGACTGTTCCATAGAGATTTGATTATGGGGCGTGTCTCAACCGAACCAGGAAAAAAAAAAAACTCTGCACTCAATTGGATAGACCTACAACCAATCAGAGTAACGGAGTAAATGACGCATGTTCTTCATTCATATTTTCAACCAACAAAATGTCGCGGCTGCGGCGGCTCTCTGTTCCTCTTTTAAAATGAATGCGCTGTGCATATCTTCTATAACAGACGCGATGGCGGGATCTACACATGATGTTTCATAAACAAAGTTCGGGAGGAGCACGTACAAATAATCAATCCAATATCAACTTGTCATCAAACAATACCATGTCTAACGTTACCCTATATCAGCATGAGGAAGCATATTCACTCTGTCAACTTACCTAACACTCCTTGACAGTTTTTCAGCATCCCTCCACCACCCCGAATCCTCACTCTTGTCTTGTTCTCTCACAACCCGGAACACGGGGGGAGTATGGCTACCGAGCCCACAGCCCTCGGACAGCACGTCATATACGCATTTAGTCTATCTGACTTATTTGTGTGAACTCGTGAAATCTTATATACGCATTTATTCTATCTGACTTATTTGTAAATGTGAACTCGTGAAATCTCAATTCTCCAGCTGCCTCGTCTTTGTTGTAAACTAATTCAAATCAAGCGCTCTTTGGTGACGTGGGTGATTACGTTACCGTTGCTCATCTGTCAATCATCGTATAAAGCCCGCCCTGACATTGTGATTGGTCCGAACAATTTTTGTTCGGGCATAATAGCTCCTCAACGGAGCGAGTCCAGACCGAACTTCCCGACCAAAAAATATTGTGGGCGGGGTTCGGGCTGGCACCCAGGCTAGATACTTGCAGGATCAAGTAAAGAATTTGGGAGTCAGTTTTGATTCTTCCTTAATTTTTGATCGACAGATAAAGACAGTAGTACGCAATTGCTTCTTTTATTTAAGAGCAATAGCAAAACTGAAACCAATTCTCTCAGCCAGCGACCTGGAAAAAGTTGTTCACGCATATATTTTTTCACTTCTAGATTATTGTAGTGCACTTTATGTTGGAACCAGTCAAACGCACATTGCCCGCCTGCAGCTAGTACAAAATGCTGCTGCAAGGCTGTTGATGAATGCTGGGAAAACAGACCATGTTACTCCCCTTCTATCTGTGTTAGGTTGGCTACCAATACAATTTAGGATACAGTATAAGATCCTGATATATGTTTTTAAAGCACTACACGGAATGGCGCCAGAATACTTGGCTGAGCTCATCAAGCCCTATAGCGCAGGTGTAAGACTAAGATCAGTAAACAAGTTTCTTTTAACGATTCCCCGTACACGTCTGAAAATGAAAGGTGATCGTGCTTCCGCTGTTGCTGGACCTAGATTGTGGAACAATCTACCACTGGACGTTAGATCTTCCCTGAATCTTAATGTTTTTAAGGGTCGTTTAAAACCTTATCTGTATTCTCTGGCTTTTTAGCACTTTGTACATGGATGTTGTATGTCTTTTACCTGTCCTGTTGGTTTTATCACAATGTACAGCACCTTGGAACTACGGTGGTAGTCTGTAAGGTGCTATATAAATAAATGAACGAACGAACGAACGAACGAACGAACGAAAACAAGCCACAACACAACAAAATAAAGCCACAACACAACGGAAATGCTCCCGACCACTAGAGGGCTCTCGGAGCCCGGTAAAGTTAGTTTTCCTAGCCATTGTTCTATAGAGTCAGCAGTCTTAATATATCAATACCACGATTAGTTTTAACTGTGTATATCGACATAAAATATTACTTCAAAATAACCTACATGAATTATAGCTGCGTATTTGATTTATAATCGAGAACGCTTGGACGCGCTACCACAGCACATGATCCTTAAGGGAACGTCTGGCAATTCCATCAAGTGGTTAAAACGTATAATTTATTATAATATAATTTGATAAATAAAAATAAAAAACATTTGGTGAAATAGGAAGGTATTGGCACAATTCCACCTATAATAAGTCAGTCTGGTCACTAGGAACCACAAGCTTTGTGACATGATAAAAGAAAAAAAAAACTTTTACAGAAATTTCCTAAAAAAAAAATTATTGTTTACTGTAAATACATGAAGGGTATTGGGAAAAAAGTCACCTGTATTAAGTCAGTCTACTATCAAATACAATCAAGCTTTGGATTTTGAACATGTCTGATTTTGAATGTTAAAAGTCATTTTAATTAATACAAATTATACGTTTTAACAACTTGGAGGAATTGGCAGACGTTCCCTCAGGGATCACGCGTTGTGGTAGCGCGTCAAACTAACTTTATCGCGCTCCGAGAGCCGTCTAGTGGTCGGGAGCATTTCCGTTGTGTTGTGGCTTTATTTCGTTGTGTTGTAGATTTTCCGTTTTGTTGTGGCTTTATTTCCGTTGTGTTGTAGATTTTCCATTGTGTTTTGGCTTTATTTTGTTGTGTTGTAGATTTTCCGTTGTGTTGTGGCTTTATTTCCGTTGTGTTGTGGCTTTATTTCGTTGTGTTGTAGATTTTCCGTTGTGTTTTGGCTTTATTTTGTTGTGTTGTAGATTTTCCGTTGTGTTGTGGCTTTATTTCCGTTGTGTTGTGGCTTTATTTCGTTGTGTTGTAGATTTTCCGTTGTGTTGTGGCTTTATTTCGTTGTGTTGTAGATTTTCCGTTGTGTTGTGGCTTTATTTCCGTTGTGTTGTGGCTTTATTTCGTTGTGTTGTAGATTTTCCGTTGTGTTGTGGCTTTATTTCGTTGTGTTGTAGATTTTCCGTTGTGTTGTGGCTTTATTTCCGTTGTGTTGTGGCTTATTTCGTTGTGTTGTAGATTTTCCGTTGTGTTGTAGATTTTCCGTTGTGTTGTAGATTTTCCGTTGTGTTGTGGCTTTATTTTGTTGTGTTGTAGATTTTCCATTGTGTTGTAGATTTTTTTTCCGTTGTGTTGTAGATTTTTTTTCCGTTGTGTTGTAGATTTTCCGTTGTGTTGTAGATTTTCCGTTGTGTTGTAGATTTTCCATTGTGTTGTAGATTTTTTTTCCGTTGTGTTGTAGATTTTCCGTTGTGTTGTAGATTTTCCGTTGTGTTGTAGATTTTCAGTTGTGTTGTAGATTTTCAGTTGTGTTGTAGATTTTCAGTTGTGTTGTAGATTTTCCGCTGTGTTGTAGATTTTCCGTTGTGTTGTGGCTTTATTTCGTTGTGTTGTAGATTTTCCGTTGTGTTGTAGATTTTCCGTTGTGTTGTAGATTTTCCGTTGTGTTGTAGATTTTCAGTTGTGTTGTAGATTTTCCGCTGTGTTGTAGATTTTCCGTTGTGTTGTGGCTTTATTTCGTTGTGTTGTAGATTTTCCGTTGTGTTGTAGATTTTCAGTTGTGTTGTAGATTTTCCGCTGTGTTGTAGATTTTCCGTTGTGTTGTGGCTTTATTTCGTTGTGTTGTAGATTTTCCGTTGTGTTGTAGATTTTCCGTTGTGTTGTAGATTTTCCGTTGTGTTGTAGATTTTCAGTTGTGTTGTAGATTTTCCGCTGTGTTGTAGATTTTCCGTTGTGTTGTGGCTTTATTTCGTTGTGTTGTAGATTTTCCGTTGTGTTGTGGCTTATTTCCGTTGTGTTGTGGCTTTATTTCGTTGTGTTGTAGATTTTCAGTTGTGTTGTAGATTTTCCGTTGTGTTGTAGATTTTCCGCTGTGTTGTAGATTTTCCGTTGTGTTGTGGCTTTATTTCGTTGTGTTGTAGATTTTCCGTTGTGTTGTGGCTTTATTTCGTTGTGTTGTAGATTTTCCGTTGTGTTGTGGCTTATTTCCGTTGTGTTGTGGCTTTATTTCGTTGTGTTGTAGATTTTCCGTTGTGTTGTAGATTTTCAGTTGTGTTGTAGATTTTCCGCTGTGTTGTAGATTTTCCGTTGTGTTGTGGCTTTATTTCGTTGTGTTGTAGATTTTCCGTTGTGTTGTGGCTTATTTCCGTTGTGTTGTGGCTTTATTTCGTTGTGTTGTAGATTTTCCGTTGTGTTGTAGATTTTCCGTTGTGTTGTAGATTTTCCGTTGTGTTGTGGCTTTATTTCGTTGTGTTGTGAACATATGTTTGCTTTTTAAATGTCATTGTGTTGTGCACTACTGGGCCACCGTATAAAACAACATCAAAACAATAAGAAATCTCAAATCAAAAGGGACACATAATAGTTCCTCCACCTCCCCAGAAAACCCCAACACAAGTTCCACACACGAGGCCTGTTGTGCCACAGTGCAGCCTGATCTCACACACGAAACGTACATATTTAGACGTAAATAAAAACGATCCAATTCGTATATATATTTACGTATTATAGTGACTTACGTATCATATGGACGTTATTTCAGGTTCCATACGTATCTATATTACGTATTACAACTTAAAATACGTATAGATTCAACGTATATCCATAAATACATTTATACAGCCTGGTCTCATTGTTAATACGTAGTTTTAATACGTAATTTTCAAAGATAGAAAACTGTATAATTTATATGGAGAGAATTATGTGCCATAATTTAACAAACAAATCCAGCATTTTGCAAACAAACTCAATCTACTTCGCAAAGGAAAACTCGACTCGCAAAACAAACTCGATCCGCTTTGCAAAGGAAATCTCGACTCGCAAACAAACAGAAAGCAATGTGCAAGCACAAAGGTCAGTTTGAGTGAAAATGCAGTGGAGTAACAAATATGTATTGTGTTTTACAAATATAAATAAATGAGCCAAGATAATACTTCACAAATATATACAAACCATCCTTCAAATTGCATGTAACCTTTGAACAAATACCAAAACTAGTGCATACAAATGCATATCTGTCTGTTATGATTGTGTGACACTTCGCTTTGAGATCTCTCGGCTCGATTTTCTCACAAATGCGTTCAGGCAGATTTTCTCACAAATGCAGTTGAGCAACTTCCTCTTCTAAAACAGTAGATGGCGCTAAGAGGCTAATTTAGCGCTAGTCTCCCAGGAGAAGCACTGATTTGAAACTTGCCTTTGCCTACAGCTGAGGAAAATGACCGGTGAACGGGTGTGTTTCATTCATTTGTCACGTGACAGACGCAATGAACGTTCATGACCGGACTGAACCCTGCTTCAGATACGAGCTCCTGCGGAGGTGTTGAAAGCAGGCCGACACTGCCACTGTGCAACGTGATCTCATGAGAATACGTGTGTATTTTTACGTAAAGTGTAATTCTACCATACGTACATTTACTTACGTTTTATACACACAGAAACGTATAATACTGACGTATTTACAGCACTAAAACGTAAAATATTTACGTATTAACAGCACAAAAACGTAAATTATTTACGTATGAACAACTCTACCGACGTACATATTTGTACGTATTCTTATTTATGCATATTAAAATTGTGGCATTAATGTTTTGACTCTATTGCATTCAAATGTCTTATCAATTACGTTTTCAGTCGCATTTATTATTATTAAATGCAGTTTACTCAAGAAATAGGCTAATAACCATTCGATCTGTTCGTGCCTTCTGCTGCAAACTCGTTTCGGAGGATTAGACTACATGCAGTTACACAAGAATACACTTTAAAACCTTAAAAATACCTTATTTAATCGTTTAACCATTTTGTAATATTAAGTTTATTTACAGTGAGACACAAAATGCGTTTTCTCCAATAGAACAATAATACACCAAAACCCAACATAAATTCACAAAAGACATACATTTTATTAGCTTGATATTATAATCCAAATCTTTAGAATCCATACGTTTGCAAGAAAGAGATCCAAATTCAGCCCTTTATCCAGTGAGCGATCTTCATCTCCATTTCACAGGCTACCACAACAGCGCAGTCCGTAACTGTCAAATCCCGCGCTCCTGATGAATTTAAATTTAAAAATTGCGCCCTCAAGAAGCGTTACGACATGTTTTACGGCAGTGATATCAAACGCTCATTGGCTCTCGCCACAGATTGCGACATGCCGTATTTCAGTCGGTAAACTACATTTGAAATGGAGAAGCGCGCGGGCGCGCCTTCACACAGAGCGAAGCCGGATTAACATTTTCGTGGATTAATAACTTAAATTCTGCTCTGTACCTCATTCAAAACTATTATACTGAAAGAGAGGACTGTGACTGTAACACATCGTCATGTGAACGACTTTTGGTACCGGTTTTGACATTTTCGCAATAAATAAATTATTGTGATTACACGTATCTTGTCATTTTTCTTCATAATTGTAGCCTATGTAGTTTTAAGAAATTGTTATGGGTAGGTTTAGGGGTAGGAGTAGGATTAGCTGCTAAAAAATCTTTTAATGCTATATTGTTAATAAAATTGCCATTTCCCTACACATCTCTGTACGTTTTGTCCTTTTTATATTCTGTATAAAATGGGTAACGTTATGTTTAGGTTTGGGAGTGGGGTTAAGGGATCTTCTATTTATCTATAAAACGGTAAAAGGTAAATTTTCTATCTTTGAAAATTACGTATTAATACTACGTATTAACAATGAGACCAGGCTGTATAAATGCATTTATGGATATACGTTGAATCTATAACGTTACGTATTTTAAGTTGTAATACGTAAATATAGATACGTATCGAACCTGAAATAACGTCCATATGATACGTAAAAGTCACTATAATACGTAAATATATATACGAATTGGATCGTTTTATTTACGTCTAAATATGTACGTTTCGTGTGTGAGATCAGGCTGCACTGTGGATTTACCATGTCATTTAACTCTGGTAGAATTTGTCATTATTGCATGGCATCTTATGGAGATATAAAACACATGTTTGAGGAAGACAGCTTTGTTTCAAGAACATCTGAGGTTCATCAGTCTCATCTTGCCCGCATCCAACAAAATCCTGACGACAAAGTGACTTATGGTGTGAAGAGTTTTTGAAGAGTTGCAATATTTTGATGTGACAAAAGCTTTACCACCGGACATAATGCACGATTTGTTAGAGGGTGTAATTCCACTTGTTATGAAGCTAGTTATTGGCAAAGCTCATACAGTGAAACATATAACTACAAGAGAAATAAATAAAGAACTATAAAAACTGTGCATTGGTCAAAATGACAAGGTAAACAAACCAGTACAGTTATCAGAAAGACTGCAGCATGTTGGTATTACTGGATCTTTTGCCTTTTGTAATGGCCCACCGTGTGCCACCCGATGGTAAATATTGGCATGTTTTTCTGTTGTGTCGAGAGATTACTGAGATCGTTATTACTCCATAGTGTCATTACTTAATGCATTATTCAAGACTGATACAAATGTATGGGCCCCTGCGTTTGCTATGGTGCATGAGATTTGAGGCCAAGCACCAATATTTTAAAATGGTTGCCCATAACTGCAGAAATGTTGTAAACATAGCTACAACCCTGAGCAACAGACACCAGTTCAGACAGTGCTGGGAGTTGTGTGGGAGTATGCTGGGTGAATTTGAGAAAGTCCTGGTAAAAAGTGTGACCACTCCATTTTTATCTTTACCTGTGGAGCTGCAGAGAGCCCTGATGGACAATCACAACCTCTGTGATGGAGATTTAACAGAGAAAGCTATCCAGCGTGTGTCTGAAGTAACAGTCAACAATGTGAAGTATGCGGTCAGAGATGTATTTGTCACAGATGTACTGCATTCTGAGCATATTCCATTGTTTTGGCAAATCAAGTACATCTTTAACATAGACACCATGTGGATCCTTTGTGGAAAAATGTTGATTCCTCAGTCCTGTGACCGTCACTTTCATGCATGCAGTGTCAAGGTTGATAAAGAATGGACTTCACTGAAACCAGGAGATGAAATGGACTTTCAGGCAAATGACACTTACTCAGGTGATGACAAGTTATATGTCACAGTTACACATTGTGTTAAATGATTTTCATGCATTAAATGATTTTTGACATCATGCATTAAATGATTTTAATGCATGATGTGGAGGCAAAGAACCTCCCAACGTAGGGCAGTCAATGACGTCGTGCCCTCCGCTCCTTCTTAGTGGCTGGAGGAAGAACCCGAACAACCACGAGACTGCTTCATATTCATTTTCAAAAACAGCGTTTGGAATAGGGTTTGCGCAGGTTTCGAGTGTCATTCTGCTTTGATAAGAATAAATGATAATACGAATTAATATACTTACATGTGTAGTTTTTAGGCATATTCAATTTGTAATAATCCTCAGTTCACAAGCACTTTAACTGACAATTCCACAATAATCTTCATTTATTTTGATTATATATGCCTACATGACATGAGCCTTGCCTATGAACTCATAGCAAAAATTGCTACAGTACAACATTAGCGTACAACACTACAGTACACAAGTTCATTCTTCCCATTTATTAAAGGAGAACTCCGGTCAATTTTAACATTGAGCTAATTTTTGTGTACATTTGGAGTGCTGTCAATACAGAGAACAACGACAAAAATCAGTGTTGCCTACACCGAGTTATTCTATTTTTAAAATTTGCACCCTGTTGACTTCAATGGGGCAAGTACTAAACCTGCTTTTAGCCTCTTAACATCCTTGATGTGTCATTACAAGTGCACAGGTCATGTGAGTGATTCCTTCTGAGTGAACACGAGTGAGTCTGACTGCAGTAGATGTGAAAGATATGAATAAAAATGATGTTATTTAAGCCAGTGCAAATACCTGTGTTTACATCCTGTTTTTCGGGTGAAGTCCAAAGTAGTCGATTGCAGAGTTCACACGCATAGGTTTAATACCCATGATCACGCGCGTGAACTCGGCAATCGACTACTTTGGACTTCACCCGAAAAACAGGATGTAAACACAGGTATTTGCGCTGGCTTAAATAACATCATTTTTATACATTTCTTTCACATCTACTGCAGTCAAATTCACTCGTGTTCACTTGGAAGGAATCACTCACATTTTCTGTGCACTTGTAATGACACATCAAGGATGTTAAGAGGCTAAAAGCAGGTTTAGTACTTGCCCCATTGAAGTCAACAGGGTGCAAATTTTAAAAATAGAATAACTCGGTGTAGGCAACACCGATTTTTGTCGTTGTTCTCTGTATTGACAGCACTCCAAATGTACAAAAAAATGAGCTCAATGTTAAAATTGACCGGAGTTCTCCTTTAATTCTTTCGTAAATTCATTCACAGACACATACATTGTGTAAGTACCATGACACGTGAAAGAGTATTTATATAGACTAATTATTTGTATTGCCTTTATTGCGTTTTTCATAGCACAAACTGATTTATTATATGAAACAAAAAAAAAAAAAAAAAAATGGCTGGGTCGTATGGGATGCAAAGGCAGCTTTTCCACCTTTTGACCACAAGATGTCATTAGTGTGCACAGTGTTGAAAAGCTTCGAGTAATCAACCATTTTACAATACTATTGATGGAAAAGCCTCAGAGCATCAAAAAGCTTCATTTCACCATCACTAATGCAAACAATCCACAAAACCAAGAGACATGAACCAGAGAGAGTGCTCAGATGTGCAGCGTAACTCTTGCTAAAAGAGAAACATGGTTTAAGTAGGCTGAGATTAACAATGAACAACTGCTAAGTGCAATCATTCATGATGAGTCCGGGCAAAGGATTGTGGGAACTGAAGTTTTTTATTTATGTATAAGTTTATTTGTATAAGGACAGTACAAAAAAACATGATCCCAGTCAAAACTGGAAAATATGTATTGCACATAGAGAGTATAGCAAAAGCTAATTTGCATCATAGCCATGAAAAGCAAGTCCATGGCTGAGTTGCAATGGTCAGGGAAGGAGTGCCCTCTAGTGGTCAACCTGGGCACACCAGCTGGAGACTGAGACATTGCTAGCCGTGGATTATCCCGCTTATTCCATGGTCATTTGCCAGCATTGACAACTTAAAGCTGCTATTGTTGTTTGCACAATATTTGACCTGAAGGGTAAAACTGACGATTTCCGTCAGTTACGGTTCGTTAGATCTAGCATTCTGCTCGATTTGAATCAGACACAGAGATAAAGTAGTGTGTAAGATTACATTTATTTGAATGACATAATTATAACATTAATTTGAATTAATTAGAGAGAGAGAGAAATATAATGAGAGATTCGTTCCTGCATCAATTCAGCGTCTCTCTCTTTATTATCAATGAAACTGTGAGCTTAATTACTTCATACTAACCCCCTCGTTGCTGAAAAATATAATGTAGCGATTCAGTAGCGAAGCTATTTTATTAAAAAGCGCAACAGCTAATGCTAACGCTGGTACACAGTGAAGGAGAGCAGAGGCCGTTTTTTATGAATGGATGTCAATGGAGAGGAGGCTTCACTACACTGAAAACCTTATCATTTAAGTAATCGACAGCCTGTTCGCTAATCTTCAAAACGTTTTATGCTAAACAGTACTTTTGTTGTGAACGATATGTAGATTTTAATATGTTAAAAAAGGTTATTTATTAAGGGAAGGCAGAGTAGGGAATGTCTAGACAGGCAGGGCTTATTTATGGCATTACCATAGTATTTAAAGGTCCCGTTATATGCCCCTTTTCACAAGATGTAAATAAGTCTCTGATGTCCCCAGAGTGTGTATGTGAAGTTTGAGCTCAAAATACCCAACAGATCATTTTTTACAGCATGTTTAAATTTACATTTTTTTGGGCTCAGAAAAACAAGCTGTTTCAGTGTGTGCCCTTTAAATGCAAATGAGCTGCTGCTGGACGACACAGGGGGCGGAGCTTCATGAGCTCGCGCTCAGTCTGTCACGACAAATTCATCTCACAGAATGATGATAATATCAGAAACTCTCAGTAACGGTGTTCATTTCGAGTCGGACAATAATGCCTACAGAGTCAGAGTGCTGTATAGAGATGAAACAGGTATATTTTAGTAGTTTAATTACGGTTATTATAACGTATTTGTCATCTGCTTGTATGTATCCATTATTTATTAACAGCCTACAAGTCTGCTGTTTCGGACCAGGTCCGAATGATGATCAAACATGTACTGATGAGTTTAATAAAGTTTATTGTACATCACACAAAAGATGAAGCGTCAGTTTTACTTCAGAAAATCACCGTAAGAGCTGAGTAAACACAGTAGTCTCAGTTATAAGAAGTGCGCAAGTAGCCAGTAGAGTTGAGGGAGCATTCCTGTGGGCGGAGGTTAGTCAAAACACGGTTCTGGTGATGTCACTAATGAAGGAAGTAGAGGGGTGTAGTCCAAACGAGCCGTTCACTGTAGTCGACTTCTGTTAAATAAAATATCTCGCTTGGCATTGAACTTTGAGCTTTATCATTTTACAGATATTATTTATACTCTAACAACAACATTATACACTAACTAAAGGTTGAAACATGGGATCACGAAGAACGGGACCTTTAATAGTAATATTGAGTGATATTGTATATTGTCTAAAGTTTTTTTTTTTTCTTTGGCTTCCAGGTTTTTACCAGTTATAAGACTTGAATTGTAATGACTATTATAACTGCATGTATGCATATGATAAAATGCTGATATTATGCACTTTAATGAATAAAGACAAAATGATTAATTTAATTATAAATATTTTGTTATATTGTATGTTGTTTAATTAAAATAAAACATGAAGTGTTGTGTAAACTACTGTGTTCCTAATGATGATGATATAACGCTTTTTAATGAATTATGGTAAAAAAAAATACATATAATTTTAATGAATTAAATATGTATTACATTACAATTAAGTTCTTAGAGTGATCTCAAATGTATTTTTTTGCGCCCTGCAGTGACTAGTACTTTGCAGCTAATAGACATATTCGTGCTTTTTCCGCAGTAAATCACATTCCACATACAATGCAGTCCTACTGTTTCTTTACTAGCGATATAACACCAAATATAGAACATTAATTCACAAGACGAACGCTCAGTGTTGCCAGATTGGGACGGTGATTTCCAGCCCAAAAGCTCACCAAAACCCGCCCAAAACTTTAACTGCCAAAATAATGTGATTTAATTGTATTGCCATGTCAATCAAGGTTGATAAGCACATTTGTTTTTTAATGATACAATAAAATAAAAAATAAATCAATTTCCCAGGAAAACGGATCAAAACAGGGCAATTAATTAAAGAGAATTAGCAAACATGACTAAAATGTCCAGGTGGACACCGCAATCGGCAATCAAGAAATTAACCAATGACTTTAACCCTGGCCTACACATTGTAGAACATAATGCAGAATTTCTGGACGGTGTAAAAGTTAGAGTTCTCAACGGGTCGGGTCGGCCCGACAAACCCGACGGGACCCGCGGGTTCGGGCCGGGTTCGGGTCGAAAATATAATCAAATGACTCGGGTCGGGTCGGACCTCGGGCTTAATCTTTTCCGCTCAGTAAAAAAAAAAAAAACATTTATTAATCATCGCTGCTGTTCACCGTAAAGAAAGTCTTGCTGCTGCGTGTAACGTGCATCACGGAGAGGGGCGGCGGCAGACCTGACGCCGCTGCGTGCACGCCTTTAGTCTGGAGAAGAAGATGGAGTTGGTGAGAAGTAAACTTGCCGCAGGTGAATTCACCGTCGCTACTACAGCCTATTTATATATTTAAAGTTTATTGTTTCAGTTGTTTGTATTGTTAAAAGGCATGAACATTAAAGGTTGATTTGAATTCCCATCTGCTGGTCATGATAATACATGTATGAGAGAAAAAAAAATCCGACGCGGCGTCGGGCCGCGGGCCGGGTTCGGACAGATAATTCATGTTTATGTGTCGGGTTACATCGGGTCCGGGCTTTAAAAGCCACGGGCCGGGTCGGGTCGGGTTGTAATTTTCAGGCCCGTTGAGAACTCTAGTAAAAGTTGCAGATGTCTAGTAAGGTTAGGCCAGTGTGCACATTATAATTTAAAATGTAGATGTTTGAAAACCACCAAACTGATCCCTACTGAACCTTTTTTACCCGCACAATCAAATTCAAAACCGCCCAATCTGGCAACACTGCCAACGTGCTAATAATCCACATGAAGCTGATTAACGTGAGCTGTAACTGACTGTCATACAATTCTGAACGGCACTGCCATTACACGATAGGCTGAGGTGCCTCATGTGATACAAGTTAGCCGTTACGCTTTCTCCAATGGTAAGAGGGCTGCGTTCCAGTCCAAAATTGTCATGCCCTTCACTCGCTAACTTCCCACCGTCCCGTTCACTCGGATGTGCGTCATTGCTTAGGTTGCACGAGTGCCCACTACTGGCGGAACCGGAACTCGTGCATAAGGTTTAAATGGAATGCCCTAAGCCCTGGATCACTTGTTATGGTGGTTGCCGTGGAGACCGTGTTCGCTCTTTCATTAGGAGTGATGTCACTTTCCTGAATTATTTGGCAATTTCTGCACCTGAAAAGACGTTTTCAGAGAGTGATGGAGTCCCAGATTCAGGTTGTTTATTTGTGGCAGTCTAGTCTTGAATCTGTAATAATTTCAATATATTATTTCTATTTATTTTGAACCACAACTGCACCCATTAAAGAGCTATTTGTCCCTGAACGGACATCTTGTGAGTCGTGATTGCTCACTTTCCTCTAGCGCAGTGGTTCTCAATTCCAGTCCTCGGGACCCGCTGCTCTGCACATTTTGTATGTCTCCCTTATTTAACACACCTGAAGCAGATCATCATCAGCTCATTAGGAGAGACTCCTTGAACTGAACTGAGTGTGTCAGACAAGAGAGACATACAAAATGTGCAGAGCAGTGGGTCACGAGGACTGGAGTTGAGAACCACTGCTCTAGAGTCTTGATTAGCATACATGTAAAAATCGTGAACCAGCTTCACTTGCCATTTTTAGCTTTTACTCATGACAATCATCAACTTAACCTAATTTAATTAATGTATTTATCATTAATTATCCTATTATAGTCATTAATGAATATTCATACTAAGAATGCTCTAATGTAATGTACTAATATAGCCTACTTATACATTTATTATTATTACTATTATTATTATTCGATTCAATATATTGTTGTTATTGTTATTTTTTCATATTATTTAAACCCAATATTTATTCTTCCAAATTTCAGGATCAAAGGCAAATTGCAAAGGTCAACCCCAGTGTGCCAGTACTTCAAATTTACTTTGAAGAAATGATGGACACAAAGACTGACTTCAGACTGTCTCGAGATGCCATATCTATGTTGGTCAGACTACTTGGCATTAAATAGAGGCATGGCTGGAATCCTGTAGTTGAGGTGCTTGTGTTTCTCTGTTGGCTTGAGCATGGGGCTTCTTATAGTGTTGTGTCTCGTGTGTTCTCCATTCCAAAGACCAGAGTCTTTCGGGTCGTCCATTCGATTGCCTTGACAGTTGTAGCTCTACGAAGCAAGTCTATTCAATTTCCTAAACCTCAGGACTTTGACAACGTTGGAGAAGGATTTGCCAGACTGGCCCATAGCCATTTCTTCAAAAAGTGTGTGGGTGCCATTGATGGGTGCCATGTTAGAATAAAGAAGCCTGTTGGGCCAGACGCACAGGGTTACTTCCATCAAAAGCTCTTTTATTCTGTTCATTTACAGGCCATATGTGACAGCAATGGATTTTTTTCTGGACACTTTTGCTGGGTATTCCAGGATCAGTCCATGACACAAGAGTCCTTAAAAACTGCCCAGTATACACACAAGCTCTCTATCCACCAGCAGGATATTTTATTCTAGATGATGGTGGTTATCCTTGCATTGAACATCCCATATGCATTATTACACCATTTAAAGAACCTCTGAGGGACGCCATTGAGGGACGTTTTAATGCCCATGTTTCAAAAGCCAGGTGTGCAATTGAGAGAGCATTCGGGATGATGAAGACAAGGTGGCGTCGTATCTTCTTTAAGGCCCTTGAATGATCCTGGACCGGAGGCAGCAGAGAATGATGTGGGCCCACCTCCTCAAATAGGTCCTGGAGACCTGTGAGGAACACACTCGCTCGCCAGACGTCGGCACCCAGGGCCCAGCTGCATGACCACAACTACATGTATTTCTTTCATAACATTTATGAATTTTTTGTTTATTTAAGGAAATCATTTGCTACACATGTAAATAGTTTAATGTTTAAAGCTGTAGTGGTAATTATACATTTAGACTCATTTGTTTGTGTTCTTTTTATTGAAAACTTTGCAGTGTAAATAGTGAAATGAATTCAAAATATTGCTAATTCAAGAAAACGTGTGCAAAGTATGTAAACTCACAAATTAAATGTTCCATATTAAACTGAAATAATTCACTTAATTACTTTTTTCTCGTCAGTAAGAACTGCGATTACTGTAACTAGCCAAGAATTAAAACATAATTGGGAGAAAAAACATATTAAATCTCTTTTTATGACAGTTTGGCAACACATCAATTACTAAAAACTAAATATTATGCAAATGCTGAAAAACGGCAAAAACTTGTTCCTTTTCCAGTATTGCATTGCTAGCGCTTAGAACGGTCAGCCAGCCTCTCCAGTATGTCTAAGAGGCGGTCAGTCTGACACTGCAGATTCGGAAACCTCTCTGCGTCTCTGTCTGCCTCCCTCTGCATAAAATTAAGCAAATGGTCTTTCCTTCGTCTTTTGGGTGTGGGTGTTTTGGGGCTGTTGCCAGAGGAAGCAGACGGAGAGCAGGGGCTGATGATGATGATGATGATGGTAAATGGTGGTGGTGGATCTGGCATGTAAGAGGATGGCACCGGCTTGTTAGTTGAATTTGTTGTACACCAGCAACTCAGCACTTAAATGTCAGCAGTGTAGATTACAGAACACTTGCTAGATGCTACCTTATATTTTTTCTTTAAATTTTCCCATTTTCTTGAAGTCTGGGCACCTGTCACCTTTCCATCCAACATCATTTCTTTAGCAACTGTCCTGGTCAAAAACATAAACACAGCTGATAATAATAATAATAATAATAATAATAACATGAATGTCCAGTATTCTGTTATTTCCAAAACAATTACTTGTGTAATTATGTGTGAAAGTGAATAATAATGTACTTCAAAATAACAGAAGAGCCTGCAAAAGTGGCTAATGAAATGTAAGATTTCTGATAGGAATCCTCACTCCACGCCAGTTTGGCAGCATTTCTCCGGCCAGTAAACAGCATCTCAGTGTCTTGATCTGACCCTAGACAATAACACACTTGGCTGTAATACATTTGCAGTGGGTGTTTGGTTAAACATTCTTACAATTTCTGTGTAGTTAATGTTAAATTATGTAAACTACTTTTCTGCAAGCTGGTTTATTATTAACATTGTAGTTTTCTTTATTAATATGCTTTATGCAAATGAAGCCTGTGGGTCTTACACAACCATAAAATGTAATATTACAATGAACAATTCTTTACAAATCTAAACAATAAGCAGTTAATGTAGTTACAAGTGTGGTTTCATCTCAATATAACTATTCTAAACTGCTGACCTACAGTAAGTTCACTTACAGGTGTAAAGTACTTTTCCCTCCATCATCTGTGCGGTGTCAGGTGTGGATAAATGAAGTGCGAGCGCTGCGAGTGCGAGCTGCTGAAATGACGTCACAATCGCACTGCATTGTGGGACATATGGGTGCCTGAAGTGTACATATGAAGTAGACTCGCTCCCTCGGTCAAAATCGAGGGAACGAGGATCTGTCTGTATAAACTTCCCTCATTCACTTCACGAAGTGGAACGCACTTCAAAATGGCGGCAGGGATTCCCCCGAGAGGAAGTGCTTAAGGAAGTTCGCAAGTGCGTGTCTAAAAGTGGACTGGAACGCAGCCGAGATACAGACCCTCGCATCTCCCTAATATAAGGCCGTTGCTGCGTCTCAATTCACCTGCTTATACTACGCCCTAAAATTACTCTTTTTGTGAAGAAAAAGTGCATACTTTTGAGTGTGTAGCAGAAGAGTAGACAAGCTTTGGGATAAACTATCACGTCATACGATTGCGTCTTTAACGGTTGCTCTCTGACGTTTAGTTACACGCATCCTGTCACGCAAACTGACCTGTCAATCATCTTGTCAAAGATAAAATCCTCCACATTTCATTTCCTACCGTATCAGAAAGAATTGAAACAGATCTTTATAAAAGTCCACATTGTTATTACAGAAGAAATATAACAAGAATGACATTAAATCAATATTTTTTTTTAATCAGGTTAAACTTTGATTAGTCATCCAGACCTTTTTCTAAACCTTTCACCGTAGGTCGCGCATATCCACCATGTTTTGTAGTTTTTTAACACTTTTTACTAGTGTTTGTAGTTCCTCCTCCAAAGCGCAGTGGATTGTTGGTAATATTAGCCTTTGGAGATTGCACGGAAATAGTAGACCATCCAGGGACTTTTGGCACACTCTTCAACACACTGTGCTTCGGGACACACTTATTTTAATCTCACACACTGTTTAGGATGGATAGTATGGACATTGAGACGCAGGGCATCTCTGCCATCTGGGAATCAACACTTCACCACACCGGAGGCTGCATTTTCAGGACTGCAATTCTAGGACCGTTTATTTTGTGACAGCGCCACCTACAGAATCGGAGAACTGCATTTCCAGGACCCTAGTTTTTTTACCCTTCACTGACTCCTAAGAGAGAGAAAGGCGAAGAGAGAAAGAGAGAGAAGTGAATGAAATAAAGGAACATTTAGTTGAACATGTTAAAATTTAAAATTTCATATTTAAAACATGTTTTCCCACATCAGGCATCAAATCCCTATTATTATTGGTCATTATTTTAAGATATGGTCACTATTAGTCTTCAACCCCGTTATGGACAATTTGGGAGCTCTCTCTGAATATAATTATAAAATGTATTTGTAATGAAATCAACATTTTCCTGTTAATCAGATGTCTTTCACACTTGCAAATATAGAAGTTATATAAAATCTCAGACTTTTGCTATACTAAAGCCTGAAATGAGCACTTTCTGTGACAACAACCTCATCAGTTTTGATCAAAGATGTGGCTTAACTTCAGAAATTGAACTAAAATCAGTATTCTTATGATTGCTCTGAACATTTCAGACTGAGTTCAACAAACATTTTTTTTTTATTTATCCTCAATAAACAGTGTGTGACGATGTGTGTGTAGTGCAAAAGAATATGGACAGATTTTTCAAAAGAAAAGCTCCAGGACCATCAACTTCATCTTCATGTAACAGTCCAGAGCGGGCAGCTGAGAGCAGCAGCAAGAAGAAGAGACATCAACAATTACTTGTCATAAGGCTTCATCTTTATCAGAGATTCATCATGTCCTCTTCCTCTGTGTCTGGTATGTGGGACAAATTATCAATGACTACGTTTACAAGCTGTCAATATCCGGGTTATGGTCGGGTTAAGGTCACTATTTGGGTTTCTGAAACATTCGGAATAACCCGTTTACATGCGTGAGCAGAGAGAGTTACTCCTGTATACATGGAATTTGTAATCAATGGGCAATATCCCGGTGTAAACGGCGACGCACGGTTAGCGTCTGGACTTACGGACAACGTTAAGACTCAATATGCGTCATTTCCGATTCTTCTTCCTGTATCCAAAGACAACAACAACAGCAGCAGCACGCGGATAATGAATAGTTCGGGGCAGATAGCGATCGCCTTTGTTTGCGCTTTCCTCCTCGCTCCAAAAGTGTGGTGCTGTGCTGTGTCTCGCCATGTTTACCTCTACTTCTAGTTTACTTCTGGTATACTGCACGCGGGTTTCTGTATGCGCCCCAAAAGACCAAGATTCCTTGCGAATAGAACATGCGCAGAACACAAATCAATGTTCCTTTTGATGGGGATATGCAGATACGCGTTTACATGACCAAATATTCGGGTTAGAAAAGGGGTACCCCAGGGATCATATCCGGGTTTTTAAAAACCAGGATATGAGCATATTCGGGTTTTTGCCGGTGTTTACATGGCCGTGCGCAACCGGGTTATTGCTAATATTCCGGTTTTGAACGGGTTATTGGCTGCATGTAAACGTAGTCAATGAAGCAATGGTTCCTAGTAATATTAATAGTAATATTAGTAGAATAGCAAATTGAAAGGCATCTGACTTTCACCCCTCACTAGTAAGCAAGGATGCAGAATATTTTATTCGATTAAAAAGGCAACATGAAAAACAAGAGGAAGTTATGATGAAGAGTGCAAAAGTGTCAGAAAAGCATTGAAGGCTAGCTTCACACAATCGCTGAGACTGTAATCTTAATCTTGTAATCTGTATCGACTGACATTAGTGGGCATGCTCAGCTCTTGGCAAATGTTCAATTCATAGATGTCGACAGCATCAGAGAAACCTTTTTATTTTGTAAATCAATGCCTGACAAAACAACAGGAGAATAAATATATCATGTGACAACAGGTTATCTTGAAAAGGAGGGGTTGAATTGGAAGGACTGTCTCAGTATATGTATTGATGGGGCCGCTGCCATGACGGGGAGTTCGAAGGGCTTCATTACCAGAGCCAGAGAGCAAAACCCACATGTAAAAACCACTCACTGCGGAGTTATGGAAACTTGAATTCATTGTTGTCGGTGCCATCACAGGCTCATAGATGTCTGTAGATGTTTAAATTGATATCATTAAATCAAACATTCTTTCAGAGCAATTTACTCAACACTGAGATGTGAAAATCTAGGCAGTAATATAATAATTCATTTAAATTACTGGATAACTTCAGAACCAAAGAGTTAAAAGCTCAACCCCATCACAATCTCACAAACCCGTTGTGATCAAATAAGTAACGGGTTGAGTGTGACTGGCTTGAGATTTGTTGCTCAAAATGGCCACTGCTCTACATGTAGTGAATAACAGGAGAGCACATGGCATGCATGATATTAGGAAATCATGTAGAATGTTAAAATAACAAGAACATTTTTTACAAGTCATAGTTTTCTATCTTTATTTGATGTAATGGGGTTGAGTCGTTGAGCTTGACAACCACAATATCACAATATATAAATAAGTTAGTTATAAAGTTATAAAAGAAGGAGGTAACTTGCCTGTGTCTGCATACAATGTTGTTCATAAGACTTCCATGATGTCACTTCCTGTTATTGATGTCACATAAGGATCAGTTCATTATTTTGGGGGGGAGAGAATGATTTGTGTAACAGGGTTTAGGGGTTACTGAGGTACAGAACTAAATAATGTGATTTTAATGATTAATCATAATTTACCAACAAAAAAGCAAAAAGGCAAAACGTATAGACTTTTTTCTAATTTTATTATTCATATCCCAAGTACACTTTCATAGAAGGCCATGAGGGACATGACAAAATAGGTGGTGTCAACTGAAAAAAACAACAAGATCATTTCTAATATAAAGATAAAATGCATGTCATGTTTTTAACTTTATTAAAGGAGACATTTCAATTATATTTTGGTGACCCAATAGATAAAATACACTTAAAAAAGGTCAGAGAGACTCAAATCATACCGGTTTCGTGGAATGACTCCTATATATACAGCTCTGGAACAAATTAAGAGACCACTGTAAAATTAGCAGTTTCAGCATCTCATTGAGTAAAATTTATTTCTTTTTCTTTCTTTTCTACAAACTACTGACAACATTTCTTCCAAATATCAAATAAAAATATATTGTCATTTAAAGCATTTATTTGCAGAAAATGACAACTGGTCAAAATAACAAACAAAGATGGCATGTTTTCAGACCTCAAATAACGGAAGAAAGTTTATGTTCATTTTTAAACAACACAATGCTAATGTTTTAACTCAGGAATAGTTCAGAAAGCAATATTTGGTGGAATAATGGCCCGTTCACACTAAGGACAATAACTATAATGACAACTATATTATAAGCGTACACACCAACGAACGATAACGGTCTCTTTATTCTAAGTTCAAAGACCTGCTGCAGCTTTACTCAAAAAAACATCAAGAGTTTCTTAAAAGAAGAGAGGAGTTGGGAGAATCCGACACTCTGCTTAGAGAGTTCATCTTTTAAAGACAAATTTGATCCATACTTCGGTTTGAATCAATATCAGTTTCAAGACATCCTGGACATCGTGAAAGAGGACATCAGCAAGAGCCAAACTAATCTCAGGAATCCCATCAGTGCCAGAGACTGTTTGGCAGTATGTCTTCGGTATATAGCTACTGAATCATCAAGAAATGCTATCTAAGAAACGTTTCCTAAACTCCATATACAAAAAAAGAAAGTCAAGTCAAGTCACCTTTATTTATATAGCACTTTTTACAATACAGATTGCATCAAAGCAGCTTCACAGCAACAAAGTTTATTTCCAGAAGAAAATTGCGTCATCAATAATATTGTTGAAAATTAAATGAGCCAAAAGCCAAAAGCCAAGGCAACAGTGGCAAGGAACTAAAACTCCATCAAGGTGACAGAATGAAAAAAAAAAAGAGATAAGATATTAAAGGGGCAACATGCTATTTGCACATATTTTAAAGGATGATATAATAATAATAATGATGATAATAATAATAATAATAGACTCAAAAGCACTAGTATGACGTCCATATAGGCTACAGTTTACATTCACCTCGCAGAATTTTCTAAATGTTAGTAATTTTAGCAAAATAAGGGCAAATATTAAAATGTCATGTTTTTTATAGCACTATGTTTTTGTTTTATACACCTATTTATATATATAAAAAAACAATAAAAACAAAGAAAGTGAGAAATTTTATAATCTTTTTTTTTTTTTTTTGCATGTAGTCCATAAAATCAGTCATGATGACATTAATAAACACACATGCCCATGCAGAGTCAGCTGGCGTTGGTGTTGACGTCGCCGACGAGCACTTTTAGCCAATCAGCGATCAGCAGGCAGACGCGATTTAGCGCGATTACTTGTAGCTGTATGTTCAAGTGATCGCTAATGCCAAAGGGGCATGAATACACAGTAAGTTGTATTCATGCACTTTCATTCATGGGGATAACATGGATAATTTGACATGGTTTAGTGTAAGATTTTGCCCATCTTTTGGAAAATGCAGTTTTAAAAGTGGAAAAAAATCACTTTAGCCAATAGATGGCTGCAGAGTCCACTATTACCTATTTGCTGTTTGACTAACTGAAAGTTAATCTTTTCAAAAAAAAAATTTCAGTTGGATTCATATCTAAATATTATGAAATCACAATTATAATAATAAAAATATTACAATCTCTTTAAATTTCGGTATTTGAAATGTGTGTCTGTGTGTTTGTGCTAAATTGTTTTGTCTCATCCTTTCATCTCTCTCTCTCTCTCTCTCTCTCTCTCTCTCTCTCTCTCTCTCTCTCTCTCTCTCTCTCTCTCCTCTCTCTCTCTCTCCCTCTCTCTCTCTCTCTGTGTGTGTGTGCACATTGTCGATGTGTCATTGTCACCAATTTACTTTTGTGGTGGTTCTGCATTTTGGATTATTATATTTGACAAATTATAAGAGAGCAGTTTTTATAGTCTCACAAATGTATTTTTGGCAATGTGTGTGTGTGTGTGTGTGTGTGTGTGTGAGTAAGAGAGAGAGAGAGAGAGCATGATCATTTTGCATTGTGGATGTTTTTTGCATTGTTGGAAGTGTGCCACTTCATTTCCATCTATGTGTGTCCTGCATTGTTTCTGATTTTGAGGATGAATCTTGTCCATTTTCTAAGCGGGGTCTCAGACCCGAGTGTTACTTTTTTACACACTGACATAAAAACAGGTTTTTTTTTTGTTTGTTTGTTTGTTTTTTGTGTGTTTTTTTAGATCTAAAAAGTGTTGACAACTGTACAAAGTCTCATGCCATTTGGACAAAGATAATTATTTTTTATATTTTAGCAAAAGTAATTTGGGGTCAAAAAGACCCAGAAGACCACCTAAGGGTTTTAAAGGAACAGAATGGCAATGAAAACACCCAGACTTTAAAAGCTTTTTTCCAGCTTTATTAAAAGCAAAATCCAAATGGTATATGCCATAAAGTAAAACATGGAAAATATGTAAAAAAAACCAAAAAAAAAAACAGCTTTTAATTAACCTACATGTATACGCCAAATGCATGAGTACAGAATGCAGCGCTTTTTATACTTGTGAATCAAACACATTAGTAGACATCGATTACACCATGACAACATCTACAGTAATATAGACTAAGCATGCATTTTTTTATAGCCTAACTTTCCCAAAGCCTGATTTAGCCACCATATTGAAAGATCTGAAGTTGGGTTGCATGTGTGAGATTTTAAGAAGAAGTTTCATAAGATTTAAAGTCGGACTCTGTCTGTTTCTTTTAATCATAAAGACAAAGCTTCAATAATACCATAATGATTAGTGTTGTAATTTGTAGTTACATCGACTGTAACTGAAAAATCTCTTTGCTATATTAAACAATTCAAGCCTCATTTTAAGCAATGCATGCAGATATCTAAATAATTGCTTGAGAAGTTATAATTAAGGTATTTAACTTGATTATTCTTGGAGTTAAATCATCCTGATATGTTTTCATGATTGAGCGGGTGGCAGCGGGACTTCAGTCGGAGGGTTTGGATCATCTGTAATCTTTAAATCACGGCAGAACAACACTGATTCTTGACCGAGACCTATTTTTTTACTGCCACAGATATAAAGACTTGTTTGGCTTCAGCTCAAATGTGAGATGTTCTTCCACTTCAATCATTTCCTTACAGCTTTCGTTTTTAGTGTTGGCATGTGAATCTCCAAAAAAGAAGAGGTGCATCTTCAAAATTAACTTTGCATGTTCTCCAGATTCAATCAAGGATGACGTGGCTATTTTCCAGTTGTGTGTGATCTGGGACATCTTCTCCTTATCATATCCAGCATTTTTATTGATTTTCTTGTGCCATGTCACTGGTGTATTGCTGTCATTAGTTATAGTTTTCATATTCTCCCAATTGTCAAAGGATGGGCCTATAGTTACTGTCAGTCCACCAGGAAGGAAGTTAACAACATCAGGATGAACAGAATAGACACCAACGCACTCATCATTGCTGAGGTCGGTACCTTTGTAGTACTCAACTCCCCAATCTGAGACTGGCTTTAGGAAGAAGCATTCGTTTGACAGGCCCCAGTAATAGAGGCCGTTTCTGCAGCTGGGATGGAGCTTGTATTCTTCAGCATCTGAGTCTGTATTCATGTTTGTTGTTTCTCGGTAAGTGCCCCTTTCTTGGAAGATGATGAAAAACTTGCCAGAAGTTGAGAAGTAGTGGTCTCCTCCCTGGCAGTTGGTATGAAGGCTGTGAACTTCAGCACCGCTGTCCGTCGTCAGGTTCTTGACTCTGCGGTAGGAATTGCCCTTGATGATGTAAAAGGAGCCATCTTCATCTCCAAAGTAATGGTCTCCATTTTTGCAGGCAAGGTACAGACTGAAAATAGAGATGTCTGAACCTCTATTGATACTACCTATCTTCATATAGCAGCCAAGATCAGAGCGGATTATATAATAGTATTTGCCCACTCCACAGATGTCAATGCCTTTTGTTTTGCTCTTGGGAATAATGCCGTTCATCGTGCCTGAACCTGCAACACAGAAAGAAAAAAACATTCAATCTCCTAAACAAATGAAAGCTGTTACTTTAGTCCTTCTATAGATTGAGCTCATCAAAACTTATATCCCTTACAAAAAAGAAGTTTATTCAAGTGTGCTTTAAGTATACTTCTTTTAAACTAAAACTAAAAATGTATATTTTGAGTCTACTTTTTATATACTTCTCAGAAATATACTTTATGTACTTCTCAGAATATACTTAAAATTGCACTTAAGTAAACTTGACTTATACTGACAGGATGAAATACCCGAGGAGCCAATAGTGCAACGCACAGGGTCTGACCCTGGTGAGACGCAGGAGGAGCCCGGCCTGGAATCACCCCACAGTGCCCAGAACCTCCAGGCACCAGAAACTCCATCCTCAGGCAGAGTAAACCAAGTACAAATGAAATGGACAGCAACCGGCAAGAATAGCGAGTGGCAGCAGTTTGGAGAAGATGTTTCCCACTTAACATCAAATATGTGGAAGGGTGATGCTGACAGTTGCCTTCAAGCCCTGACTATAATCATTGTACGGAGCTGAACAGTTTGGTAAAGAGGATGAGAAAATTGTCAAAACTCCATATACCAAGAACCGGAGAGCAGAGAGAATTCATCAAGCTCCACATTCTCAAAAAGGAGGAGCTCCACATTCTCAAAAAGAGAACGCAGCATCTCGTTCCGCTTTTTCAGGGAGCAAGGGTTACAGTCAAGTAACCCCGAGCGTTCCCTTTCAAAAGCTACAATCAATGCTGTGCTGCTTAGTGCGTTGGGAACGAAAATGCCCACGCCGCCGTACTTGAAGGTGTCTGGACCCCTTATGGTTGTGTAGGTGTGCTCACAAGAACGCAAGAAGGCCTCAGACATTAGCTTATGATGTCGATTCAAGGACGTGAGAGCCCGGAGTGGCATGAGATGGTAAAACCATCTTTAGAGTCAGAAGTTTGTCAGACACTGATTCTAGAGGTTCAAAAGGAGTCTCAACCAGACCCTCTAGGACTATTGATAAGTCCCATTAAGGGATCTTGGTTCTTACGGGAGGCCTCAGTCGTCTGGCCCCACGAATGAAAAGAGCGAGCAGAGGATGTCTCTCGAGTAGCACCCCGTCAACCAAGGCTTAGCAAGCCGAAAGAACAGCCACATAAACCCTGAGAGTGGCGGGGCATGTGCCTGTTGATAGTTTTTCCTGCAGGAAATCCAGTACTGAAGCAATCCGGCAGTTGACCGGATCTGCATTATGTACAACACACCACTTTTCAAAGACACCCAATTTGTTGGCATAACTCTTTCTATTGGAGGAAGCCCTAGCACTTAGAATGGTCTCAACAACGTTAGGCAAAAGCCCGGTGTCCCTCAGTTGGTACCTATCGGGGCCAAACATGAAGGTTCCACAGGTTGGGCCCGGGATGGAATATCGTGCCCTCCGTCTGAGACAGAAGGTCCCTCCTCTCCGGAATCGCCCATGGCGAGCCGTTGAGGAGAGATATTATCTCAGAGAACCAAACTCTGTTCGGCCAACACAGCGCTATAAGTAAGAGGCAAGACCCTTGTTGGTGAACTCTGGCTAGAACTTTCGGGAGTAGAGCGACTAGAGGAAATGCATACAGGCGCTTATTGGGCCATGTGTGCACCATCGCGTCTAGACCCAGGGGGGCTGGGTGACTCAGAGAGAAGTAGAGGGGACATTGTGCTGTCTGATAAGAGGCGAAGAGGTCCCCCTCCTCTTCGTAAAATCTGGTCCAAATCTGTTTCACTGCTTCTGGGTGGAGTTTCCATTGCCCCATCGATAGTTTCTGTCTGGAGAGTAAATCTGCTCCCACATTCAGATGCCCTGGAATGTATATTGCTCTGAGTGACAGGAATTTGTTCTGGGCCCAGAGAATGATTTGTCTCAGTTGTGCCCGCATCGTGATCGAATCCCAAACAAACCCGAGATAAGTCGTTCTCTGGGCAGGAGAAAGAACACTTTTCTTGGTGTTGAGCCTTGGTGTTGAAACTAGATGAGCTAACACGATGTCTCTGTGTTGAAGCGCCATCTCTTGCGAGTCTTAGCAAGTCATCTATGTAATTTAAAATGCGAATGCCCTGGAGTCTTAATGGAGCCAGTGCTATATCCATGCATTTTGTGTATGTATGGTGTGGCAAGGCTAGGCCGAATGGAAGAACCCGAAATTGGTAAGTTTCACCCCCGAAAGCGAACCTCAGGAACCTCCTGTGTTGTGGCAATATTTCTTTATGAAAGTACGTGTCCTTCAGATCGATCGTGACAAACCAATCATGATGTTGAATCTGCAACACAATTATCTTGACAGTTAACATCTTGAACTTCAGCGCTTTTAAGATTTTCTTTAAGCCTCGAAGATCTAAGATTGGACGCAACCCCCCATCCTTCTTGGAAACCAGGAAGTATCTGCTGTAATAGCCTGACTCTCTCTCTGGAAGAGGAACATGTTCTATGGCCTCTTTGCTCAGTAGAGATTGTAGCTCTTGTGACAATATGTGCGCCAGCTCCGGCTTCACGGAAGTGGAGACAAATAAATTGGATTCTGTATCCTATTTGAACTGCGCTTAATACTCATGCAGAAATGCCTGGCAGAAGATTCCACGCTGCCAGACTCTCTGATAGTGGTACTAGTTTAACCCCCTGAGGTCGGCAATCACGCCGGCGTGATCTGCTCGTTTTTTTTTATATCAGTGCAAAATACTCTGTTGATTTTGATTTTACATACTTGTATTGTACATCATTCAAAACTGTTAAATGTCTTCTTTTATTTGTGTACACTCATAATAAAAACAAAATGTTGTGTTTTTCGTAAAACAAAGAAAATAAACATGATGCGCGTTCTGCCGTCTCTCTCAATGTGAAACTCATTCTGAAACGCGACAGAAAATGACCTGTAACTCAGCGAATGTTTGTCACACAGACTTGAAACGCATGTCTATACAACGCTTGGAATCTCTATTTTTAAAGTATGTAAATTATATAAAAAACAAATATTCTATTTTTAAGTAATCCATACGAAGGCAGCGGCATGTACAGTTTCTCAAACGCGTCCTCATTAAATTTAATTTGAACACGCCTACGCGCGCACGAGCGATTGACATGCAAATGATCCATGCGGAGAAACGCAGACCTGTAAACGCCCTCATCACCTCAAAACAAAGAAGCAGAGACTTCGTAACTTACTCCTTTTCATCGCGTTTGGACGACTGTAAGCTGTGCTGTGCTGTGCTGTTTACCTTGAATTTGCCTCGGATTTACTTCAAACGCGATTTGAAGATGAGAAGATTTTTAAGGTAAGACATGTTAAACTGGTCGTGCCAGATTAAAATGTATGTTATGAAATGAGTTTGGAGTAAAAACATGAACTAAGCCTAATTTCATATATGTACATGTATATATAGACAGAAACATGAAATGTGAAATGTGAACTAGAATGATATGCAACGTTTCAGTGCTTGTATACGTGTTCAACACGAGGATGTTTTTATATTCTATAATAAAACACAGCATGGTAAAAGTAGTATTATAATATTTAGACCCGTGTTTACTGTTAAGCCTACTGTGTTTGTGGATATCTGGTCAAACGTAGATATGTATGGTAACCATAATGTTTTATATTTGAGCGCGATCGCGTTTGAATGTATCAGATTTTGCAGCGCGATCGCGTTTGAATGTATCATTTGAAAATTTGAAAAGCAAAACACACCAAACGGCTTCATGTTTTTACTATTATCTCATTTCATATCATCATAACGAATGGAAACATTTGAAGTAACATGATAATCAATATATTTTTCTCTAGCTTGGTTGTTACTGAAATATTTTGGAAGATTTATACTGCTATCTATTGTTATTATTATTTTACCCAGCACTGCGCATAGCTTATGCCTACAAGGCACAACAAACCTGGTGTTCATTATATTATATATTGTTGGAAACATTTGTGTGTGTGTGTGTGTGTGTGTGTGTGTATTTTGTGAATTTTAAAAAGCAATTTTAACAAGAAAAATCTAATATTTATTTGCAAAATCGTGCAGGCCTTTCTCTTGATATCAGTATGTTCACTTTTTTTTCAGGGCCCAGATGCCACTGAGTCCTGCCGACTTCAACATTCACATGAGTCTCTGGAACATGAACATGGTAAAGTGAAAATCAAACACATTGGAAATGAAAGGTATGTACAATGTTTTTAGGAATGGCACAAAGGTCTCTGTCTTTCAATAAGTGCTTTTTTTCCATTTGTTGTGTCTATTTGGATTATGTTGTGTAAATAAATCAAACAATCTAAAAGCCATTCTTTTTTAAATCTCCTCATTTACAGTATTGTGCAAGGTTGCTCAGAATGATAGGGGCCTGATAGCTCCTAATAGGGCCATTAGGGAGTGTCTTTGTCTTTCTCAGGTGAGAAAACCCATACATATTAATGAGCTTCCGCATAGAGCTTTCTCACACAAAACACGTCGTAAAAATTTTAAATCAATATATTGTCTTCTCTGAATGAGCAGTCAGGGTGATTTTCACATAGTGTTAGAGCAAATATTCTAGGCTACGTCATACAATTTTCAAAAGTCTTGTGAAGAAATAATCAGTAGGGGTTTCATGGCCTTATTTCAGTGAGAATTTTTTTTTGTATTTTCACAAACCACGCATAAATGTCATTATCTCAAAACTACAAACTTTTACATACATGCTGTTGATATATTATTGTAGCAGAGTTTGTGCTGAATACAGTGTAATTAGACTTTAGCCATGAAAATGTGACAAGTAACAGAAATAACCAGAAATGTCAGAGCATGTCAGAACACCTCCAGGGCCCAGAAAACAGCTCAGACCTCAGAGGGTTAAACACTTCCTGTTGAGGGGATGTTAGATGTCCCTTGTAGTGTTTGACGACAGCAGGAAGCAACGGGACATCTAAAATTTTGCTGGAAACCGCTGCCCCCCGAAACGCCAGAGGTGGCGGAGATGGAGATGTTTCGTGAGGGTAGCGGAACGGGGTGAGCAGACATTTGACGTGCCCCGTCCAACAGAGGGGCTACCCCCTCCAGACTGGGTGCAATACCATCAGGTCTGCTTCCTTTTAATAGTGATGATAATCCTTAGGTCTGCCCTGGGAGGTTGCTGAGCGCGACGAGCCGGCCCCCAGTCTCTATGAGGGGGAGCGCGACTCGCCACACTCTGCTTCTTAACCTCCCTAGATCTTGAAGGACCGGGGAGAGGTTAGGGTTGGGGGTTGGGAGAGGTTGGCCCCTCCCCTTGAGTGCGGCGAGGAAGAAACTGGACAAATGCTTCCTCATGTTTCTTAACTTCTCTAAATCTGGTGACTACGGAGTTAACTGCATCACCAAATAAACCTGAGGGGGAGATCGGGGCATCAAGTAAAAAGACTATCTCTTTTTCTTTGATGCCAGACAGATTAAGCCACAGATGCCTCTCCGTCCTCACCAAAGGAGACATTGAACGGCCGATGGCGCGGGCCGTTTGCTTGGTAGCACGAAGAGACAGGTCTGTGACTCTAAAGAGCTCATTAATTGTCTTCCCCGCACTCAAATCCTTCAAGAGGTCAGCCTGGTACGCCTGTAACACCATCATGGTGTGCAGCGCAGCACCACCCTGACCTGCAGCTTGGTAAGCTTTACCCACGAGAGCCGACGTTGTTCTACACGGCTTCGAGGGGAGGGTAGGTTTCTTCAGCGAAGATGCAGACCCAGGCGAGAGATAGCTCATACCCGCGTGACTTCGCTCCCACTATAGTCGAAAAAGTCAACGTTGAGGGCACGAAGATACGCGAGGTATATGGTTTACTCCATGATTTCGATAATTCATCATGGAGGTACTTGAAAAAAAGGGAAAGACTGATGTTTTGGTCCCTACCCCTTGCCACCGGACAGAAACCTATCCTCTAGCTCAGGGGTTTTCAAATTGGGTGAATGTGAGCCTCCCCTTAAAGTAGGTAAGGACAGCCGAGCCCCCCCCTTCCCCAAAATCCCGTCCGCCTGCCCTAACCCACACACGCCTCTGCAGTAAATGCCATCTTTTGTGTGTTCCAGGCAATGATGAGTTTCAATAACAACTGATAAAATGTAAATATTATTTTATTTCCACAACTTTCTTAAACGTGCATTCATAAACGATTCTTTGCAACAGCAAATAATTTCCAACTTCATGCAGGCCTAATTGAGGCTACTTTTAAAATCACTGAACATCAGTAGGCCTAACCACAAGTCAACAGAACATGCTTAACATGTGCAATTGGCGCCAAAGCTACCGCCGACGACACTTGACGGCTGAAGTCGGCACGTGTGTCTGGGCTTTAGGCGCACATTTGAAGGAAATGCACATCATCTTGAAGAAAATCAGCAGTGGTGGAAAGAGTACTGAAAAAACATACTCAAGTAAAAGTACCATTACATTCCAAAAAATGTAGTGTGAGTAGAGTAAAAAGTACTTGTCCAAAAAACTACTTGAGTAAGAGTAAAATAGTAGCTTATTTAAAAGTACTCATGAGTAGTAAGTAGTGAGTACTGAGCTGCGAATTCTACCCCCTTATAATAAACACTGCACTATAATTTATAAATTAAAAAAAAAAATAGCACTTACTGTAATTCACATTATATTTTGTTCTTTGTCAGAAAGATTGCAGAATATCTATCATCCATCTTTTTAAAATGCATCAAATCAGTACACTCATCACCATTTAAATCATATTACAGTATTTGAAAAAAAACAAAAACAAAAAAAACATTTAAAATTAGGCGAAAGGCCACTGAGCATGCTATTGTTGCACATAAAATATCAATATTCATAACTGTGCAAAGAATTCAAAAACCTTTAGAAACTCATATGATAGTTCAGCATCACACACCATGAGATGGGTTAAATAGAGAGATTAAAAATACCCAATTTCTCTCCAAAACGGTAGGCCTACCAGTTTTAGTGTTTTGATAAATGAGAATCACTAATGTTATCAGATTACCTCTAATGCACTGAAGAAGCCTAAGATAGTGAGCTAACACTAATTACACTGTAATTCCATGCTATTAAATATGTTACAATTTAAACGTAAATGCACATTGTTCTATAAGGGTGGCATCATCTCTTACATTTTACACGGCTACATTTACTCACATTGTAATGCTGAAGTGCACGTAAGTGCACTTGCCAAATGAAGACGGATTGTATGAAATGGATAAATAAAAAAAACGAGCTGTATATAGTTTATTAACGAGCTGTAGTCACGCACTGACAGAAATGCAGTTCAAGTTAACGCCATGGTTCATAAGGTGCACTGATACTGAATCTGGCTGCATGACGAGCGCGAGACGCGGCAGTGCACAGATCGTGACGCGCGTCTCTCTATAACGAAATTGTGAAGTAAATGGGAACGGAAATTCACCGCATTATGAACTCGTCACGCAATACTACGTGGGTACAGATTGCAAAAACTGAAGGCACGGTTAACAAGTATGAGAGTGCGGATTAGAAACTCGTGGGTACGGTTTATTAATCCGAGGGAACAGTTTGAGAATTCGTGAGTACTGTTTATAAACTGAGCGGACGGATTGCAAAACCGTCGCCACGGATCGTTTTTTTACTCACACAGGTGACTTCCAGGGCTCCGTATCCTCCCTTAATGCTGACTTCTGTTGACTTGGGACAAGGAAACGACGCATTTTAAAGCCAATACTCGCGTTGCACACACAAACCGATATCAATAGAGCTGCATACAGTAATTTTTTCTTTGCGTGTCGCGCCTCCCCTGTGGCTCTTTGGCGCCCCCCAGGGGAGGCGCGCCTCACCTATTGAAAACCGCTGCTCTAGCTTACTGCGTTTGGGGGTCTCTTGTTCGCGAGGCCAGTCAAGCTGTAACCTGGCCACCATGCGAATAATCACCTCAAGTAATTCCTCGCAGAGCGCGCTTCGGATTGTGGATCTGTGACGTGTGGATCTGGTGAACGAGCAAGCGAAAGGGACAGACACGTCTCTTGCTTGTCAGCCAAATCCATCTGGGAGCCCCACGATGGTAATGCGGGTGCAGACTGAAAGTAGCCAAGATGAGCACGAAGCATTTTGACAGTGAATAATTCTAAATGCTCGCACTCGCTTGACTCCAATGCAGCGACTGCATGCTCCTCCCCCAAACATACAAAGCAGTAAGCGTGTGTATCCACTTCTGACATAGGATGAGAACATGGAGGGACACAGCGCTTACTCTGCTGATGATTCATTTTTAACTGGCTGATTTTTTTTAACTTGAACTCTTTTCACTTGTTGTTAAGATGGGAAGTAGCCCATCATTGAGATGAATAGTAGCCATGAGTCGCATTGGTGTGATGTCAACTCCCCTCTTCGATTGATTGGCTAGTGGACCAATGGTGACGCTTAAGCCCACCCTAATTTTCATGAAATTTGAACTGCAAAATTTGGGAAAGCAAGCGCAGAACATAGAAAGAAGAGCGAAGAGAAAAACAGCACAAGCGTATGAGCAGAAAATGCAAGAGAGCACAAAGTACAGAGTAATAAAACCAAGGAAAACACTTTTTAAGAAAGCATGACCGTAAGTTTAAGTTTTGTGCAAATTAACTTTTAATGTGTTTAAAGTTTTTATTCATGTTTGTTATTTCTTGATTCACGCTTATTATTTTTTTATCTGTGGCTGCAATACTTTAGACGGGATATTGATCCCATAATTACCCTTTCAAAATAAACTGGATTTGGATCCTCAACCTACATGTCTACATGACAGCACCAGCATAATAACACAGTCAGCAGAATATCATCTAATTATTGTTATTGATAAAATATTGAGATATATCGCACACTCTACTTTCCACACACTCTTAAAACTAACGTGGTGCGCTGGAATTCACACTCGTCTTCTGGAAACAGTAAGACACCCTTTCTTTGATCTGATTGGCCATCTCACTCATTTTGACATTGACATTAGACTGTTGAGGCAGAGCAATCTAGAAACGTTTAAATCTTAAAAAACAACAACAACAGAGCTACGTGTAAGAATATCAAATAGTGAGGGACCATTTGGTCACCAAATTTTTGGAGAGACTTCTAAATGTGGTGGTTATAGCATATATGTATCATATCTTCTACATTTAAAATGTATAATGAAAGACTGCTATACAAAGAGTAAAAAACATCTTAGACCTACCTAATTCAGAGGAAGTCGCCTCTTTTCCGAGTTGCATAGATGTTGATAGTGGAAGCGTCAGAGTTAGAGCCGCCTCTCCTTTAGCTGTGGGTTTAAATAAAACATATATAAATATCTGCTATTTAGCATAAGCCTAAATTAAATTTAGCGTTAGCCTTAATTTACTCATTCAACTCATTAAAATGATAAGATAAGACAAATAAAATTAGAATTCTGTTTTTTTATTTATTAATTCATAGCTTCCACAAAATCAGGCTCTGGTCTGGGGCAGGTCTACAGCATTTATTAATATTAGTTCATATTAATTTCAACATTTACTAAAACATTATTAAAATCAAAGGTTGTATTTGTTAACATTAGTTAATGCACTGTTAACTAACATGAACAAACAATGAACAGCTGTATATTTATTAACTAACATTAACAAATAACAAATGTAACAAATGCATTGCTCATTGTTAGTTCATGTTAGTAATACATTACATTAAGGTTCATTAATAAACATTAAAGTGTTACCAAGGAAATAATCTAGTTGTGGCTGCAGTTAAATTAATACTTATCAAATGGAACTCACTAAAAAATAAACTAGAAAATATGAGAAAAAAAGATAAAAGTAAGAATAAAAGAATAAAGAATAAAACCCCAAATAAACCTCAAACACAATATAATATCCAGAAAATACATGCTCTGCCACATGGAATTTACAAAACACTAAATAATATTACAAACACCATCCATCAAAAATAATCACAGATAAATAAACAATATATTTCTTTAACCAGCATGGATGGCCAATATAGTTAAAGAAATGAAAGACATATCACAGAGAACAGCGATAACCCTTCTTACCTTGGCACAGGCCAACAGAACTGTGACTAAACAAAAGCTCCAACTCAGTTAAAGAGAAGAGAAGCCGCAGTGTCATGTTTTTTTTGTCATAATAAAAAATAACATCTCTTTTCTCTATGTGAATTTTAATTCCACTTAACATATTCAATATTCCACATCAATCCAAAATAATTTAAAATCCATTCATTCAAATAAAGATGCAACATAGTTTGGGTTAACCCTAACCCTAAACGATAAATAAAAATATCCATTTAGTTTGGTTAGCCTGGTATTTAGCATAATCTTAAACTAAATTTAGCATTAGCCTTAATTTACTCATTCTACTCACTGATAGGACAAGACAAATAAAATGAGAAAATGTGAATTCTATTTTATTTTGTTTCATTCATGGCTCCCAACAAAATCATTAAAGGCTCTGATCTGAGGTAGTATTAAAAAAAATATATATTATTGTATTAAATTGTATAATATTGCCCACACCACCAGCACTACACTACACCAGTGCAGCATACAGCATCTCATCAGCAGCATGACACAGCATGACACAGCTTAAGTTACCAATCAACATCACAATGCACTGCAAATTATAAAAGGGAATAATATAGTTGTGGCTGCAGTTAAATTAATACTAATTACATGAAACTCACAAAATAAAAAACTAGAATATATGACAAATAAAGATAAATGTAAGATACATCCAAAATGCAAAAAATAAAACCCCAAAATACCCAAATAAGTGCCTTAAGTGCCCCTCTTTCTTCAGGCTCTACCTCTGAATCAGCTAGTTGTCCCAAAAGTGGTCGTTGCCTGCACAAAGCTGCATAATATCTGCCTTGGAGTTGGAGATGCTGTGAATGAGCTGATGCAGCATGATGCAGCAGAAAGCAGAGGATCATCTAAAAGAGATAAACAAATAGAAATTGTATATACAATTTGAATAAACTAAAAAAAATGATGAATATAAAAATAAATTCTGACATCTAATTCTAATTAACCACATTTACATAATCAATTTTGTTTTATTTTAATATATATTGGACGAATGAATCTGTGAAAAAATACAATTTTATTAAATGTTAACTATTGTACATACTGTGATGGATTTTTTTTCATTTCAACATTTATTTTTCTTGCAGGAACAACAATCATATGTTTTTGAATTTTAGAAATGTTTAGTTTATTTTACATTTAGTTATGTTTCCAAACTCTTTGGTGAAAACTTGTGACTTTAGTTGTGTGAGTGTAAAAATAACAAATATGGGAAATGAAACTAGACAGATGTCTAAACTTCAAAACTTGTGATTATGAAGTAATCATTAAAACATAGTTTTCTTTTACCTAGTAACAGAAGGGTCTATTATGTAAATGTAAAGGGAAAGGGAAATTATGTAATGTATCATGTCATTTTCGCCCATTCTCCTTTTCTATAAAAACTGTTGTATTCGTGTTTGCTGGTGGGATTCTCTCTGAAATTCATCTGAGATCCTCAGGCCGTTCGGGGAGATTCTCTGAGAACTGCTCCATAAATAAATAAATAAATAAACATTTGTGTGTGTGGAAATCTCAATAAACATTAAACAATAAAACAAATTGTAAAAATAGACATAGGAAGAGAGAGGAATGCCTTTATCCTTTATGCTTTAGAGACAGGAACATTTTTTCCAAAGAAGACTCAAAAATCCCTTTCACACAGAGATTCTGGAAAATACACGGATAATGTGTCCGGGATTTGTCCCGGTATCATTTGATTTTGGTTTATTCACACTGCCAATGATTTTCTGGAATCTTCTGTTCACACACATCCCGTAAAGATCCCGTAAAGACACGTGGCGTCAGGATGTGTTGTAGAAAGGCCAGTCTAATCTTCCGCTACCTCTCTTTCAATTGTAGTCGTGCACTTGGTGGATTGTTTTATGCAGCGTCTTAAGTTTACTAATGATCTGCGCTTTTGATCTCGAGAGTCTTCCTGCCTCACGACTAAAGATGAAAATTAGCATCTATGCTATAATCTGGCTCATTTACAGTCTGTACAGAAGTGTAAGATTGTTCATTAATATGCACTGTCCCAAATAAATAAATAAATAAATAAATAAATAGATAGATAGATAGATAGATAAATAAATAAATAAAACTAGAAGGAGGGCTGGAGATTGAGGCCATAGGAGGATGACTGGAGACTGAGGCCATAAGAGGTGGGCAGGAGACTGAGGTCATAGGAGGAGGACTGGAGACTGAGGCTATAGGAGGTGGGCTGGAGACTGAGGCCATACGAGGTGGGCAGGAGACTGAGGTCATAGGAGGTGGGCTGGAGACTGAGGTCATACGAGGTGGGCAGGAGACTGAGGTCATAGGAGGTGGGCTGGAGACTGAGGTCATAGTAGGAGGGCTGGAGACTGATGCCATAAGAGGTGGGCTGGAGTCTGAGGCCATAGGAGGTGGGCTGGAGTCTGAGGCCATAGGAGGTGAGCTGGAGACTGAGGCCATAGGAGGAGGGCTGGAGACTGAGGCCATAGGAGGAGGGCTGGAGACTGAGGCCATAGGAGGTGAGCTGGAGACTGAGGCCATAGGAGGAGGGCTGGAGACTGAGGCCATAGGAGGTGGGCTGGAGACTGAGGCCATAAGAGGTGGCTGGAGACTGAGGCCATAGGAGGAGGGCTGGAAACTGAGGTCATAGGAGGTGAGCTGGAGACTGAGGTCATAAGAGGTGAGCTGGAGAGGTGGGCTGGAGACTGAGGCCATAGGAGGAGGGCTGGAGACTGAGGTCATAGGAGTAGGGCTGGAGACTGAGGCCATAGGAGGAGGGCTGGAGACTGAGGTCATAGGAGGTGAGCTGGAGACTGAGGCCATAGGAGGTGGCTGGAGACTGAGGCCATAGGAGGAGGGCTGGAGACTGAGGTCATAGGAGGTGGGCAGGAGACTGAGGCCATAAGAGGTGGGCTGGAGACTGAGGCCTTAGGAGGAGGGCTGGAGACTGAGGCCATAGGAGGAGGGCTGGAGACTGAGGCCATAGAAGGAGGGCAGGAGACTGAGGTCATAGGAGGTGGGCAGGAGACTGAGGCCATAGGAGGAGGGCTGGAGACTGAGGTCATAGAAGGAGGGCAGGAGACTGAGGTCATAGAAGGAGGGCTGGAGACTGAGGTCATAGGAGGTGGGCAGGAGACTGAGGCCATAGGAGGTGGGCTGGAGACTGAGGCCATAGGAGGAGGGCTGGAGACTGAGGTCATAGGAGGAGGGCTGGAGACTGAGGCCATAGGAGGAGGGCTGGAGACTGAGGCCATAAGAGGAGGGCTGGAGACTGAGGCCATATGAGGAGGGCTGGAGACTGAGGCCATAGGAGGAGGGCTGGAGACTGAGACCATATGGGGTGGGGTGGAGACTGAGGCCATATGAGGAGGGCTGGAGACTGAGGCCATAGGAGGAGGGCTGCAGACTGAGGCCATAGGAGGTGGGCTGGAGACTTAGGTCATAAGAGGAGGGCTGGAGACTGAGGCCATAGGAGGAGGGCTGGAGACTAAGGCCATAGGAGGTGGGGTGGAGACTGAGGCCATATGAGGAGGGCTGGAGACTTAGGTCATAAGAGGAGGGCTGCAGACTGAGGTCATACGAGGTGTGCTGGAGACTGAGGCCATAGGAGGTGGGCTGGAGACTGAGGCCATAGGAGGTGGGCTGGAGACAGGTCATAGGAGGAGGGCTGGAGACTGAGGTCATAGGAGGTGGGCTGGTGAAAGAGGCCATAGGAGGTGGGGTGGAGACTGAGGTCATAGGAGGTGGGCTGGAGACTGAGGTCATAGAAGGAGGGCTGGAGACTGAGGCCATAGGAGGAGGGCTGGAGACTGAAGTCATGGGAGGAGGACTGGAGACTGAGGTCATAAGAGGTGAGCTGGAGACTGAGGTCATCGGAGGTGGGCTGGAGACTGAGGCCATAATAGGTGGGATGGAGACTGAGCCCATAAGAGGTGGGCTGTAGACTGAGGTCATAAGAGGTGGGATGGAGACTGAGGTCATAGGAGGTGGGCTGTAGACTGAGGCCATAAGAGGTGGGCTGTAGACTGAGGTCATAATAGGTGGGATGGAGACTGAGGCCATAGGAGGTGGGATGGAGACTGAGGTCATAGGAGGTACCTGGAGACTGAGGCCATAGGAGCTGGAGACTGCCCACACAACACTGCTCACCACCCGCTCCCGCTCACCATACAGACTGCCTCTGCACTGCCTCCGCTCTGCTAACGCGTGCATTGTGAAACCGGCATCAGACGCTGGTTTTCGGGAGCGCGCTTTGGATGTTTGTGTTCATGGAACTTCTTGACCCGCAAACATCCTGTAATAATGTAGAGCAGTGGTTCCCAAACCTGTCCTGCCGGCACCCCAACACTGCACATTTTCTTTGTCTCCCTAATCAAACACACCTGATTCAACTCATCAGCTCATTAACCCTCTGGGGTCTGATGGGTTTTTGGGGTCCTTGAGATGTTCTGACATGCCCTGACATTTGTGCTTTTTTCAGTTGCTTATAAACATATTAATGGCAAAGGTGTAAATTCACTCTATTTAGCACAAACAGGGCTACCATAATATGTGAACAACTTGCATGTACATGTTTGTATTTTTGATAGAATAATGTTTATGCATGTTTTTTTCAAAAACAAAAAACTAAAGTTTCTGAAATAAGGCCATAAAACATATTCTAAATATATGTAAATAAGACTTCTGACTAATGGATGACGTTGCCTAGAATTTTTTCTTCAAAATTATGTGAAAATCATCCTGCCTAATCATTCACATAACACAATACATTGATTTAAATCTTGTAAAACACTTTTTGTTTGGAAAGGCCATATGCGGGTGGGCGTGATTCACACCTGCGGAGACAATGGGGCCCGCATAATGAGGCTGCATACGTAATGAGCCTTTCATTCAGGTGTGTGACTGAGCCACAAGAATGCAAGGACAATATATAACTGGTTTGTTGTTTTTTTCCACAAATTTTGCTTGCAAATTGTACAATATCCAAGGTAAACATTTCTAGTAATTGTGCAGTTAATTGTTCTCATACTGTATTTTCAGATTTGGAATATATTCTCTTCCCAAATGTGTCACTAATAAAGCATAATACAATTATTTAAAGAGAAGGCTTATAATGACCTTTTAAGATTTTGTTTACATCTATCCTTATATAAATATATATATATATATATATATATATATATATATGTTTTTTTTGTTTGTTTTTTGTTTTTTTAAGGTTATACAATTACAACAACATTTAAAATTGTAACAATATTTCCAGTGTAATCTTTCTTTGTATTCGCGATTCATATTAAAACAGTATTTTTGCCAGCTGTAGAAGCTCCACAACAGCACGCATCTGTGCGTTCGTTCTTTCGTTCATTCATTCATACATACACAGAAACGCGATCAATATTTAAACAGTATTTTTGCCAGCTGTAGTAGCTCCACAACAGCACGCATCTGTGCGTTCATTCATTCCGATTAGAACAAAGCAAACAGAACTGACCTAATTCCTCAGCGGGATCCGTTTGCTCCTCGAAATGATACTTCCAGAACTTCTGAGGTAAATTTTTGCAGGATTATTATCAAGACAGTATTATACCTCACAGCATCGTAAAGTACATAAGTCTGAAAGTGAACTCGCGGTGTGTGTTATCCAGCTGATGTGGGCGTTTCACAGGTTTGTTTGGATCGCCTCACATTTGCGTTTGAATAGCGCGCGCTCTCCGTGGGCGGAGCACATTAAAACTTAATGAGCTGAGATGAGAACGACTGACATCTCTCTCTTTGCATGCATATTACATAAACTGTGAATATTTGTTTTTTATAAAAATTACTTCATTTTAAAGAAGAGAATTCAAGCTTCATGCCTGTGTGACTGCATGCCTGTTTGACTGAGTTTTCGCTGAGTTACAGTTCATTTTCGGACGCGTTTCAGAATTGACTTCACTGACGGAGAGTAGGCAGAACTCGCATCATGTTTATTTTTCTTTATTTGGCGAAAAGCACAACACTTTGTTTTTATTATGAGCATACACAAAAAAAATACACACTAAACAGGATCGATTGATGTATAACACAAGCATATAAGATAAAAATTAATATTTTTTTTTTATTTTATTTTTGCACTCATACGGAAAAAAACGAGCCTATCGCGCCGGCGCGACAGCCGACCTCAGGGGGTTAACCCATGTGATAATGAGCTGATGAGTTGAATCAGGTGTGTTTGATTAGGGAGACAAAGAAAACGTGCAGTGTTGGGGTGCCGGCAGGACAGGTTTGGGAACCACTGATGTAGAGAACCACTCATTATACATAAACAGTGTTGGTCAAGTTACTTGGAAATAGTAATTAGTTACTGATTACTGATTACTTCTCCAAGAAAGTAATCCAGTTACTTTACTGATTACTTATTTTCAAAAGTAATTAGTTACTTTACTAGTTACTTTACTAAGTTACTTTTCAAAAACATGATGCATGACCTGAATAAGCTATAAAGCAACAGACCTTTCAGCCTAATTCTATTCTTTCTGCAAATTCCATCATCTAAAATTGAATCAAATGAAACATTCTCTTTTTTAAAACTTGTTTTATTAGTTTCAATATTTTAACTTTATGCACATTGCATCAAGCAAAAATTAAATTAAATGCAACAGTCTCAGACTTGAAGAAAATTGTTGAACATTTAAACCTATTTTCTGCACATTCCACCATATTTTAATGAAATAAAGAAAGTCCTTCTTCTGTTAACTTATATTTCTGCATATTCCAGCATATAAAATATAAATATTTTTGTAAAATCCTTCATTCGAATAGATGTAAATAAAATACAGCAATAAAATAATTAAAATGAAAATCTCTCCTGACTGTATGCCAAATTATTAACATTTACGTTTTTTAACAGTAAAGTGCAGAGAGGAGTAAAAATGAGTTTACCAAAACAGAAAATACTGTTGCATGCCACATTTAGGCTGTTAGTCCTGTCTCATTTTATGGCTACCCTGACAAGGCCCTATGTTTTTTTGTTTTCTTTTGGAGTGAAACAGTGGTTATATCGCATCAGCAGAAGCTTCTCAAACCTCCTATCACACAGTCTGTTCCTTTTCGGGGAAAGCACCAATCCACCTAAACTGAACAGCCGTTCCACTGGTGCACTGGATGGAGTTGGAGCGTTGTATTTCATGTACATCTTTTTGAGGTTTGGGAACTGATTCAGAATTTCAAGCTCATACCCTGACCTTAAATAGTCAGTTACTTCATTTTCTGCTGAAAAGCTTTCTGTAGGCTGGTTCTCAAAATCAAAAAAGTCCATTTCAGCTGACCTGGCTGCCAGTTGGGACACATTAGCATTGTCATCTGCAGGAGCAGTTTTACGACACTCTGTTGTCAGAAGCACCTTCAAATGCTCTCTCTCCTACGCTCATCTTTCAGCCATCGAAGTTTGAACTTGGGACAAGTGGCCGCTGCAAGAAGTCCTTCTTGGCTATCCAGTACAGCATCAAAACGAATCTTGATGGCCTGTAAAATACAATATGATATAACAAAGAATATATTTATTTTACTATATAAATTAGCTATTTTAACTATTTTGTGGGCTCTACTGACCTAAACCATCTCATGTGCTATCAATACTGTATGAGATTTAATTTTGGTTGAGGCTGTTTTGACCTCTTTATTTAAATTTTCTATTGATGTTAAGATTAATATTCATGATTAATGATGATCAATATCCCTGATATTGAACAGGGGATGAATAATTGATCTTTTATTATATTCTATCATTTTAATAATTGTACTCACTGCTTAAAACAAACAAAGTGTAAGATCTGCCCACCATGAATGGTATAATAAATTCAACAAATCCACCCAAATCAATTATCAAATAATAATCTTACCTTTACAATAACATCTGGAAGGCTGGCTGTCATTCTAGAGAGGTCATCTTTCAGGGCAAGTGTCTTTGACATCAGGCTTGTGAGTGTTGGTAGTAAAGCCCCATAGGTGCACTCATCCCCTTGTAAGATGTCTAGCGCTACGGTCAGGGGCTTCATCACGGTGCAGTACTCTTGTAAAAATAGGTACTCCCTTTCATTAAGGCACTTGATTCCCAGTTTTACACACAGGGGATTCAGCTCATTCATCGGAATTGTGATGATTCTGGAAATGGCCTCATATAGGGAATTCCACCTTGTGGATGTGGGTACCATTAGTTTCCTGCGGCTGACTTCCTCCACCTGTTCAGAGGCTAATGTTGATCGACTTGCTTTAGTCCAAAGAGCAGAGCATTTAGCAATACTACTCCTATATACAGCCTTGGTGTCTGCACAGGAATTTAGATGTTTGTCAACATCGCTTGTTGAAATTAAGTTAATTGTGTGTGATGCACACCTGTAGTGTGGAGGGAGGCTAAACTGTCCATCACCAGATGCGGTTGAAAGAGCTTCTATGACATCTGTAAAAGTCGGTTCCTCATCATCACCTTCTTCATTTTCAGATTCAGACTCCAAATTACAGGGCTGACACACTCTGAATGCTTTGGCAAAATTAGATGCATTATCAGTTACAGTGGCAACAACTTTGCCATGCAGTCCATATGATGAATGGATTTCTTCAATCTCTGCTCCAATTACATCATAGGTGTGCCTGCCTCTAATTCTCTTACATGCTAGGGCGACCTTGTTGCGCTGTAAAGTGGAATTAATCCAGTGAACTGTTACACCCATAAAACTTTTGTTATTCACCGTCCAGATGTCAGCAGTGGTGGAAACAAAGTCTACATCTCCGAGTGCAGCCTTCAAATTAGCGTCCATTATGTCATATTCTCTCTCAAGGTATCCTGCAAATGACTTTCTCTGCGGCAGCTTGACACCGTGTTTGATCGGAATTTTTTCTACGATGCGTCGGAACGATTCAGAGTCAACAGTGGAAATTGGCAGCATGTCCTCGACAATATAGCCAGCGACGAGCTTATTCAGTTCAGCGGCACTAAGTGCTGTCGCACTCGTTTTTAAGTCTATTTTCACCTGTTTAGCAGGAGAGGGGCCCACGGAGGTTCGTCCGGTGGAATTGGATGTAGCCGCAGCGGTCATGTCAGTTGGGGGTTCAGGGTTTTTTTCAGTAAGTTTCACATTCCTATGCCGGCTTGCTAGGTGCTTGCTCAGATTTGAGGTGGAATTTTTCGCTGTAGATAAAAGTTTTCTTCCCACGCAGAGTGTACAGCGGACGCTGATGTTTTTGTCACCTTTAACCGAGTCAAACTCAAAGTAATGTCGGTACTTCCAAGCATTAAACGCTGCATGGTCTTGCTCTCTTCCGCTCTCCATGTTGTCTCTTCTTGTTCAACACTACACTGACTGACGGCAACGGCGCGGGCGCGGCGCTCATACGTCATTGTCACTCACAACTCACGTCATGACACGAGACAGTCTCACGAAACAAAATCAAGGTTAAATAACGCAGTAACGCAGCCTGCTTACGGGGAAGTAACAGTAATCTAATTACTGTTTTTGCAATTGTAATCCCTTACTTTACTCGTTACTTGAAAAAAGTAATCGGATTACAGTAACGCGTTACTTCTAACGCGTTACTGCCCATCACTGTACATAAATCAGGTAACAGTTTTAAAAATGTTTAACTTACATATACAATTCAGTTTTAATCCAAATAACACGTGCTGAGTGAACAGTCTCCAATCAAGAGCATTCAACAGAAGTGCACTCTCTCTCTCTCTCTCGCTCTCTCTCTCATCAGTTAACGATAATAAGCTACATACTTCGTTTTACTTTCTTTGCTATTGACATCCGACTGAACTACAAACTTTCCTCTGACGTCTGTGTAAAGTGATGCGCTCGACCAGCTCACGCATTTTTCTCTTATCAGTTCGTGCACCACAGCTATATAGCGTGTTAATACTCCATTTAATAACGACAGTTGTCGTTCAGTTCTCAAAACAACTGAAAATTATACTAAGTACACCTTTACACTTTCTTTCAGATATTAATTTAATTCGGTTCACATTCTCTGGTTTTACATAACCCATACAAAAAAAGTGTCTGTATGGCATACAAAATTGTGTTTTTTGCTATGCATGGGCAAAATTACTTTTAGTGATTGATAATGCTAATAATAAAGTTCTTTGTGTAATAAACATGCTCTTAGATGTTTGTCGGTTTGTTTGTTTTACATCTATTATGGTGATCATCAGACAGTCGCCTGTTGCAAAGAGGGCCAAGACAAACATTCAGACAAGCAGCAAGCGCTCCACTCTGTCATGGAAAACGGAGACTGAAATCGATATGGTTCCACAGACACTGAGATTCCTGCCCGCACAGGAACCTGGACCACAGCTGAGTCCTGCTGACGCACACACTCCCCAGTCTCCTCAAAACTCCAGAGAATCACTTTGTTTTAAGGAATACTTTTCTTGAGAAACTCGAACAGCTCAGAATGGGTCAGCTGTAAATCAAAGACAATCAAAATGACAGCACACAGTAAACATAATTTCTGTAAATGTGCCAGTGTTAGTCAGCTGGCTAATTTTCAACTGGAGTCCTTTGGCAATATTTGTTTGAAACTTTCAAAACCTTCAAAATAATAGATAAAATAAAGAAAGTCTTCTGTAAGAAGCTAAAGCTTGCTGAAAGAAAGCTGCTCTGAGGAAGATTGGTGTCAGGGTTATGTTTGTCAGGCTTCCGGGTGGATGAAGTAGGAGACGAACACGAAGATTATGAATTCCAAGGTTTTAATTCTCAATATTAAACAAATACAAACAAAAGGGAGCGTGTGCTCAGAACAATGAAAACCTAACATTCAACATTGACCGACAAGTGATGAGTGAACAGAAGGAACTTAAATACACAGACAGATGAACACAAGACAGGTGATGCAGATGATGATGATGACGAGTAATGAAGGGAGTGAGTTCAGGTGTGGAAACAAGGAGGATTCTGGGAACTGTAGTGCAGACAGGACGATGACAGACGGTGAATGTGACAATGTTTGTTTTCGATCAGTTTCCCTGTTTTGTTCATGTCTGAGTTTCACCAGTTCCTTTGCTTAGTTTCCTGCCTTTGTTCAGTTTCCGTGGCTACCATCATTATCAGTTCATTGGTTTCAGCTGTGTGTCATTTATTAGCTTTTTTCAGTTTGTTATTTAAGCCTCACCCTTGCCTTCACTCTTTGTCTAGTCTCTGTTATGTTTAGATGTGTTTGCATGGCCTGTTTGTGTGCTTTTTGAGTAAGAATTACACTTCTTAATGTTTTGTGAGAACCTGAGTCTTCTGTCCTCAGCTTCCCTGCATGCATAGTTATAATTGGAGCATGTGAGAAGTGCCTTGGATGTCATGAGGGTGACACCGACTGCAGAGACACATTCTTGTGTATGAATAGAGACTACAGAAAAGCAAATGCACTTGATGATCATTTCCTCTGTCCAAGAAGAGAATCCATGAGTGGCAGGGAGAAAAGGTCTTTAAAGGATATTAGGAAGGTAAATGTGCTGACAGCAGAGCAAGAGGAATGTTTAGCTGAGCTTTCCTCAGAGCTGGCTGAGCGATGCAGAAACAAAGCCGCAACAGTGACTTGCACTCTTACAGGAAAGTGGGGTACTATACAACCCACACGGCTGCAGAAAGGTTGAGGCTAATAGTTGGTCATTCATAGGTGACACAACTCTAAAGTTAATAGAATCACTGTATAAGAAAGCAATTAAAAAAAAAAAAACACACAATTTGAGTTTTGAAAAAGTCAAAAAAGTAAAATATGCCTATTTTATTCATAAGGTCCTGCATAAGCTTGCCTCACCTCTGTTAAATGAGTTTATAAAGCAGAGGACAGATTGTGGTGTTGGTACCAGGCAGGGTGGGAATTATACCGCGGCCACGCAGCCATGGCCGCCGTTGCCCTACACTTTGGCCTTCATGCCCCGTGAAAAAAAAATCATCGTACGGCCACAGTGGCCTGTGTGCCCTGGCCCTGTCCAAGTTCCATGTATAAAGCAGAGCATGTGAGCGGAGTGGAGCGGGAGCGAGCAGATCTTGGACAGAGCGCAGAGCGGTAATTTCAAAAGGACGGAGCGTCGCCCTATTTCCCGCTCCAGTTTCGCTCCGCTCACACCACGAGTCTGGAGCATGCTCAGTCAAGCCTGACCCTGAATCCATCTGTCTTGCACAGTCATCAACAGTAGACTATTTTCAGTCAAAACTCAGCTCAATAATGGAGTTCAAAAAGTACTTCAAAAAGGAAAATGAGAAGTCATACAGGTGTAGCCTACTATTAATAAGTCGCTCCGGAGTATAAATCGCAACAGTCAAAAAATGCACCATGAAGAAGAAAAACACATAGGCCTAGCCTAAGTCGCACTGGACTATAAGTCGCATTTATTTAGAAATTTATTTCACACACACACACACACAAAAAAACAATGTTACAGACTGGACAGTTCTCCGTTACGGACGTGAGCGCTCAAAGCGGCACTAAAAGACTGCTTTATAAAACTTTCACAGAGACCTCAAGCAGAAAGCACAAAGCCTGTCTTTAAATTTAATTTCGTTTTGTATTAATTGTATCTTAATTTTAATCAATGTTTCATCAACCAGTTGTCTGGATTTAATAAATTAGAAGTGAATATATTAGAAAATAGATAAATAGATCTTCACTGCGAAGATCGCGAGTCAGCATCTTTCCAGCCTACACAGACATAAAAAAAACTGGTTTATTAGTAAACAATTAAAATGTCTCCTGCTATATTTTACATATTCATTTGTCACAGGTGACAGAATGCTTGGAAAAGCGGAACCCTTTTTCCATGTTCCCCGAGGGGATTATTTTGGTGTAACGCCTCACTCCGGTTCCGGGTGTAGCAGAGGCTCTGGCTGCGTCCGAAACCGCGTACTCAATGAGTAGGTACTTATTTTCAATGAGTACTTACTTAACGAGCGCTAAAAGAGTAGGTACTTTATAGCCAGATCTCGTTGAGTATGAATGCGAGCCGGACATCTGCCATGTTGACGTTATCATGTGACCTACGACGCGTTAACACGCGCAACAACTTAAAAGATTCGAACGGACACGTTTAATTCATCTATCTGTAAATATTGATATTGATTAAACTTGCTCATTTTGAAGAAACTGCTGCCCATTTATTTTGTGAATACATTTAGGGTTGATTAAAGTTCTTATATTTAACCCTACTAATGTGACCCACATTATCCTTACAATATTATTTATTTTTTATTGCGAAATCCCAAAATGGTCATCTCTTGAATGTTGTTAATTTCTTTATTTTATATCCAAACATTTTTATCCACAAGCAAAAGTGGCTAACTGCTTTATGTTTTCCTCTTTTTCTTGTTGAATTTAACTCTCGTTTCATCCCTCAGGCCTAGTGTCACGGTGTGACAAATGAGGGCGGAACTAAAGTTCGCCGCAATTGTGTCCCCTCCGGTATAATAACAAGGAAACACTACCCCCCGTGCAAGTGTATATCTGTTGCCCTGCCAACCGGGATGAGGAAATTGACACCAGGTGTGGGAAATTAATCTAGAGCCATGACGAAGCCATGTGGGCATTGAGAAGGATATAAAAAGCCAGTGAAGAGAGACTGTGGTGTGGTTCTCTCCCGTGAGAAGTTGTTCTATTTGAGTGTTGCAGAGAAGAATTGTGGTGTGCAAAGGGAAGTGCTGCTGGAGGGGACTCGAGGAGTGTGGAAGAGTTGTGAAAACACACCGTTTGCCTGGAAGGGAGAGAGATAAGTAATCGACCATCGTATCTCGTACCTGCATGTTTCAACACTGAATTTGAGGTGGATTGGAGTGCTTTGATTGTGCTATCTAAACGTCACTGAGTGAATTATACTGATTCATGTTCGATCTCTTACCCTCTTCCCCCGTGTTGGAACGGTGATGTGAATCCTGTCTATGTCTGTGGAGGAAAACCCTGAAACATCTTTTTCCCAACATTGAAGCTCGTTGCTTGTGGCACGGAGACCCCTGGGTGAGTGCTGGCCTTATCTGCACTTATTTGAAGTGGATTGCAGTGCCTAAATTGACGTTTCCCCCCTCACGTTGCATGTTTGGAGTGAAATTGCCGTGTGTGTGTGGAAGATTTATTCTCTCTTGCCGTGCACTCCCCTCGTGCCATGCTGGTCTACTGTCAGTAACTGGAGCTTAATAATGTCGATTGGTTCCATCTGTTGAGGACTAGAAGGAACAGCATCTGTAAGTCAAACTAACCTTTCTGTTTTGAAGTAGTGGTTCTGACTGTCTTAGAAGAAGCTCCGCTCAGCCTGTTGACTTGGAGTCTGCTGCAGCCCTAAGCCCACCTGTACGGTGTGAGGTTATCTGCCCCCTGCAACACACGTGAGAATTGTATACTGCTGTTGAAGTTGATTCTGTTTGTCTTCGTAGAAGTTCCACTCAGCCTGTTGATTTTGAGTCTGCTGCAGCACTAAGCCCACCTGCATGGTGTGAAGTTATCTGCCCCCTGCAACACACGTGAGAACTGTATACTGCTGTCGAAGTTGATTCTGTCTGTTCTAGAGAAGCTCCGCTCAGCCCGCGACTTTGAGTCTGCTACAGCCCCCGGCCCATCTGTACGGTGTGAAGTTATCTGTTCCCGGCAACACACGTGAGAACTGTATACTGCTGTTGAAGTTGATTCTGTCTGTTCTAGAGAAGCTCCACTCAGCCTGCGACTTGAATCTGCTATAGCCCCAGGCCCATCTGCATGGTGTGAAGTTATCTGTCCCCTGCAACACATGTAAGAACTGTATACTGTGGTGAAGTTGATTTTGTCTGTCTTAGAGCAGCTCTGCTCAGCTGCGACTTTGAGTCTGCTACAACCCCAAGTCCATCTGCATGGTGTGAAGTTAGCTGTCCCCTGCAACACACGTGAGTTGTATACTGCTGTTGAAGTTGATTCTGTCTGTCCAGGAGAAGCTCCGCTCGGCCTGCGCCTTTGAGTCTGCTATAGCCCCCGGCCCATCTGCATGGTGTGAAGTCACCTGTCCCCGGCAACACACGTGAGGCCTATATACTGCTGTTGAAGCTGACTCTGTCTGCCCTAACTGTCTGTCCTGGAGAAGCTCCGTTCAGCCTGCTGACTCGAGTCTGCTGCAGCCCCAGAGTCCCAACTGTCTACTCACCTGTGGAAACTCACCTGTCCGTCGTAGGCCTCTGTGAACCTTGCATCAGTGTGGGAAGAGGACTAGCCCCGACTGTATACCCACCTGTGGAAACTTACCTGTCCGTCGTTGGTCCCTGTGAACTCTGCATCGGTGTGAGAAGAGGAAGAGCCCTGACCATCTACTCACTGGTGGAAACTCACCTGCCCATCGCATCCCATTGTGAACCCTGCATCAGTGTGGGAAGAGGACCAGCCCTGACTGTATACTCACCTGTGGAAACTCACCTGTCCGTCGTTGGTCCCTGTGAACTCTGCCTCGGTGTGAGAAGAGGAAGAGCCCTGACCATCTACTCACTGGTGGAAACTCACCTGCCTACTGCATCCCATTGTGAACCCTACAGCGGCGTGGGAAGAGGAAGGGCCCCGACTGTCTACTCACCTGTGGAAACTCACCTGTCTGTCGTCGGTCCCGGTGAACCCTGCATCAGCGTGGGAAGAGGAACAGCCCCGACTGTCTACTCACCTGTGGAAACTCACCTGTCCGTCGTAGGTCCCTGCGGACCCTGCATCAGTGTGGGAAGAGGAACAGCCCCGACCGCATATTCATCTGTGGAAATCCATCGCTCCATCACAGGCCATTGCGAACCTTGTACCGGCGTGGGAGTGGGCCCCGGAGACTGCTGCATTGCCTCGATTCCGGGGAAGAAGAGGAAAGGAAGATTTTAGCTTAGGTTATTCAAATTACTTTTAACTTTAATAAAAAGAACTGTTATTCCCTTGAATTCTGTTTCCGTCTCGTCTCTGACACGTTCCTCAGGGTGGTCCTGGTTCAGGGGTGGGCGCAGTCCGGCTTGGCCCATCCCGACCTGTGACACTAGGCCTAAAAAAAAAATTTTTAAATGCATTTTTAAATGTATTTAAGAAAAAATATATTAAAATATTCAACCTTGTACTAGGTTATTTTTTCCTGTGTAAAAAATCTCATATTATGTATGCAAACCCATGATATATATATATACCTCATAACATCAGTAACTCAACAGCCTTACCTAGAACGGGTTTCCTCAGCGTTTGTAATGTCTGCACAAAGGGCAGCTGTGCGAAGATTTGCCTTTGGAGAAAACTGTTGATTTTATATTCAAAAAAATTTAAGTATCATTAATATTACCCCAGAATGAATTGCATTGATATCTCACCCCAAAACATACAATAATAACAACGATAAATGCTGACCAATACTTAAATTACTTTTTACTGAAAATAGTAGTAAAAAGTATATAGTGAACACATCTACATTTGTATTCAAACAATTAAATAAAGCATTAATTAAATAATTATATTGTATTTACTGACAACAATGAGACATATTAATAAATTAGTAAAATAATGAATGAAAGTCACCATCACACAATAAACAAATGCATATACAAGTCAACACATGAAACAAAGCTTTATTCAAACTACAATCATGTATGTAGGCTGAAGGCGCTGAGGTTGTTGCGTGTTGTGTTGTGCTTCACAATCTGAGGCAATAAGGGCAGGTGGAGTGATGGAGGGACTCGTAAGGGCTGGTCTCGTAAGGGCAGGTGGAGTGATGGAGGGACTCATCCATGGCACCATCTCCAGGATTCAGCTCTGGGCTCCTCATCATCAGCACTCACACCAGCCTGCTGAGTGCTGACATTTCAGATTCTACAAAATGCACAAACATAACACAAAAGCAGTCATTTTAACCACACAATGTCATTTGATTTCAGTATTATTTAGAAGACAAAACCACTTTTTTTCACAAACGCCGCCATCATCTTCCCTGCTCCACCACAAAAGCTGTGCAGCTAATGCACAGAAATCAAGAATCAGAAAAGTGCTGTAATAGCTCTGAAATTACAATAATTAGTTATTGTTATTAATTTCTGTGGTATACTCACTCAAAGCCTTTGATGGCAGCATTCAGCTTCACGAGCCACTCTCCACCGGATAAACACACATCTGTTCATCTGTCCCTGTAACATCCAGACAAGATTCACATAACCTCTGTGATTTATGAGCTCAACACTACATTTACATGTTAAGATTGTTTTAACTTTTATCCAACATAAATGTTCCTCAATTTATCAACAGTAATGGACAAATAAAATAGATAACTTATGTTTATTACTTTAGATTTGTTCTACATAATAGCACACATTATGTCTTATTGTAAGACCATTTTGTCTTAGTGTAAAGAACATCAAAATCTAAAGAACCTTTTGAGTGATCTCAGATGTCTATTTCATGTTGTGATGTGCTCATCTGCAATACTTATTGAAGATTTTCCTGTCAGATGTAAATAGACATTTAAAATAAGCGTCTTTAAGATGTATATGGGGTAACACTTTACAATACGGGTGCACTAATAAGCATTAATTCATGCTTAACTAATGCACAGATAATCATGTGTTAATGTATGACTCATGAAGAACTAAACCATTAATTAATGATTACTGCATCAGTAACTAATTAAGATTCTAAATGATTAATAGATTAAGTAATATATGAATTGTTATTAATTAAATGTGTCATAATGTATTAATTCCTTAATAACTTATTTTATTAACTAAAAGTGTAAATTAATGCCTTTATTACCACAGTTGGTCAAAGCAATGTACTTCAACTTCCAGTTGTCTGCTTTAATTAATCATTAACTAATGATTTGCAAATGTATCATTATGTTATGACTTTACTTATTGAGGCACATGACTATTAACTAATTGTTAAGTAATATGCCATTTTGGTGCCATGTAAACCCATAAATTACATATTACTTAACAATTAGTTAATAGTCATGTGCCTCAATAAGTAAAGTCATAACATAATGATACATTTGCAAATCATTGATCATGATTAATTAAAGCAGACAACTGGAAGTTGAAGTACATTGCTTTGACCAACTATGGTAATTAAGGCATTAATTTACACTTTTAGTTAATAAAATAAGTTATTAAGGAATTGATACATTATGACACATTTAATTAATAACAATTCATTTATTACTTAATCTATTAATCATTTAGAATCTTTATTAGTTGCTGATGCAGTAATCATTAATTAATGGTTTAGTTCTTCATAAGTCATACATTAACAAATGATTATCTGTGCATTAGTTAAGTATGAATTAATGCAGATTAGTGCACCCGTATTGTAAAGTGTTACCGTATATGGTTTATGTAAATCCACTTTAGAGACGTAACTTACATGTCCTTACTGGAGCTCCCCTGTTAGCTAACGTTATACATAATAAAACTTGTTTTTACAGCAAAATCACAACTATACTATACTGTGAGTAGTACTTATAGGGTGGCTTGTGTCAAAATGATTTACGACTTTGACCTTTGACCTTTTGACAGGTTGAACTTCCGGTGACCTTTATGATTGATGGGTGAACTTCCTGGTATGAGGTCATGGGATTAACCTATTGACCCTGCTAGCCTATCGATCATGTTGTATGACAGTTAGTTTTGAACTATGACCTAGCTAGGACTAAATCATAATTTTGACGGGTAGTTTTGTCCTATATTAATAGAACAGATGTTTTTGCCGGTTGTTTGAACTTTGTCCCAGTTATATGTGTGTGCGTGTGTGGTTATTGTGCCTGCGCCCCCCCCACCCTTTACATTCCTGAGCAACGTATATAAATGGGATCAGTTATTTCATATATGTGACATTCAGTTATTTCACATTTATATATAAATACCGAGGATTGAATAACATCACGGTAAAGAATACTTATCCTTTGCCGTTGATGTCTTCAGCCTTCGAGAGGTTGTTCCACACTTTGGTAAAACCTGCAGGTAAAATTCCACAAAAGTAAATTATAATTCTTCATCATCATGAGCCATTTAAAACAAATACAGAAAAGCCACTATAGTGACCCGTTTTAGCTTTTGAATGTCTGTCATTGACATCTTGTTTCTTTTTGTACAGTTTGCAAAAAGTACATAGAGTGTGGTCAAATATGTTAGGAATGTATCCTATACATTATAGGTCCTTCTACACGAGAGTGTTTAGTGTGATTATGGCTGTTTTTCTGTTACCTATTACGCTATAACTCGTTTAACTATTACACTTATTTTGTGTGTGTGTCGCTAAAACAATGGTTAAGCTAATGAATTACGGTTGATACGTGGTATTTTTTAACGTGAATTGATTCATTTTTTATTCCGTCCACACTTTGACACCAGAGTTTTATGATCTTCTTTTTATTCTGCATAATGCCGAAATGTTTTAACATATCGTAAATTTCAATGGTTAGATAAATCATCTAACTATTATATCTAACAAGCACAGTCGCATTAGAGTCAGATTCTTGTTTATATTGAACATTGTTATTGAACCGTTTTTCAATATTATTGAAAATAATTGTTAAATAAAAGTGCTATTGTTCTCGGCCTCATCAAAGTTCACATAGTTTTCACAGGAGCGTACCGACTCTGAAACAAGACTTTGAAATTGGCGAACCCCAGAAACCTCTGTAGGGCCTTACGGGAATCTGGACTTGGCCAATCCACCACAGCCTTAACCTTCTCAGGATCCATACGCATCCCCTCAGACGACACAATGTACCCTAAGAAAGGAACAGACTGTGCATGAAAAGCGCATTTCTCCGCCTTGACAAAAAGACCATTCTCTAGCAACCTCTGAAGCACTCGTCTGACGTGCTGAACATGTTCCTGGAGAGACGAAGAAAAAAATCAATATGTCATCCAGGTAGACATAAATGAACTGATCGACCATGTCTCTCAGCACGTCATTGACGAGTGCCTGGAAGACCGCTGGACTATTGGACAGCCCGAAAGGCATAACCAAATATTCAAAGTGCCCCCTGGGGGTGTTAAAAGCAGTCTTCCATTCATCCCCCTTCCTGATGCGGACCAAATGATAAGCGTTACGTAAGTCCAGTTTTGTGAAGACCGACGCTCCCTGCAACCTCTCGAAGGCTGAAGACATCAACGGCAAAGGATAAGTATTCTTTACCGTGATGTTATTCAACCCTCGGTAATCAATGCAAGGTCGCAGAGAACCGTCCTTCTTCCCCACAAAAAAGAACCCCGCCCCCGCAGGAGAAGAGGAAGGTCGGATGAATTTGGATGCCAGAGAATCAGAAATATATTTCTCCATGGCCTCCCTCTCGGGAATGGATAGAGAGTAAAGCTTGCCCTTAGGCGGAGACGTACCTGGCAGTAGATCTATAGCACAATCATAGGGACGATGCGGAGGGAGAGAAGCAGCCCGAGACTTACTGAACACTTCCTTCAGGTCCAGATACTCCGTGGGCACGTTAGACAAATCCACTGCCTCCTCCTGAAAAGCAGAAACAATAACAGACGGACAAGCAGACACAAGACAGGACTCATGACAAAAACTGCTCCACTCCAACACTGATCTCTGCTGCCAGTCAATCTTGGGGTTATGCTTGATTAGCCAGGGGTGACCGAGAACGACAGGTGCCAGGGGGGAGTCCAGGATGTAAAATGAGGTAGTCTCTGTGTGATTGCCGGATACAGTGAGTGTAATGGGTCCAGTGGTGAATGCGATGGTGGGAAGGGCTTGACCATTGAGGGCGTGCACAGCAATGGAACGGGTGAGTGGTAACAGGGGAACGTGAATCTTGTGAGCGAATGTGTAGTCCATGAAGTTACCTTCTGCCCCGGAATCCAAAAGTGCAAGACAGTCGTGAGTGTTGGCTGACCATCTAAGTCTAACCGGGAGGAGAGTTGATGTTGATGAGGTCTTCTCAGCGGAGATCCCACCCGACAGTAGCCTCAGATTTACTGCCGGGCTTGCCCTTTTACCGGGCAGTTGTAAGCGAAGTGACCAGCAGTTCCACAGTACAGGCAAAGGCCCTGGGATCTCCGCCTTTCCTTATCCTCCCGGGAAAGCCGAGCTCGCCCGACCTGCATGGGCTCGTGATCGTAGACGGGGCTGACCGCGTCCCCGCCGCTGGCTTGCGTGGTCTCAACGGTAGTAGAAGCCCGAACCGGTAACTTCATCCGCTCCACACGAGAGAGACGAGAATCCACGCGAAGCGCCAGGTCGATGAGTCCGTTGAGTGTAGCGGGTAAATCCAAGGCGTAGATTTCTCTTAGGACGCGGTCAGCCAGCCCATGCAGGAACATGTCCCACTGCGCTTCCTCGTTCCATTGACACTCAGCCGCCAAGGTCCGGAACTCTATGGCATAATCTGATACGGATCTGCCTCCCTGCTTGAGATCCGCCAGGGTTCGTGCTGCTTCTCTTCCCGCGACCGCGCGGTCAAACACCATCTTCATCTCGGCGGCGAGTGTCTGGAACGAGGCACAACACGGATCTTGATTCTCCCACACCGCCGTCCCCCACAGAGCTGCCCTCCCAGTCAGCAGTGTGAGTACGAATGCCACTTTGCTTTGTTCTGTGGCAAATGTTCTGGGTTGCAGAGAAAAATGCATAGTACAGCGTGTTAGAAATGCTCTGCAAAAATTCGGCTCACCACTGTAGGGCTCAGGGACCGGTAGACGGGGTTCTGACTGGGAGACGCTTGGTGGTGGAACTGGGGGAGCGGACGGTGTGGGTGGTGGCGCAGTGGGAGCTCGTAGATGTTGCAGCTGCTGGGTGAGCTCGGACACCTGCGCCACGAGAGCTTGAATGGCCCGACCCGACTCATTAGAAGTCCTCTCCTGAGCCTCAATCCGAGAAATGGTTACCCTGATGAAGTCTTCCAGAGAGGAGGATCCACTTGCTGCTCCCATCGTTTGGTCAGATCGTTCTGTCATAATTCAGAAGCGGAAGCAGTAATGCAAGTATTCTCTTTTATTATGGGTCAGAAGACACAGAATAAACACACGGGTGGGCTGGTGGCGCAGGGACTTGATGGTCAGCCTGGTGGTGAAGACAGGTGACGGTGCATCCAGTGAAGTGAACATCCAACACGACGAACACCACGAAAACACCGAACAGGACACGATCAGGAACTGGAACAGGAACTGGAATGGCTGACGACGACAAAACACTGAGGACACCAAAACCAACGATCTGACAGGGAAAGGAGAGTGCGATGAGTCTTTATAGCAGAAATAATTGACAGCAGCTGGTGAGGGGAATGAGATCAGGTGGAGTGCTGATCAGCTGAATGAGCAGCCACGCCCACTCACACCCACACACACAGAACAACAAATACACGAGACACGAAGAAACCAGTGAATTCATGAACCGTGACAATAGGCCTATGTGGTTGCCATTTTCTCACAGATACAACTTAATAAATTATTGAACATTTCACAGGAGTGAGATGACTTGTGATGCTTCAAATTATTTTACATACCCATGATAAATAAATAAAAATAAGTTCAAGTCAAATTTTTCCACAGACCATCGTTGTATTTGTTTTTTATTAAGACTTTTAATAATTTATTTAAATTTTATTTTTAAAAGATATCATTTAACCTTTTAAGATTATACTTTGAAGTAATTTTAGCCCTAACACAATGTCTCATCCCATCACTGAATACACTCCTCTGAGTCAGAGACGCTGGTGTGAGAGAGAACCACTCTGTGATTTATGTCTCTTAAGAGCTTCTTGAACATGTAAGTTCAAGAGTTGTAAGTTTCTAAACATGTAAGATGATTTCATTTGTTCATCTAAAATAATTGGTTTCAGTAGATTTTTTAGTAAGATATTATATTATTGCATATTATATTATTGTATATGATGTTTAATCTCACTTTCACTGTGCTCAGGAATGTGGATGGGGGATCCTGTTTCAGATGACAGAGTTCACATAAGGGGCGCGCACAGACACACACACACACACACACACACACACACACACACACAGATACGTGTGTTTTACTTTTTGACACACATACATTAGAAGCACGCTCCTTATGTTTTGAGACAGTGTGAGGTCATTCAGGAATGACTATGTGAATTCAGTTGTGTAAAACAATTTTGAATCCATTCATACATTGCATTTTTTGTGGACATCAATGGTATACTTCAACTTTCTAAAATAAGGTAAGATGATTTTATTTATTCAGCTGAATGAATTGGTTTTAGTAAGCTTTTTATTTTATATTCTTTTAAAAAGAACAGAATATTTTTCAACCTTAGTAAAATTATTTTATTTTATATTATACACTTTTAAAGGTATGTTTTTCAACTTTAGTTTAATTATTTTTGTGGACATGAATGGTATGGACATACTTTTCAACTCTCTAAAATAATGTAAGACAATTTTATTTATTCAGCTAAAACAATTGGATCAATAAGATATTTATATTATACTTTTAAAGGCATGTTTTTCAACTTTTGTTAGTGTGAGATTTCACTCTGGTATGCAAAGGAGGGGGTCAGAGCTCAGACGGAGAGGGGGGCGCGCATAGACGGACACGCGCGCGCAACCCCCTCTTGCTGACACACACACACACGGACAGAGACACGCGCGCGGCTCCCTTATGTTTTGAGACCGGGTAAGCTCATTCAGGAAAGGAGTATTTTTACCACTTTTAATAATTTAACAACTCTATTACAACTTTTAATAATGTATTAAATTTAAAACATTTTTAAACTTTGAAATAATTTCAGCCCCTGATATCTTGATCACTGAAGTCAGAGACCGTCCAGACTTACAAACATGTATACAAACATATATTGTGTAAGCATTTCATTATATACTTTTAAAAAGAAAAGAATATTTTTTTCAACTTTAGTTTAATTATTTTTGTGACCCATTCGTATGGACAATGATGTGTTAGGAGCTACTTCTTCAACTCTCTCTCTTAAGAGCTTCTTGAACATGTAAGTTCAAGAGTTGTAAGTTTCTAAAATAATGTAAGACAATTTTATTCAGCTAAAACACTTGGTTTTAGTAAGCTTTTCATTTTATATACTTTAAAGGTATGTTTTCAACTTTAGCATGATAATTATTATATCATTTATATTATATAAATTATATAAAGGATGTTTTACATATGAATGTAAAATAACATCTGTTCTATTAATATAGGACAAAACTACCCGTTAAAATTATGATTTAGTCCTAGCTAGGTCATAGTTCAAAACTAACTGTCATACAACATGATCGATAGGCTAGCAGGGTCAATAGGTTAATCCCATGACCTCATACCAGGAAGTTCACCCATCAATCATAAAGGTCACCGGAAGTTCAACCTGTCAAAAGGTCAAAGGTCAAAGTCGTAAATCATTTTGACACAAGCCACCCTATAAGTACTACTACTGTGTAACGTCTTTACACCTTCAACAATTCAACAGTTTACTCTACAGTAGTTCAACACATGCAATTTTAACACAAGGAACCGTGTTTACTCACATTTGAAAGCACCCGCGTCGCTGATCTCTGCGATGTTTGATAATGACGTATCCTCTCGCGTGGCCTCCTGGGATAGAAGAGTATCCATCGGTTGAGCACTCGAAAATCTGGCCAGAAGCAGTAAGACACCCGGGAACTTCTCGCCTACTCTTTCATGAATACTGATGTTTCGAACGTACTGCTTCCTTCACGTACTGTTTTCGCCTACTATATAGTAGGAAAGTAGGCATATTCAAACGCACTTAAGTCCGAATCTCGCGATAATTAGTACGTCATCCAGGCAATTCTCGCCTACTCTTTTGGATTCGTACATACTCTTTCGCTCGCCTACTCTTTTTCCCATACTAAATAGTAGGGAAGTATGCGGTTTCGGACGCAGACATAGTTTTGTATTATATCCTGTTGTGGCATGATTACTGATGAGCGACACCTGCAGGCCGGTCTCATATCTCTCAGGGCGCTTTCACACTGGCAGTTTAGTGCGGACCGGGGCACGGTTCGCATGAAAAATCGGTAATATGAACGCTGTCATCGGACCCGGGTGCGCACTAGAGTACCGAACCCGAGACTACCTGGAGGAGGTGGTCTGAGCTCGGTTGCTCACGAACCGTGGCGCGGTTCGCGTTAATGTGCAAGCAACACGGACTCGGGTGCCCGCTTGTTCAGGAAGTATAGTATCCCGCGCATGCGTATCACTGTCGATATCATTGTTTCCTCACACACGACAACCATGAGTGGCAGGGGAACGTTGTGGGACACTGAAGAGGAACATAAACGTAGTTGTCTCTCACTATGTTGTGCGTAATAGCACCAAAAAAACAGACAAATTACAGCTATGCTCAGTCGAGTTGTATTCTCCATGCGTTTTCCGTGTGCGTTTGCGATGACGTAAGATCACTGCAAACGCACCTGGGTTCGATACAACTAATTGAGTGTGAAACCAGACCAACGCTGCGGGGGGCGCCGGGAACAAGCGCACTCGGGTTCGGACCGCAGCAAACGAACCCAGTGGAAAAACACCCTCACAGAGGAGCAGAAGAATAAGAGGAGGGGCGACGACAGTGAAGGATGAGAGAGGACCAGGCCTGGACTTTATGTTGTGTTTTGTTTATGTTTTATTATATGTGGCAGCAGTCGTCTGTGAGGGCCGCATTACTTTCATTTTGTGTTCATTTATTTATAATTGTTAAACAATCCCCTTGCGAAACAAAACCTTGCTACACCTGTTATTTAAAATCATTGGAAATATATACTTGTTTTCCCTGGGAGACCGTTTGAAATTTGATGCATTGGAGAGATTTAGAGATTTTGGTATGTGCTAATTAAAATAATTTCTGCATTGTGTTGAATGAGAACAAGATGAGTATGAGATGAGTTAACTTATGAAATTGACAATATGTTTGCCTCCAAAATTAGAAGTAGACGCTTTGGACTGACTTTAAAATAACGATGATCTTGTAATAAAAAGAGCGGACAAGGGTGGCGCAGTTGTGGTATGGGGGAGAGATCAGTGTATTAAAGAAGCCTTGTGACAACTACAGAACTGTGAGTACTACCAGTTCCTGAAATTCAATCCAATAGAAGTTAAAAACAAACTGACTGCTATTTTATTACATGCTAAAAATTAGGGATGGGTCTCACAAAAATGAGAGTGATTTTCTTTTTTGTAAAGACCGATTTACTCTGTCTTTAGAGAGCTGCCTTTACTCTGCCCTGTTAGGGCTTTGAGAATATACATAGAGCGTCCTGCCTCTTTTAGACACGCGGAACAGCTTTTCGTATGCTTCAGAGGCCACACCAAAGGGCATCCGGTCACCAAGCAAACGATATCCAGATGGACAGTGGACGGAATTGCGCTAGCCCAGGGTTTTTCCTGGCTCAAAACTAGGCGGAGGTGGTAAAATCCTGGGCCCGTATTCATAAAGAATCTTAATGCAAAGAGTAGCTCCTAGTGACAAAATTCTTAGAAATGTGGGCATTTACTCTTAAAATGAAAGAAAAAAATCCTAGTAAAGAAAAAAGTAATTCAGAAAGAATCTTAACCCTTAAAAGTGGTCTCAAGGTCAAAATTGTTAGGAGCATGGACGAGGACTTTTAAGAGGCTGAAGCAGAGGAGAAAATGGCAGAAAGACGAAGAGGGAGAAGAAATGTGTTGCAGACAATGGATGACAGTGAGTTAATAAGACGCTATAGATTAGATCGTGCAGGGATCATGTTTGTGACAGATCTTATTAGAGACACACTAACATCTCAGACACAGCGCAGAAATGCCATAGCGTGTCACAACCTTCAGTAAGCAGAGTGATCACACACACAATTACAGCACTTTCAGAACGTCGTATTCCAGCAAATTGCCACTTGTTAGGGGACAGTGGTTGTCCTTGTAAACCATGGCTCCTCACAGCTTACCTCCGTCCTGACCAGGGGTCACAGCTAAATTACAACAGGTAACAGTGACAACATACAATTAATGTGTGTGGACTTCAAATTTAGAGAACAACAAATGTGTAGCAGTAGTATATGTAGGCTACTCTACTTCCCATAAATAACCTACCATTATGTTTTGAAAATATCTACTGAATTCTGTTCATTTTCATGAACTCGCAGAGCTCACAAGAAAACACGAGCCGTAGTTGAGCGGGGTATTGGTCAACTAAAGAGGCGCTTTCACATTTTGCATGGAGAGGTGCGACTGGCGCCAGGAAAGGTCTGCAAAGTGATAGCCTGTGCAATGCTTCATAACATCTGTAAAGCTGGACAAATTGCAGACCCTCCCACGGACAATCGGGCTGATGAAGAGGATGATGAAGAATACCCTCCACAAGGGAGGGATCTGTCCCAAAGTGGGAATCCTTACAGAGCCCAGTTTACTAATTTGCATTTCATGTAAGTTACAGTGAATGTAATATAAAAATCGTGACTAAACAGACACACCTCAGCCAACATTTTCATTAGAAAGATATTATGAAGACACACAAAAAAAATATTATTTGTTATTAGTTTTATTTTTGAGTTGCTCAATTTTTAGTTTGTTGTACTCCTCCTGTAGATGGAGTACTCTTTTCTGCTGCTTTAGGACATCCATCAGAAGGCAGGGAATGAGGCGCTTCGGGCTGAGGGTCGCCCATCTGCGATGTCCACGGTCCCCATTCCTCTGCTGAAGGCTCTGTGCTGCTGAAAGGGGAAAACATTTAATCTCTGTTAATTCAAATAAATTTAGGCCAATTTGTTTTTGTTTTTTTCAGTTCATAGAATGCCAGATAGAAAAATGAGAAATGGCCTTGCCTATGTTAAATAAAAATGTGTCTTTATATTGTGTTACTTGGCTGTTGGTTTATTAAAATGACCATTTTTGTAGTTCCACCAGCTGAATCATTGAGCTGTCTGTGCCCTCCTTCAAACCGGTGATACTTGTTTCTGAGTGACCAAAGACCAGGGACGTCGTTAGGCCTATTTTAGGGGGGCCGGAGGTACCCCAAAATGTTCCTAAGCCCCCTAAATGATAAGAACAACTATAACAGTTCGATTTATCAATAACCGTATCCTCATTCATATTTAGACACAACAAATGATATATATCCAACTACAAAAAATAGCCGAAAAGTCAAAAGTTCGACAGAAGTGCCAACTCTCACGCATTCACCGTGAGACACACGCAATTGACACTTTTCACACGCTCTCACGCCACACATCCATACATCCATTTTCTCACGCACAGAAAAATGGCGAAGAAAAGAGGACAAGGAGGCCGACAGACTAGACAGAGGTTACTTTATGATATCAAAGAATCTCAACTCTCAGATTCTGTCAATTTTATTACGAAATTCAAACAATACCGTTTTGGCGTTTGTAAATGTTACGTGACAGATCATTAGCGCACGTGAACTGATCATCTCTACTAGCTAATAGTAAAAAAACACGAACACTGTTGAAAGATACAGTAGTAGGCTACAACTTACCAAAATGTATAGTCCTCATACATAATATCGATCAATCAGTGTTTTTTATCAGCGTGAAGAGGTCAATAACACAGCTGGAGAACAATTATGTCAAATTTACCTCAGGAAAGCCACATGAACATAATATAGGCTATAGCACGTATAAGTTGGCAAGAAAAAAAGAGCTATAGAGAGTTTTTTGCTAAATATGTGTTCTATATTACATATTTATTATATTTTAACATATCATTAAATAAAGTTGTTGTTATTATAATTAAAAAAAACGCATTATATTTAATTTGAGTTATTTTTTACCTTAATTAATACTACCAGCTGATAGGGCTGTCTGTATGTTTACAGCATTAGGTGAGTTGTTTCTTTATTGAGAAAAATTAACGCCTATCTTGAGTACCAAATATTTATCCAAATGAGTCAATATTAAATCAAATCACAATAATTGAATTGAATTGAAATAATAAAAAAAGCGTAGCTTACCAGAAATTGTACTATGCACCATAAAATTTACATATAATTTTACACTAATGCTATACTAAAGCAGCTGAAATGGGCACTTTTTGTGACAGCAACCCTATCATTTTTGTTTAAAGATGTGGCTTAACTTAAGAATTTGAACTAAAATCAGTATTCTTATGATTGCTCTGAACATTTCTGACTAAGTTCAACAAACATGAACATAAACTTAAAAAAATAATTAATAAAAATGTAGGTGTGACGGGGTTGAGACTAGGGTAACAGGGTTGAAGATGGTAACGGGTTTGAAGAGACAAATACAGCTAAACATATATACATAGTTGTTTTTTACTCAAATTCACTGTAAGATTTTCTATAAATGCAAGTTACAAATACCCTGGAGGCTAAGCCCCCCCTGTCTTCCAATCCTAGTGACGTCCCTGCCAAAGACGTTGAACATGGTTCGGTCTACTTGGGACAGCTGTTTAGCAGGTGGTCCCCCTCCTAGAAAACAATACAGTGGACCACATGTACAGTATACATATAATTGTTTGAGATAAGTTTGCCAGCGGTTTAAAAAAGTGTTATAGCGCTCACCTGTGCGTGATGACTCCCGCTTGTGTGCTGCAATTTCCTCTCTGACTTTTGATTGCAACACGTACCAGCGTTTCTCGCAGTCTTCACTGGTGTGCACAAGCAGGGGGAATGAACCGTTAATAGTTTGTGCTATACGCTCCCACGTCTGCTTCTAGCCTATGCTGTGACACCCGGCCCGAATTTTGCTTTAAGAATGGCCTTGTGTTCATCCGCTAACTGGGCTAACAGTAAACACTGTTCCTCTGTCCAGTTGGGCTTTCAAAGTCAAAGTCAAAGTCAAAGTACCTTTATTGTCCCACAAGGGAAATTGGATTTGCAGCAAATACTCCACATAAAACACATAAACATACAACACCACTCACCAACAAAACCAACCAGCAGAGAAGGAATTCACATTTAAGCCCAATGTACATAATGTATAATAAATAAATAAATAAAGTACAGGACACAATCAAGTGCAAAAATACTACAATGCCCCATCGGAGTAAGAGCTCATTCCACCAGAGGCATGGCCTTGTGTTGGGCCTGGTCCAGTGGAGTGTCCATCGGTGATTTTTGTGCGGCGGCCGGCTGGTCCTCGCCATCCACATTTACCAGGTTCTACAATTTAGAAGTCCTTGCTCTGCAGGCACAAGTCTTTCTGTCTAGTGGATTTGTCCTCAGCCGAGCCCAAACCACCATGAACTTCCACCACCTACTATGTGGGGTAACTCTATGGCTATCGCCTATTGCTATAATACCTTCCGACTTACGTGTGAGCCCCTAGCGAAATGATTTTTCCCTATTATGTCTTGGTTCCTCTGGGCTCTGCTAAGGGCTTAAAGGGACAGTTCACTTTGAAATTAAATTTTGGTATGTTTTAGCTTACCTCAAGGGCATCCAAGATGTAGGTGTCTTTGTTTCCGCAGTAGTTTCAATTTTGATATTTTTAGGTCAAACCGTTCTTGTCTGTCAGTCATATAATGCAGGTCTATGGTCACCACCTCAAAGAGCACAATTGAAACTACTGCGGAAACAAAGACACCTACATCTTGGATGCCCTTGAGGTAAGCTAAAACATACCAAAATTTAATTTCAATGTGAACTATCCCTTTAAGGCCAAGTATAACATTATAGTTGTTCCGCAGCCATAGCACGGCATGATCGTATTGGTTCCCCATAACAGCGTCTAGCGATACTGCACGAGTAAAGTATCGAAAGGGAACGTACTCGGTTACTTGCGTAACCTCGGTTCCCTGAGATACGGGAACGAGTACTGCGTGAGTACTGCAACAGTTGTTGAATGTGTGATAAATCGCTTTGTCAGACCAGGTCCAAATATTCCAAAGTAATGCTGAATCTGATTAAAGCTCGCAATAAAGAGCAAAAGAATAAATAAATGGGCTTATCCTGAAAATCTGTCACAAACGAGACTCCCGTGGCTCTTCTGCTTCTGTTCTCTTCCGACTTCTGCTCGCCACCAGAGGGATCCCTCTCCCGAATATTAAACCTCTTTGAACTAGATTTCCCTCTCACACAGCCGGCACTGGTTACCCTTACACCTGACTTTCATCAGAAGATCTCAGACTCTTCATCATTGCAAAGTTTTGTCCTGCCCTGGAGAACATCTCTGAGTGTTTCTTCCTGTTGTGAAGCATCAGAGTCAGAGAGATCCATTTGCAGCGTGATTTATTGAGCAGAGTAGTCAAACAGGCAATGGTCAGAACCAGCAGATACAGCAGTGAAGACAGGGCTAAATTGTAGTACAATACCAGGCAGAAGATCAGGGCAGACAGTCAGAGTCAGAGATCAAAGCAGAGGTAACGTAGGCAGGCAGCAGACAGTAGGGATGGCTGATGCGAAACTGATGTTCCGAAGCTTTGCGAGATCCCGAAGCGCAGATGTTTCGAAACACTGATTCGAATCGTGATTCAAAACACCCATGTCACGTGACTACGGCTAAATGAAGCTTCGGAGTGTTTCACAAGTGTTTCGACAGGTGGCATGGTCCGCCGAATCAGCGTTTGATCAGCGATCAGGGTCGGGAACAGACCACACAATCGCACATCTGTATAAAAGTGAAGTCAACGCATCTTGACCTCATGGGTTTTTGTGAGAGGAGTTTGTCAAAGGCTGGAGAAATTATCTGTAAAAAAAATTAAGTAGGCTAAGTCCTTCCACAGCAAAGAAATTCATATTTTAAATCAATTTTCTATTAAAAAAAAGTGAGACATTGTGGCTTGATTTCTTTTATTAATATTCATTATTCATGACCAAAATAACATTATGCACTGTGAGGAGCCTATAGGTTACAAGCTTCACATATTAGAGAAATACAATAATAAAAAAACTAATTTTTTAATGGCTCGTTGTCAAGGTTGTTTCAGATCAACACCTGCAAGTGACCACTAGGTGTCACCGTTGAGACGGGTGTCAGATTGTTTCAAAGCCTCAACACATAAATGGCCCATTTGCTTCAACTGTTTCATTGCTTCACGAAGCCTCGATCTGCCCACCACTAGTAGACAGGGAGATATCCAGAAACGGGTAGGGTCACAAAACGATCAGGCAGTCACAGGAATAAACGCTCAGAAATGTTCACAATAGCGACACAAGACTTCGCTCAGAGTGTTGTGTGAGTGTGGCTTAAATGAGTTGTTACGTTCCCACTTTAGTCTAGGGGTTTCAAAGAGGGAGTAACAGATGTAACAAAAAGTAAATAAACGTGAGAAATCTCCTTTCCATCTATCCCAGCTCTAATTCTTTTTCACCTATATCACCAAAAGGAAACTGAGAGAAAGTATGCTGAATGAGTTTCTTTTTTAATAAAGGTTCAATCAATATATTTATAAAGCAAACAAAGATCAATAAACAGACAAACAAACTTAAATAACCATATCGTCAGGAGAGGGCCAGGCCAAAATAACAAACAAAACAAGGACTTCCTAAAGTTTAAACCCAGATAACTTACCTAACAAAAATAAATGAGAAATTAAAGACAGTTGTCTTACCTCTCTCCCTGACTAGAAATAAACAGGAAAAAAGTTAAAGAGTGAATACTCCAAACAAATTGGCGCCCAACTCCCTACACGGTTTAAACTCACATAGTTTAAATGGTCGTTGGACTCAGACAACAGGTTTCACCAAAGAATATAAGTTCTCTTTTTAACAGCAATTCACACACAATAATGTCTGTAGCCGCGTTTCCATTACCCTTCAAATTGCGCAAATTGAAATTGCGAATTAAAAATACGCTCAATGGAAACACGTCAATTTCGCAAAAACTCCCGTTTATACGCTCTCATGAGGTGGTTTTTCAGGCAATTCGAAAAAGGAATATTTCGCAAAACTGCAATGGAAACAGTTTTTGCGCATTTACAGTCACCTGACTTAGAAGACGCGGTGTGTTTGAGGTCTATGTATAGCTACGCAAATAGGCCTAATAATTATTTTATATTATTTTATTTTAACATTTAATAGGCTATATTTAGAAGACGCTTTTATGCAAAAAAAGAACAAAGCTGAGTGTGGAGCGTGCACTGCATGGCACGGAGGCGCGGGCGTGAACACTTGCATTTTCCTATCAACAGTGGAAACAACTTAAAAATACTCTATCATTTCTGGCCATACAGAAAATAATAATACATTATTCTCAACTACTTTTATTTGTGTAAACTCACAATAACAAAATAAAACGTTGTGCTTTTGTAAAGTAAAAGAAAACAATCAGACGCACTTTCATGATCTCCGTAAACTGGAGCGCGAGAACTGAAACAAAATATAGGCTAAAGCTTGAAATGTTCACTTTAAAACGAACAAATTCGAATCGAAAGCTAATACCTTCTGATTTTGTAATTCGTATGAAAGGTGCATTTCTCTCTAAAAGCGCATCTGCTTAACAGCGGAGCGGAGATGGAGATGTGATTTTAGCCAAAACAATAGTTTATTAATAGCCTAATATTAATGGCTCTTCTCATTCAGCACTGCGGGAAAACATCAATTCCAGGTTCTAATTTGGTCTTAGAAAACCAGTAAAATCGACATGTTTTCCATATTAATTTGTGACTATTTTAAATGTTAAGGGGCAAAAAGTCATAAACAAAAATCTGAAAATTCGTCGATATTTACTTTTTTGCGCAGCAGTTGGTGTAGCCAGTTCAAATTAAAATTTTGGTGTTCAACTTTGCGTTTTAAAAAGACAACAACCGTTCATTTTCGTTTTTCAATTACGGGTTAAAAAAGGAAAAACGAATGGACACAAAATAGCCTACGTGGATCGTTTGGACAGAATACGAGACAGAGTTCTTTATTAAATTCATTAAAAAAATAAATAATTAGACTATAGGAATTCTGGATTCTAAATCTCAAAGAAATGCCACAATCAAAACCTCGGAGCAGAAATGAGGGCGAAACACTCAGAAACTCCATGTGTCGTTCGCATTATAAGGGTCTTTCCCTGCCATTAATGCTTGGATAACACGCCACGTGTTAATAATAATGTTCCATTAATAATAATAATGTCTAATGCGGTGGCTGTGATATTATATAAACCAACGTCAGTTGCCGTGATTTTGGGAATGACTTATCGCGAGAGAAAAAATGACGTTTTAGTAGCATAACATCGGTTAATGGAAACGCCGTCATTTCGCAATAGTTTTTTATCGATATTTAGATAATAGCGCAAAACATTTGCGCAAATCTGTAATGGAAACGCGGCTTGTGATAGCTGGAGAGGGATTCTGTCAATCACAGTCTCTTTGTGGTTTTATACAGGCTGCCAACAGATAAGCCACGCTCCTGCTAATTGGCATCAGCTGCGGACGATTTGGAGTGCTGCATGAGAGAGAGAGATAGATAGAAAAAGAGAAAACAAAAATCACCAGCACAATTTAAACAAGACTACGTCACAGGACGTAACAGAGTGTTTGAACATCAGGTGCAGGTGTATGGTGTAATCAGTCCAGGGAGATGCATGATGGGAAATGTAGTGAAAAAGTCCATATTCAGGCGAAGGTGCTCTCTGATGGCTGGAGAGGGAGGTTGCAGAGTCTGTGATTGTGACATTTTGTCTTCCCGTGGATTACTCTTGGACTGTTTATCCTCTCTGTGATTCTTTGCTGCCTGCCCTGGACTGTTTTCTGTTGTGGACTGATTTATATAAGCTTGCTGCCCTGACCTAGCCATGCTCCGCCCTCCTACGTTCTTCCGCTCAATTTTCATTTTCCTTCAGTATACTCCGTCTGGGTTTGCGGTATATTCTTGGGTTTTCTCCGGCCAATTTTTTGGCGGTCCAATCAGTGAACAGAAGGAGTGGCTGAGAACAATGACGTTGGGCGCTAGTTTCATAGATATCATATAAAGGCTAGATGGCTCAAGGCGGAGTCACTTCCGGCATCACCGGCGGCCATCTTAGGACAGGACTCTGTGAATTAAGGTGAGTGAGCAGCACGCACACAAATCCTCTTATCTCGCTGAAATCTGGACGGATTTACAAACGGTTTGGTTTCTTACAAACGTTATTAACGTGGCTATAATTCTGAATGCTTAAACATTTTGAACATAATTATTCATATGTATGCAGTATAATAGCTACATCTCTGACGTTTATAACAAACCAAACCGTTTGAAAATCGGTAGAAAATTGAGCAACTTATGGTTATTTAAAAGTACATGCACCATGTTATGAGTGAGCGAGCACCCTGTCGTAAGATGGCCGCCGTGTGCGGATGTCGAGCTCCATTGGCCAGCAGCGCGGACGAGACATCTAGCCTTTATATGATATCTATGGCTAGTTTGAGTTGTAGGTTACGTCACGACCAAACGTTAGCGATTGGTTATGGCAGATCCAGAGTGACTCTGGGCAGATCCAATCGTTTTAAACTTCAACAGAGTACCCGCCTTCAAGGAAGTTAACGCTTGTCAATGGAGAGTGGCCAGACTCTCTTACAAATGAAATGTACGAGAGTCTGGTAGGACCAGGCTAGCCCTGACCTCACGCCTGTTGTGTTTGCTGACTATGAAATACATTTTGAACAACTACATCGTTTAAAACGATGGATTAAATATTTACAAACTGTTTGTTTGAACTTTTTAGGGTTAGATCTTATTAAAAAGGTTGTTAAATAGAGCTTAATTAATACCATTGCCTGTTTGCATTAAAATAATGAGACCTGACCAGCAATGATACTAATAATTGATCCAAGGTCTACTAAAGTTAAAAGGCAATATGGGGTGTTTAGTTTTTTATTCTCTCATTGTCTGGAGACAGAATGTTGTGAGAAGATTATTATGTGTAATGTGAAGGTTTAAAGCAGGGGACTGTCCGTGTTATGAGATGATGCACACCGAAAGGAATGGTAAAGATGGATTGTATTATTTTTTTTATTAATTAGCATGATCATCTTCTAAATAAAAAGAGCCAGTTTGTGAAGTCATTGCGTTTGAGAGAAAGGACCACAGGTGCTTAGGAGGCTATAGTTCTCGTCCTGGAGCGTCGGTCAGACACAGGACAGGAGGCAGAATCAGTTTGAACACTTTACTGAACTTTCTTCGGCAGCACAGACATTGTGAGTCACCATTCCTTAACGTATTAATCTGTACAGTACAAAAAATTATATACATGTTTGAATAATATAAGCGCAACACTTAGGCTAAATCAGTTACAAACAACATGCATAAGCATTCTGCAATGACGTTCATTCTTTGCTAACTACACGGCATGACTCATATCTCTCGAGTGGATTTATGACCCAAATACTCGATTATTCCTAGATATTCACATATTTAATCGATTTTAAACAAGTAAGGGATAAAATGAAACTCACTTTTCTCATAAGGACTTACATAGTTATTCATATTCAACACAAACACTGCACCGTGACTTCTGTTACAGTCTTGCTGTGGAGAGTGCAGCTGTTTATGTCATGCGCATTTCTCGAGTGATCACTTACAGCGCATCCGCCAGTGGCCACTAGATGGCGCCTTTGCACTACCTTTGTAACACATTGGGCCCTATCTTGCACCCAGCGCAATTGACTTTGTACACCGACGCATGTATCATTCCTATTTTGCACCCGCGCAAAGCGCGTTTTTTCCTCCACAGAAGCACGTCGCTAAACTAGGGAATGAACTTGCGCTCCCTGGGCGGTTCAGCGCAAAAAAGGAGGCGTGTTCCAGCGCAAACGTTCCTTCATGCTATTTTGCAGGTTTAGAAAACAGGTGCGCCACTAACCAGGAAAAAATGGTTTAAAGTCAGTCGCGCGTAGCGCATGTTAGTCATATGCTATTTTAAGGGCGCATGCTTGGCCATAATCAATGTAGCGTGTGCACAACGCGCATACACTTTGATTCTCTCATCTACACAGAAGCAGCAGTTTTAATTTTTGCAAATTATACATTATTACGATAGATAGATAGATAGATAGATAGATAGATAGAAAATTTATTATAAAAGCATACATCTAGCTTACACATTTACCCAAATCATCATACGCCTTTTTAACCGAAGTTAATTTGGGTGTGTTTCTCCATCCCCAACGTCCCTGACGAGAGCGTTGCTCTCCTTGGCTGTGAACCGCTCCTGGCGCGCGCCTGGCAAATCCGCCGTTATAATAGGAATCCGCCATGGAACAAGCGCGCCTGCTCTTAAAGGGAATGTGAGATGACGCTCTGATTGGTTTATTTCACGTTACGCCCAAACCACACCTATGAATAATGAAGCTACTTCAGACCAACCCATTTTAGATTTGCGCCTGGCGCAAGAGTCATTTATCCCGCCGGGAAAATAGCAACAGCGCCAAGACCCGCCCACAAAGTTACTTGCGCTTTGCGCTTTGACACTTGCGTTTCAGATCGTTAAAATAGGGCCCATTGTGTCACTGGCGCTGCTGTAGAAGCTCCTGCACTGCTACAGGAACTGTCAGCGTTTCTGAGAAGCTTATGACTGCACGTGCATTGGCTGGTCTAGCCTGAAAAATAACACTATTTGAGCATATGAAACAGCATTTGGGACAGTTCATGTCCGATTTTGTTGCTTATTTGAAATGTTTTATACACTTATTTATATATAAAAACAAAGAAAAGAAATGCTATATTATTATTATTATTATTTTCAAAATGACATTCCATATTTGTTCCCATACAGAAATAGCTTCAGTAACCCGGCTGGGCTCTGGTTATGAGTGACTGATGCTCAGCACTGGCACAGGTATACTGTTAAAGCTCTGCCTCTGGGGTAAAAGAAACATAATAGAGAAAAAAAAGTCTACTATGTTGAGATATTAAAAGATTAAAGGAGTCACCTTGAAAAGAAGGGCCAACTATTTGGCATTTAAGTTAGTTTGGTTATGGTTAGAAAAAGGAATCACACACACCAAACCACAACAAGTGCAGTGTACGCTGTAGTGAAGAGTTGGTGGATGAAGGTCACCAGAGCTGATTCATATTAAGCTGAAAGAACCGAGTGACTATTACATCAGCTATGATTTAGAGACTTGTATGAGAACGGCAGACGTGTGTCTACAGTCGGAGCGGCTGGGAAGACCAGAATCTCTCCTAAAAGAGAAAGACATGAAACTGACATTTCCTGTGAAATCCATGAAATCTGACAGCTCAAATTGAAATCATTATATAAACGTACCGTTGTGAATCAGGGTAAAGCAAGGAGACGGTGTTGATTTTGATCATATATTGCTCAATAATTGATTTTTATTTTTAACCAAAACATCTTCCATACTGCAGCTTTAAATTCCACCATGAAAGCCTGTGCATGACTTCCTAGATGTAGTTCACAAGACAAAATAACTGCATTTACAGAAATGTCCCTAGTTTGTCCTGAACAGTTAAACTGAACATCACAATTCAGAAAAATCCTGCAACTCTGGTTTTCCAGCATCTTCTGCATATTTCTAAAAACAATCACACTAACAGACATGTGTGTGTGTGTGTGTGTGTGTGTGTGTGTGTGTGTGTGTGTAAGTCGCATTATTCTCTGTCAATTGCCTAGTAATAATTAATACAAAATGAGGTAAACAGTTTATTTTTTTAATATAGTGTATATAATTGCTGCCATAATAACAGACCATTTCAAATGTTTACGTGCTTTTTTTCTTTATCTTTTGAGCGGTGATGAAATATTGTTCTGTAAATGCTTTCCAGCATTTCAGTAATACAGTAATAGCCTACGCTAGATCTTTTACATGCATACGAACAGTTATTGTACGGTGCTCTGCAGTGGTCAAAAAGGAATTAAACAGTGAATTTTGAATTAATCTCTTCTTGTAAACTCAGAGATGTGGATTCGGACGTCAATTAAATTACCACACGACCTTGGTGTTTGTCAAAAACAGTAGGGTGACCATACGTCCTCTTTCTAGACCCAAAAAATGCGTCCGGCCAGGATTTTTCTAAATCGCCCAAAATGTCCAGGATTCGGCTTTTGCTTTCTACAGTCGCCGTTTTGGCTTAGCTTTAGTTCCCGCCGGGCGGTCATGTGTGTAGCGCAAACATTGGTTAAACTGCATCTTAATCTTCGCCCTCAGCACACGAGCACAAGAGACGCTTGCTTGTCAACTGTGGCACATCCGGAACCGCGGACAAGAAAGCCCAAATGTGAATTCACAGATGATTTACTGAGAACATTCCTGTGCTTTCGTCTCGGTCTGGATCTGTGTAAAGCAGAATACATGTCCTGCAACACTGGCACGTACGTGTCAGTGTCAAATAAAGGTGCTATAGCGACCTAGAAGCCCTCATATACAAGAGAACATCAGGAGGACAGAAATGCATTTTTACTGAAATAGTGCTGTAGATTTTATTTAATTTTAAACTATGGCCATGAAAAGAAAGAGTGTGATGTAAAAGCTAAAAAAAAAATTACCTAAAAATAATGGGCCAAAATGTGAATGGAAAGTATTTATTACTTTATGTATTAACACATTAATATATGCTGTAGAAGTGCAGTTCATTATTAGTTCATGTTAACAAGTAATTTTAATCAGTTATTGTATCGAAAGACGTTACAACTTTAATTTTAAAGAGGGAAAAGTCATGAGAAAAAGTCTTGGTTGAATATCATTTCAGAGTTAGATACATACAAAGATAAAAAGATACATACAATAATGCACACGTATTAATGTGTTTGTTCTTGGCATTTTTATATTATTATGATTAGTTAAATGATTGTGAACACAAATTAGGATTTAGGTTTTTTGACAAACAGTAACACCGACTTTGGACCGCGTCGCCTTAATTCACAAATAGGCTACCTACACAATGACAAACTATACTATTTTATATGCGTACGGCAGTGAGCTGTTGATTTATAAACAAAAACATCTTAATTTAAAACGGCAAACCAGCGAACTGCTATAGCCTAAGTTAACAGTTAAGTTACATTAAACTTTATTGTAAGTTCAGTAAACTGAGAAAATATTAACTAGTTCAACCCCTTCCTCGATGAAACGAATAACTAAACGCATAATAACATGCAATATTGACACGTAATGCTGCATATTTCATTTATATGACTTTAAAATGTCAAAACATCACTTACCTGAATGTACACAGTCGTGAGGAAAGCAGAGTAAAAGGCGTCAGCTGCCCAGCGTCGCACTCAAAGTCGCGCTGTAGTCTCACTCCACCAATAGGAGGGAAGATGCAGAGCAACCTGAGGTGTGGAACGGCGGATGTTTGCGGCACTTAATTTCAGGATTCCTGTGTTTTTCCACGTATAAGCCAAATGTTTACCACAAGTCGGTGTTTCTCACTGTGTGCCATATCTCAACCACATATGGCTCTCATGTGTTCGTTGTTATCTGGGCCATATACCTCAAAATCAGTTGTGAACCAAGAGAGCATTTCCCGCAGATTTTAAAGTTATGGCAAAACAAATATGGCTACAATTTGGCCCATATCTGTTCAGCCATGCCACATCTAGGCCATATGTGCCAGATAATACCCAAATGTGGCCCAAACGTAATTGCTATCTGGGTTGTCATCGGGTCCAGGCGAAGGTTCCTCATCAGATCTGGATACGACCTGGATCCTTCAGGCTGAAAACTTCGGGATAAACACAGACACTAAAATTAGCGTAGATGCCATTCTTCTCATGATGTAACGAGTACATCAGGATTTATGGGAAGTGTTCCCGGTTCCAGCTGACCAAATCTATGCAGCCTAACATTGAATTATAGAAGTCTATAATGTATTATGTGAATGCTATGTCAAAGAGATGTGTCTTTAATCTGGCTTTGAACTGACAGAGTGTCTGCTTCCCGGACAATGGTAGGAAGACTGTTCCAGAGTGTTGGTGCTAAATAGGAAAAGGATCTACCGCCAGCAGTCGATTTTGATATTCTAGGTGTTATCAACTGGCCGGAATTTTGAGATCGCAATAGACGTGACGGACTATAATGCGTTAAGAGCTCGCTCAAGCACTGCGGAGCTAAACCATTTAGTGCTTTGTTAGTAATCAGCAATATTTTAAAATTGATGCAATGTTTAATAGGGAGCCAGTGCAGTGTTGACAGAACTGGGCTAATATGATCATACTTCCTGGTTCTGGTAAGAACTCGAGCTGCTGCGTTTTGAACCAGCTGTAGTTTGTTTATTAAGCGTGCAGGGCAACCACCCAGTAGAGCATTACAATAATCTAGCCTTGAGGTCATGAACGCATGAACTAACTGTTCCGCATTTGTCAATGAGAGCATATGGCGTAATTTAGATATATTTTTAAGATGGAAAAATGCAGTTTTACAGATACTAGACACGTGACTTTCAAATGAAAGATTGGTATCAAAGAGCACACCCAGGTTCCTAACCGACGACGAAGACTTAACAGAGCAGCCATCAAGTGTTAGACAGTATTCTAGATTATTACATGAGGAAGTTTTTTGTCCAATAATTAGAATCTCTGTTTTTTCAGAATTTAGAAGTAGGAAATTTTGATGTTTGGTTATGATTAGAAAAAGGAACACACACCAAAACCACAACAAGTGCAGTGTACGTTGTAGTGAAGTGTTGGTGGATGAAGGTCACCAGAGCTGATTCATATTAAGCTGAAAGAACCTAGTGACTATTACATCAGCTATGATTTAGAGACTTGTATGAGAATGGCAGATGTGTGTCTACAGTCGGAGAGACTGGGAAGACCAGAATCTCTCCTAAAAGAGAAAGACATGAAACTGACATTTCCTTTTGAAATCTGACAGCTCAAATTTAAATCATTAGTATAAACTTACTGTTGTGAATCGGGGTAAAGCAACGAGACAGTGTTGATTTTGATCATGTATTTTCTCAAGAATTGATTTTTGTTTATTTCTAACCAAAAAAAAAAAAAACAATTCTTCCATGCTGCAGATTTAAATTCCACTATGAAAGTCTGCACGACATACTCTTTCTGTCACAGGAATTAAATTAAATTAAATTTATTTTCATTTAAAAATGAAAACATGACTTACAAGAAGAGTAACATGACCATATGTTCACCAACACTACAGAAGAACACACATAAATGTTTGTTTGTAAACATAAGGTTACTGTACATACACCTTACAGAATATTTATGTAAATATTTAAAATTAAATAAGTGGGATCATGAAAATGTCATGTTGTTTTTTATTTAATGCTGCCTCAACTAAGCTACTTCACTTTACAGATGTTTAGATGTAGTCCACAAGACAAAATAACTGCATTTACAGAGATGTCCCTAGTTTGTCCTGAACTGTTAAACTGCCCATCACAATTCAGAAAAATCCTGCAACTCTGGATTTCCAGCATCTTCTGCATATTTCTAAAAACTATCACACATCAAACAGACGTGTGTGTGTGTGTGTGTGTGTGTGTGTGCAATCTGGGAGTGGAGATACCCCACAAGAATGATTTTTTTTTTTTTTTGGTTAAGAAAAAGAATGGCAATAAAAACACCAAGCCTTTAAAAGCAGTATCCAGCTTTATTAAAAGCAATATCCAAATGGTATATGCCATAAAGTAAAACGTGAAAAAAAAGATATGAAAAAAACAAAACTGCTATTCATTAGCCTACATGAATACTCCAAATGCATGAGTACAGAATGCAGCTATTATGACTTGTGAATCAAACACATTAGTAGACTTTGGTTACACTATGACAAGACTGAGCACCCTTTTTTTTTTTCTTTTTTTTTTTTTTATAAAATTTCCCAAAGCCTGATTTAGCCACCATATTGAAAGATTTGCAGTTCGGAAGAATGTGTGAGATTTTAAGAAGAACTTTCAAAAGATTTAAAGTAGGATTCTTTCTGTTTCTTTTAATCATAAAGACAAAGTTTCAATAATACCATAATGAATAGTGTTGCAATTTGTAGTTACATCATCTGAAACTGAAAAATCTCTTTGCTATATAAAAACAATTTTAGCTTAATTTTAAGCAAAGCATGCAGATATCTGAGTAATTTTTTGAGAAGTTATAATTAAGGTATTTAACTGAAGCACTTGATTATTCTTGGAGTTAAACCATCCTGATATGTTTTCATGATTGAGCGGGTGGCAGTGGGACTTCAGTCGGAGGTTTTGGCTCATCGTCAATCTTTAAATCACGGCAGAACAACACTGGTTCTTGACCGATACCCAGTTTGTACTGCCACAGATATACAGACTCGTTTGGCTTCAGCTCAAATGTGAGTGTTTCTTCCACTTCAGTTGCTTCGTTCCAGGTTTCTTTTTCAGTGCTGACGTGTGAGCCTCCATATTCTGCAGAAAAGGAGAACTGAGCCTTCGCAATTAGCTTGGCAAGATCTCCAGTTTCAGCTGAGACTGACGCGGCTATCTTCCAGTTGTGTGTGATCTCAGACATCTTCTCCTTATCGTATCCAACCTTTTTATTGATTTTCTTTTGCCATGTCACTGGTGTTTTGCTGTCATTAGTTATAGTTTTAATATTCTCCCACGTGCCAAAGGTTGGGCCTTTAGTTACGGACAGCCCACCAGGAAGGAAGTTAACAACATCGGGATGAACAGAATAGACACCATCGCGCTCATCTTTGCTGAGGTCAGTACCGGTGTAAAACTCAACTCCCCAATCTGAGACTGGCTTTAGGAAGGAGATGAACCCTTTTACGCCCCAGTAATAGAGGCCGTTTCTGAGCTTGGGATTCAGCTTGTGTACTACACCTTCCGAGTCTGTGTTCAAGTTTTTTGTTTCTCGGTAAGTGCCCTTTTCTTGGAAGATGATGAAAAACTTGCCAGAATTTGCAAAGTAGTGGTTTCCACCCTGGCAGTTGGAATGAAGGCTGAAAACTTTGGCATCGCTGTCTGTCGTCAGGTTCTTGACTCTGCGGTAGGAATTGCCCTTGATGATGTAAAAGGAGCCATCTTCATCTCCAAGGTAGTGGTCTCCATTTTGGCAGGAAGTGTGCAGACTGAAAATAGAGATGTCTAAACCTTTATTTAAATCTTTTGACATCATAAAGCAGCCGAGATCAGAGCGGATTATATAATAACACCAGTCGCCCATTGCACAGATGTCAGTGCCTTTTGCTTTGCTCTTGGGAATAATGCCTTTCATCGTGCCTGAACCTGCAACACAGAATAAACCAAAAATTAAATCTCCACACCAGATGAATGCTGTTACTCTAGTCCTTCTATAGATTGAGCTCACTGATTACCAAAACAGCTTTATAGGAAAAATGAAAGCTAACTGATGAAATAAAAGCTCAGGATTATATCAGTGCATTTAATCATCTAGCAGAAGAAGGACTTTTTTGTCGAAATGAACCTCTTCAACTTGAGGATTTAAGACTGTCACGGTTTATGAATTCGCTGTCTCTTTTCTCGTCTCGTGTTTATGTGTGTGTGTGTGTGTGTGTGTGTGTGTGTTCATGTGGGTGTGGTCGCTGTTCTCGGCCACTGATCCGCACACCAGCTGATTCTGATCAGCGTACTCTATTTAGTCTCTCTGTTGTCGCATTGTCTTTGTCAGAGCATTGTGGATGTTCCCGCTTGTGAGAAACTTCATGAAACTTCCTCAGTTGATTACTTACACAAGTATATAAAAAAATGTATTACAAGGTTTTGTTTTTTTAAATTTGTACTTTTAATTATGCAAATTATGCATTATCTTATTAAATATGTGCATTTTGCATGTATTTTCGGGTAGATAAATCTGAACATATGATAAAGGCAGGTGCAAAATTCTTATTTCATTTTGTTTAGTCATAATATGAAAAAAAAAAAAAATCAGAGGTATTTCAGGATATATGCTTTCATTACCTAGGAAATCAAAATATACTGTCCATTTTTTTTTATTAAAATGTGACATAAATAAGGCCAGGGATGATTTATTAACAAATCCCTCTGAAAATATCTTCAGACTACTGTTAAGTTTATAACTGGAAAGTTTGGTGTATAAGTGCTACATAGGCTGATATTTTTGTACTGGAGAATTACAAAAAACTCATTTTGAGAAAATGGAATTTAAAGATTTAAATAGATGAATTTAATAGATTTCTATTGGAAAAAAATTGCTTTAAAACAGAATAAATGCTTAGGCCTATGGGTGGGAATCTCTAGGCACCTCACGATTCGATTCAGAGGGTAACGATTATCGATTATTAATGAATATTAAATTAAATTATGAAATTATTGTTTTACTACTTGGTACTTTTAAAGCAAAGTATTTATGATGACCCATAACGAACTTACTTCCAATAATTCCTATATTAATTTTATTAATAAAACAAATGGAAGTGATTTGGCAAGTCAACTGTAAGGTTACATTTGCCAGCATTATGTCCCAACATTGCTGAGAACCAACAGGAAAATAAATGTGTGCCTTTACTAGCAGCGTACTTGTAGTAAATTAATACAAACTTCAGCATATTCTGAATCTCTAGCATTTAATAATAGACTTCTAACCAACATCCTCTTGTTATTTCAATTAAGCAATATAATCCTTCAGACAAAAAACATTTTGCTGTAGCAAATTCACAAACAGTTTTCGTTCAAAAATATAGAATTATGTACCAGCAGCTATCATAACGTATAATGCTTGTGGACTTACGCATATTCTGAATAATTAGTAACATACTAAGCCTCTCTTATTCACAGCTCAATAACTAGATGTACCGCATGGCGGTACAAAATATGACAGCCGCTCAGGCCTGCACTGGCTTTCAACGCACCGCTCCGCCTCTTCCTGTACACGCGAGTCTGGTAAGACCCATGCCAGTGTCAACGCCGAGCTTCTCCGCCTCCTCACTATGGTCGTCGACAACCTGGGCCTCGAATGGTCCCCGGCTGTGGTGCCCGCACCGAACAGGCTCGACGGGTTCTTCCTACCCAGCCGCCGCCACTCGCCAGCGTCCAGACCAGCGCCTTTTCTGCCCGAGCTCCACGCAGAGCTCTCTAAGTCGTGGGACGCTCCAGTTTCAGCCAGACTTCGCTCTCCAGCCTCGTCGACCCTCTCGCACGTGGACGGAGCCACGGAGAAGGGATATATCCACATCCCTCCGGTTGAACAGGCGGTCGCAGCGCACCTTTGCCCCCCATCCGCGAGATGGCGCTCAAAGTCTGCCTTCCCGTCTAAAGCCTGCAGGACCACTTCAGCCTTTGTCAGCCGCGCTTTCTCCGCCGCTGGCCAAGCCGCTTCAGCCCTGCACACAATGGCGGTTCTTCAGATCTTCCAAGCCGATCTCCTCCGTCAGCTGGACGAGAAGGGCCCGGATCAGACCGCCTTGACGGACCTGCGCAGCGCGACGGACCTCTCCCTTCGCGCTACAAAGATCGCAGCACAGGCTATCGGGCGTTACATGGCCTCGCTCACCGTCACAGAGCGCCACCTCTGGCTAACGCTCGCCGACATGGGAGAAACTGAGCGGTCCGTTTTCCTCAACGCCCCGCTCTCCCCCACCGGCCTCTTCGGCCCTGCAGTGAGCGGCCTTGTGGATCGTTTTTCAGAGGTGCAGAAAGCTTCGCAGGCCATGAATCTCTTCCTGCCTCGCTGCTCGAGTTCCGCTGCAGGCCGCTCTCAAACACAGCCTCCTGCACGCAGCTCTACTCAGCGCTCGTCTCGCCCTCCGCCTTCGCAGCAGCGTCAACGTGGCCGCCCCAGGTCGCTTTCAACCAGCCAGCACAGGCCGCCTCCCCCGCGGGGTCCCCGGCCTAGGGTTTCGCTGAAACCTGAGCCTGCGAAGTCCTCCTAGCACGCGCTGGGAGGAAAAGACGGCTGAGTCCCGCCGCGGCCGGACCACCGTCCAAGCTCGTCTGCCTTCCTCTGCCAGTCCCCTTAGTAAAGGCTACTGCAGTAGTGTTTTCCGCAGCCAACGAGCCAGTTCCACAACTCGCTCGCCTGCACCCAAACGCCGTTTTTACGGCGACCCAGATAAATCGCAAAAAGAGCACAATGTCTGGTCATTTCGGCTCACGCCGACAGTGTTATGAGTGTAGTAAATATGCCCACGCCCCAGTGTTCATGTCTACACACAAGCACGATCTCCCCTGTGTGTCCCACAGAGCACACTCACATAAAGCGTGCGGTTGCCGCTCGAGTGTTAAATGTAGGAAATGTGCCCACTTCCCAGTGCTCACGCCTACACACTGCCCGCTCTGTTTCACATACTCAGGGTCTAGATCTCATAAAGCCCCTTGCCACCGGCCGTGTTTTAATAAAGAGTCTTGTGCCCGCTCCCCAGCGCTCACACTCGCTTGTAAACACCCCCATGACCGCCCCGCATTCGCGCTTCGGGCTGCCCACTACAGCGCGCTCTCAGTCCCTAGAGACCGTGTCTGTGAGCACTGCTCAGCCAGTTGTCGCTATCAGTGAGCCCCCGTTCCCCAGCACCGACAGCGCGCGCGCTCTCTCGCCGCTTCGGGTCTCCTGCCCCGCGCAGAGCAGCGGGCGAGACCCAGAGGCCATTCGACCCCTAGCTATGAGTGCAGATGCAGGGAAAGCTATCCCGGGCGTGTCGAAATGGGTACTGAACACAGTAATACGGGGCTATTCGCTACAGTTATTTCGCAGTCCTCCGCGCTTTTGAGCGCGCGTCGAGACGGAGGTGAACACAGAAGCAGCCCATCTGCTTCATACAGAAATAGCGAAACTATTGCGCAAAGGGGCGATAGAGAGAGTTCACCCTTCTTTAACCGAGGCAGGTTTTTACAGCCGTTATTTCCTCGTTCCCAAGAAGGACGGAGCGCTCAGACCTATATTAGATCTGAGATATTTGAACAAAGCTCTCATGAGCCGGTCGTTCAAAATGCTCACGACCAGACAAATCCTCGCGCAGATTCGCCCGAGGGACTGGTTTATCCCTCTCGATCTGAAAGACGCATACTTTCAGATTCAGATTATACCCCATCACAGGCCATTCTTGAGATTCCAGTTTTGGTTCCCAGAGCTGATGGCGCTGTCAGAAACAGCCCCGTGGCCGATCCCGGTGAGAAGAGACCTTCTCTCTCAAGCCCGAGGCTCAATTCTACATCCCCATCCAGAGCATTGGTCTTTGCATGCGTGGGTAATCAACGGATATTCGTTGATCTGCCAGAAGGGGTAGTTAACACGATCGCGCAGTCCAGAGCTCCCTCGACGAGGCGGCTCTATGCGTCTAAATGGTCAGTGTTTAACAAATGGTGTGCGGGTAGGAGTCTAAATTCTCAATCTTGTGGGGTTCCACAGGTCTTGAACTTCCTCCAAGAGCTCTTGGACGCGGGCAGGTCCCCCTCCACGCTCAAGGTTTATGTTGTTGCGATTGCTGCGCTCGCCGACTCGGCGCGCGGCCGCGCATTGGGAAGAAATGAACTCATCACCCGCTTCCTCCGAGGGGCCAGGAGATTGAATCCTCCACGGCCGCCTTCGGTACCCATCTGGGATCTGTCTTTGGTCCTAGAGGCCCTAAAAGCTTATCCCTTTGAACCCCTGGACTCGGCGGAGTTGAAATACCCGACGTTTAAATCCGTTTTTCTGTTAGCCCTGGCTTCAGTAAAACGCGTGGGTGACTTACATGCGCTATCAGTTAGCGCGACGTGTCTTGAGTTTGGACCTAATGACTCGATAGTCATTCTCAAACCAAAGCACGGCTATGTCCCCAAGGTGTTGGGTACTCCGTTCAGAACTCAAGTTATTTCCCTCTCAGTCCTGCCGTCCGGCAGTAGCCTCCTTTGCCCTGTCAGGGCACTAAGGTGTTATGTCACACGCTCCGCCGCCTTCAGGCTCTCGGAGCAGCTCTTTGTTTCGTTTGGTGGGCGCACCAAGGGTCTCGCCGCCTCGAAACAGACGCTATCCAGATGGATAGTGGACGCTATTGCAGCAGCTTATGCGTCCAAAGACCTGCAGTGCCCAGAGGCATGGCCTCGTCGTGGGCATGGTCCAGCGGAATTTCCATTCATGACATTTGTATGGCGGCGGGCTGGGCGTCCCCCTCTACATTTGTTAGGTTCTATAACCTGGAAGTTCCCGCCCTGCAGGCTAAACTTCTGTCAGTCTAGTCGGGTAGATGCCCTGCTTATGTGTGCGCAGGCTAGTTACTCGATTTAGCTCTCCTGGTCGAGCTGCACTTTGGGGTATGTAAGTAATATATAGACCCGTGTTGGGTCTATATGACACACGTGTTGGCCCGCCCCGCTGGCCACCTGTTCTTTCCACTTCTATGCTCCTCGGGCTTCCGGGAGTTTTGTGTGGATGCAAGGCGCGCACGGCATTGACAATGGGGCTTACGCAAATACGAGAGAACCTCTCGTAAGAGAACGATACTTGGTTACTCACGTAACCTCGGTTCTCTCTAGAAGAGGGAACGAGTATTTGCGTTCCCTGCCGTGCTCACGCCACGAGCTCATGTCGCTTCATTCGACAGAAACCAGAGTTTTAGCCTCCGAGCCCTCCTTATATACGCTCTGACGCCGCCCATTCTGGCAGGCTGTGACGCGCTATGGCGCACGCGCCCTCATTGGGCGTGACGTCACGCCGGGCTCACTGGTAGGCTTAAGCAGTTGCCGCGCGGCAGCCAATGAGCGCACAGTATTGCCCGCTCTAGCTCTGCTAAGCTGCCTACTGCACTGCGTTGACAATAAATGAAAATTAAGGATAATTTTTTGGCTTCAGTATCTCGAGAAAAAGATAACTTTTCCCGTAGCGTAAGCTAGCTTACGCAAATACTCGTTCCCTCTTCTAGAGAGAACCGAGGTTACGTGAGTAACCAAGTATCGTTTTCCCTACATAATGTATTACAAAAATGAGTTTCAAAAACACACTTATTGTGTTCAAGCAAGTCTTTTTCATGCTACATCGGCAGTTTGTTTAATAATTCACAGAGTTTGTAGGACACTTGTAAAGTGTGTGTATTTCATGTAATGTCCATAACGCTGATAAAATGTATTCATAGGATGTAAAATATTATATGAAATGTGAGGATTTTTCAAGAATCAGAAGACAGAGGTTACATTACATTGTGTATTCTTACTCCCCAATATTTTAAGGAAGAACATTTATTTTTTTCACGATACATTATTCATTCACAAAGAAACTTGGTGTCCTTAAAGGTTGGACTTATTTGTTATTCCTCTTTTTAGTCAACTTTAGCATGGGTGTGTAAAATTATGCACACAACTGTAAATGGCATTAAAGGCAGTTTTAAATAATTGTGAAAAAACACAAACACCAAATAACATTTACTTCATGAACAATATATGAAATACATGAAAATGCTGATAAAAAAGCAAGTCAGTTATAATGTTTCTTTGTAAACCTATACTACAGTGACATTATTGAAAGGTGCACGAGGTATTGTTATAAATGTTGAATGTCTATTATTGATCTGTAATTAACTACATTTGCTTACTAACTAATATATTTTAACATATAAACATGTCAAATTCAACAGCAACACATTTCCAATGTGGTACTTACATATAATGTCAGTTGTCCTCAGGGTTAGGGTGTGTTGTGAAATTACTAATTTCCCATGTACGGCATTCAGAAGAAACCGCAAAACCATATGTTCGTTAACAGAAATCTCAAAAGCCATAAGATATTTGACTTTGCAATAAGATTTATGTCATCAAATGATAACAATGGATAACATCCATGCAAAGTATCAATATGAGAAATACAAAGTCCTGCTATAAAAGAGCCTTTTATAGTGTTATGTTACACATAACACATAACCATAACGCAACCTTCTGAGTGAGTCCAATATGTGAGTGAGTTGACCTTTTAATGACTATAGTTAACTGAAGTGTCTAAGAAAATTATCTTGTCAGGGTTTGAATTATGTAGGTTTTGGAGTATGTACAGTTATAACTGTGTGAATGTGTGTGTGCCTGCTGCATATGTATATGTTCCAGTTTATAACTGTGTGAATGTTATAACATGTTGCAACATTACAAGAGGGGGTTGTATGTCCATGAATGTGTGTGTTTATCTCAGCAGAAAAGACATTTCAACATCAACATCAAACGTGTGTGCATGGGTGTGTGTCTGTGCGTGTGGATGTCAGTGTGTGTGCATGCTTGCATTTGTTTGTATTCCTGCATGTGTGTAACGAGGACGCTGAGGCTGAGTGGGAATCCATGTGCAGAAGTTTATTAAAGAAAGTTTCCACAGACAAATACGATGAGGCAGGCAGAGGGTCAAAACCAAGGTAGCAGTCAGATCTTTCAACGTACAAAGGGGAATTCCAAAAGGCAAGAGTGAGTAGGCAGGCAATAGGTCCAAGCAAAAACATCAGTCCGATCAGGCAACCAAAACAAAGGGGATAATCCAGAAAATCGATAAACAGAGGACCAGGCAGAATCATACACAGTAGACAGGCAGGATAAACAGGAAAATAACACTCGGTAAGGCAGATAACTGGCAATACTTCGCAATGAGTACAAGAATGGTCTCTGGTTAAATAGCAGTCAAACAGGAAATGAGTGCAGAAGAAGCAGAGGGAGTGGAACACAGTCAGTACTCAGGCGAGGGCTCCCTCTGCTGGTTTGGCATTACAGAACCCCCTCCTCTAGGAGCGACTCCTGGAGCTCGACGTGGGCGTCCCCGTGGTCGTGGCGCTGGTCGGTCGGGTCTGGCTCGATGAAATTCCTCGATGAGAGATGGATCCAAAATGTCCCGGGCAGCTACCCACGATCTCTCCTCAGGTCCATAGCCCTCCCAGTCCACCAGATATTGGAGCTGACCCTCTCTTCGTCGTGAGTCTAGTAACTCATTCACTTGATAAGCAGGAGTTCCATCAATGTCCAATGGAGGTGGTGGTTCTGGGGTCTCATGGCCAGGGTCAGCATTCAGGTGGACCGGTTTGAGGAGGGAGACATGGAAGGAGGGAGAGATTCGGTAGTTATCAGGAAGCTCCAATTGGTAAGTGACCTCATTAATTCTCTTAAGAATCTTAAAAGGGCCAACATACCTTGGACTGAGCTTCCTGCTTGGCAGCCGTAACTTGATGTTCTTTGTCGAGAGCCAGACCCGTTGTCCTGGTTGGTAGGGAGGATGTGGGCGACGTCGTCTGTTGGCCTGGAACTCCTGTGTTCTCACGGCCCGCTGGAGACGGACGTGTGCACTGTCCCACACCCTCTCGCTACGTTGAATCCAGTCGTCCACCGCTGGGACTGAGGAAGGTTCGCCAGACCACGGGAACAAGGGAGGTTGGAACCCCAGGACGCACTGAAAGGGGGTCAGGCCAGTGGATGTGTGTGTGAGAGAGTTCTGAGCATATTCTGCCCAAGGTAGAAACTCAGACCATCGGTGTTGCTCTCGACTGCAGTAGGTTCGTAGGTATCTGCCGATTTCTTGATTGAGGCGTTCAACTTGGCCGTTGGCTTGAGGATGATATCCTGACGTGAGACTAACGTTAATATCCAGTTGTTTGCAGAAAGCTCTCCAGACCTGGGAAGTGAATTGTGTGCCCCGATCGCTGACAATATCTTCTGGGAGACCATATACTCTGAAGACATGGTGGAACAGGGCTTGGGCTGTTTCCATGGCGGTAGGTAGTCCCTTTAATGGGATTAGGCGACAGGATTTTGAGAAACGGTCTATAATGACTAGGATAGTGGTACAATTGTCGGAGGGAGGTAGATCAGTGACAAAGTCTATGGATAGGTGGGACCAGGGGCGTTGTGGGATGGGTAGTGGTTGTAGGAGACCGGAGGGTAATTCTTTAGGGGTTTTAGACTGGGCACAGACTTGACAAGACTTTACATAAGCGGTGACCTCTTTGGCCATTGCAGGCCACCAAAATGAATTTTGTAGCAGATGAATAGTACGAGAAATACCGGGGTGGCCTGCACTAATGGAAGTATGAATCCATTGCATGATGCGTTGACGTAGACATAGTGGTACGTACTGTTTGTCATGAGGGCAGTGAGCAGGTGGTGGTTCACGTTGTTGCTCTTCTTGTAATTCCTCCATGATGTCCCAGGAAACTGGAGCGAGGATGACAGAGTAAGGAAGGATGGGTTCTGGAGTGAGATGTTTTGTGGGAAGGTCGTATCGTCTGGAGAGGGCATCTGCTTTACAGTTCTTACTGCCGGGCCGATAGGTTACTGTAAACTGGAAGCGAGTGAAGAATAGAGCCCAACGAGCTTGACGTGGGTTAAGACGTTTTGCGCTTTTGATATACTCCAAATTTTTGTGATCTGTGATGATTTGAAATGGGTGGACCGCTCCCTCCAACCAATGTCGCCACTCCTCCATGGCTGCCTTCATGGATAGCAGTTCCTTGTTCCCCACATCATAATTCCGTTCAGCGGCAGTTAGTTTCCTTGAAAAGAACGCGCATGGATGTAGTTTGCCTGGTTGACCATGTCTCTGTGAGAGTACTGCCCCGATACCACAGTCAGAGGCATCCACTTCTACTATAAAAGGTAAACTGGGGTCTGGGTGTTTCAGAATGGGGGCAGACGTGAATCTTTCCTTCAGGGTGATAAAGGCATTGGTGGCTTCATTATTCCAGCTGAGTTTTGTGGGTTTACCTTTTAGAAGTGATGTTAGGGGGGACGCTATGGTGCTGTAGTTGCGGATGAAGCGTCTGTAGAAGTTTGCGAAGCCTAAGAATCTTTGTAATTCCTTGACTGTTGTGGGTTGGGGCCATTCGGTGACTGCTTGAACCTTTAAATCATCCATCTTTACTCCATGGTGACTTATGTGGTAGCCTAGAAACGAGGTTTGATTAACATGGAATTCACATTTTTCTGCTTTGACGTAGAGTTGATTTTCGAGTAGTCGAGAGAGGACTACTTTAACATGGTTGATATGCTCTGCCTCAGACTTAGAGTAGATGAGAATGTCATCAATATAGGCTACCACAAACTGGTTGAGAAGGTCCTTGAAGATTTCATTGATGAATGATTGGAAGATGGCAGGTGAGTTGGCCATCCCATATGGCATAACTTGGTACTCATAGTGCCCCCTGGTGGTCAGAAAAGCAGTTTTCCACTCATCACCTTCCTTTATTCTAATTAAGTTGTAGGCACTTCTTAAGTCCAGTTTAGTGAAAATGGTGGCTTCCCGCAGCTGTTCTAGGGCAGAGGGTACTAAAGGAAGGGGATAACGAAATTTGACAGTCACATTATTTAGTCCTCTGTAATCGATGCAGGGTCTTAGTCCTCCATCCTTCTTTTCAACAAAGAAGAATCCTGCAGCTGCTGGTGATGTAGATGGACGAATAAAACCTGAGTTCAGAGCCTCTTCAATATACTCCTCCATTGCTTGACTTTCGGTTTGGGAGAGAGGATAAACTTTACTCTTGGGAGGCATGGCATTGGGAAGCAGATCGATAGCACAGTCCCAGGGTCGGTGTGGTGGTAGTTGTGCGGCCTTGGTTTTGCTAAAGACTTCAGAAAGATTGTAGTAATAGGCGGGGATGTTCACAGTCTTGAGGGTATCTGGACTTTCAATGCTGGTTGTGAGACATGGTTGGGGTTTAGTGGGAAGGCAGTGATCTAGACAAAATGTGGACCAATGAGTCAACTCACCATGATACCAGGAAATGTCAGGGTCGTGAATAGATAGCCAGGGATGTCCCAGGATGATCTCGAATTTGGGAGAGTCAACAATATACAGTGTGATAGACTCTTGATGCAGCAAACCGACATTAAGTGTGAGAGTTTTTGTTTGATGAGTGATCCCCTCTCCAATAAGTGTGTCATCGATGGCCTTGATTTTGATAGGTGGGGTGCATGGTTGAATGGGGATGTTATACTTTGTGACAATGTCCTTATTAATCAGGTTCAGAGCGGCTCCAGAGTCAATCATCGCTGTTAATTCAAGAGACAATGTGTCAATCCTGAGAGTAATAGGTAAAGTAAATGATTTGTTACTGAGTAAGGAGAAATGTTCAATATTTACCCTGGGAACAGCTTGGGATTTGTGTGGACATCCTAGACTGCGATGGCCTGCTTCACCACAGTAAAAGCATAACTGATGTTGTCGACGCCTCTCCCTTTCCCCTTCAGAAAGTCGGGAGACGTTGAGTTGCATAGGTTCGTCGTGAGGGCGTGCATCGATCGTGACTGGAATCTGTGAACTGCTCTGATTTCCCCTGTTGCCCTTACGTTTCGGAGCCTGTCTCATGAGGTTATCAATTTTAATGGCAAGAGTGACAAATTCAGAAAAGGAGGAATTCTCTCCTTTACAAGCTAGTTCAGTTTGCAGTTCAGTGTTGAGACTACGTTGAAACATGGCTTTTAAAGCGATATCATTCCAACCACTCTGTGCAGCAAGTGTTCTGAATTCAATAGCATATTCAGCAGCGGTGCGGTTACCTTGTGTGATGTTAATGATTTGTGTAGACACATCTTTGCCTCCGGCGGGGTATTCAAACACTTCACGGAGTTGCTGGATGAAATAATCCACTGAATATCTGAACCGTGAATCAGAGTCCCAAACTGCTGCAGCCCAGTCGATAGCTCTCCCCGTTAACAGCGTCATTAAGAATGCACATTTCTTTTCCTCTGACTCAAATTTATCCCCTTGATGATCAAAGTACAGTCTGATCTGACGAACGAAGCCTTTACATTGTTCAGCAGTACCATCAAACTTTTCAGGAAGGGCAAAGCTTACCGTTCTTGGCGTGGGTTGTGGAAGTGATTGGATGTAGTGCGTTAGATGTTCGTTGACTGATTGGAGCTTGGTTAATTGTTCCTGGTATTCCTTTAACATATTGCTTTGATAAGCGAATGCTGCTTGCAGGTTCGAAACTTCTGCTGGATTCAGGGGAGGCGAAGTATTCTGTAACGAGGACGCTGAGGCTGAGTGGGAATCCATGTGCAGAAGTTTATTAAAGAAAGTTTCCACAGACAAATACGATGAGGCAGGCAGAGGGTCAAAACCAAGGTAGCAGTCAGATCTTTCAACGTACAAAGGGGAATTCCAAAAGGCAAGAGTGAGTAGGCAGGCAATAGGTCCAAGCAAAAACATCAGTCCGATCAGGCAACCAAAACAAAGGGGATAATCCAGAAAATCGATAAACAGAGGACCAGGCAGAATCATACACAGTAGACAGGCAGGATAAACAGGAAAATAACACTCGGTAAGGCAGATAACTGGCAATACTTCGCAATGAGTACAAGAATGGTCTCTGGTTAAATAGCAGTCAAACAGGAAATGAGTGCAGAAGAAGCAGAGGGAGTGGAACACAGTCAGTACTCAGGCGAGGGCTCCCTCTGCTGGTTTGGCATTACAATGTGTGTGTGTGACAGTATCATCCTAAACCAGCAACCCTTCGCTCAACACCACCCCTGGGGACCAAACGAAATTTCCCACCAAATTTCATGTTCCCCGGTGTTTCGGTGTCCCTGGTATCGTTGACGAAAAATTCAGTAGATGACAAAAAAAAAAAAAAAAAACTTTGACAATCCCTATATGACCGCTTTCGCTAGCTATGCTAGCGGCGGTCATAATAAAGAGTTATGACTTGAAATGTTTGCTGTATACCATAATCAAAAACAGCTTAAAAAAGTGAATGAACATCTGCAGAGAGCACAGTCAAAATGTAACTTTTTGTGACTGGCATTGCACATATTGCAGGGCAGTATAACGTAACTTGCGTATAACAGATCGGTTTACAGCATATTGATGTGAAAACTAAACAATACCGAAAGCAGCTCTCATACAAAAAAATACTAAATAGGTCACAATGAAATTGCCAATTTTCCATAAATTAGCTTTTAATGAAGAGGGTGCCGTTCTAATTTGGCGCTCAGCCATCATGCGTCTGTTATGTGCGTGACTCTGTTATGTGCACACCACAGACTGTCCGCGCACTGCACTGCACGTCCGCTTTAGAGTTCCGCCTTTTGCGTTCCATCAATATTACGTTATTAGAAACAAAAATTATTATTATTTTTTTTAGAAAATCGATTTTTGACATTTGTGAATCAATTCAGAATCGTCCACGTCCCTCATCGCGATGCATCTACTGTAAGAATCGATTTTTTCCCCCACCCCTACTCATGCCCTTTGTAATAATAATATATAATATTTCAAGCTCATGAAAACTGATTATTTAATAACATGGCAGGCATATCCACAACTTTCCCGAACTCTGACCTTTCCCGTGATCGCTATGGCAACGTAGAACAAGGCAGTAACGAACTTCCGGTTTACGTTAGCCTGAAGATACTGCTATGGGAGAGCCTCAACAAGCCCAAACAACTTGCTTGGGTAATGACAAGTAGAGCTTAGATCGGGCCCAAAAAATCAAGCACGACCCTACCTGAGCTCGTTGTGTCCGAGCCCGGCCCGGCCCAACACAACATATAACTGTAATTATGAGCCCATGCCCGATTTAGACCCAACCATTTTTAATACGTGGGCCGTTATAATATAACCAGGGGGGCGCCAGATCATTTTTTAACATGTGCTGAGGGGATGCTAGATATATTATATATAAATACTTTTAATAAATGGGAAAAAATGGCCACTTAATGTTTAATATTCAATTATTTTAATGATCACAATTAAAGTATTAATTTTATTAAATTGAACAAGCACAACATTCAGCATTCAATCAAATATTATTAAAGATTTATTATTATTAATAATGTTATTTCAACACAATATCTCATTATTTCGACATAATATGTGTGCCGAGTGTGCGTGCAACAAGCAATATGTGCATTTGTAAATCCGGTGACATGCATGCATTGATTTTTATTAATAAACTAGTCTTTTCTGTCAGTGTCTGCTACAAAGATGATGTTGACGATCGCCATCTCCGTAGTGAACGCGCATAACAGCCTAGAGAGAAATGCACATCTTGGATTACATAATCAGAGAGTAGCCTATTTCTTTTCATTTTGAATGGTTTCGTCTAAAGACATTTAAAGCTTTCTTTAGATTAGCTATATTTCTCATGTCTGAGTTTCGGTTAATTTATGATGAGATGCGCTCCTGTTCACGATCAATGCAAGTGACCGCGCCGGCGCCTCCATGTCATGATTTATATTGTCTATATATGCTATATATGCTTATTACTTATTAATAATAAAAATTTATTAAAATTAAGATACAATTTATACAAAACAAAATTCACTTTAAAGAAAAGCTTTCTACAAAAGAAAACTTAATGAAGAAAATTAAGTTTAATCATGTCTGAACCATTAACAAAATCATGTCTGACCCACTCTATTGGCGCTTTTCCATTACCAGTACCAGCTCAACTTGACTCGACTCGACTACGCTCGGCTCGTTTTTCGCTCCATTTTCCATTGCAGATAGTACCGGATAGTACCTCCACAATAGTACCTGGTCATCATAGCGACGCCGCAGGAAACTGCCGTGACTTAATCTTCTACACGACACACACCCGCTACCCACACACACAGGACAATGGAGGAAATCGAGTGTATGCTGTTTTTGGATGTTTTTGTTTTTGCTGTTTTTTATTCAGGATACTCCGTCTGGTGCATGCAATGATGACGCAGTGAATAGTGACGATTCTCTCTGACCAATCAGCAGTCTGCCGTGTTTTCACGTCACATTTTAGTATCGCCTCAGAACCTCGCCGGAGGTGGTACGAAAAAAAGTACCTGGAAGCAGGTACAGGTACAACTTTTACACAGTGGAAAACCAAACAAAGGCGAGTCGAGTCGAGGCGAGCTGGTACTGTGTAGTGGAAAAGCGCCATTAGTCTCCCGATGCATCCTATGGTGTTCACTTTTCATAATCGACATTGATGAAAAAAATTACATTATAATATTTGAACAAATATGAAACCAAATGCTCTTATTTAATGGCTACAACGAATATAGTAGGCCTACATACTCTCTATTTGTACAAATTGCTGCACATTCAAGTTAATTCTCTAATTAATTTTCAAATTATTGAAAACAATAAACATACCACTTAAATACATATATATACAGTTGTACTGCAGTTTTTTCTAAGTACAAGAAAAACTCTTTCTGCGTAGAGGGTCTGTTTATGTTGGAAATAACATATGCTCCCATTCATAAAATCCTTCAGTTTTCGCGTGTTGTTTGTGCACCCGACAACGGTACACGTTGAGCCACAAGGAGCCATTGCTTATCTGTCAGCATTACTACTTGTCAGTTATCAGTTTTACCCGTTTGTACCGTGACGCGAGTGTCCCTTGTGTGCTAGCTTCATTAAGCGTTAGGCTAAACCTGAACTGAGATACCGTCAACAGGAAGTATTGAGTGTCATGGCGACGCCCAATAAGACTCGCAGGAAAGTTGTGGATAAGGCTTGAATGAATTAACAGAGTACACCACGTTATGCGTCTGAGCGAATCACGTTAGCAGAAACCAGCAGTAGCCAATGAGATTTCAATAGCGTTGTGCAGGAGACTCGGAGCTTTACAACCGGTCATGACAGACTTCAGTAAACAGACGGAACTCGGCTTGTCGCGTTGGAATGCTGCCGCAAGTAAAAAAAAAATTAAGAAAATAAACATCTTAATGTATATTTTCAGCGTTTTCTTTATAGCGGCTTGAAAGAACACATTTTGAAGGAGTAAACTAGCCCAAAATCTGATAACCGACCACTGCATGAAAAATCTATGTTTTTGCCTGCCATGTCTCACCTTAAAAAAAGTATTTTTTTCAGAAAATTAACTGTCCTGTTTGGTCTTTGTTTGATTTGGACTTTGAGCTGGTTTTTCAGTGTTTCCTGATCTGTTTCCTTGGTTACTCATTGTTGACATGCACCTGTTTCTTGTTTCCATTCATTAGTCTGTCTTTGTATATTTATCCCTGTGTTTGTTGTGTTCATGATCTGAGGGTTGTTCCATAAAAGACGCTTAGAAAAGCGGGGATTAAACTCCAAAACCGGACTTGATTGAGCCTAACAAATAAGTTGGGGCTAAAGTGGTTCCATAAAAGGTAATTGAAGTTCACGCAATCTCACTAATTTGATCCAGGTTTATCTAGTCTAGATAATTGCGTGTGCACGCGTTTCTGAAGCAGCCCTAAAGGTCGATCGTGGATCAAATCGATCCACCATCAAACAGCGTATATTTTGTGCTGTTTTATGCATTTGTGACAATTTTTTTTTTCTCAGTGCAAAACGTACATTTTACAGTTATATTCTCCATCTGTAAATGTTAGAAAGTCGTGCAAATGTATCCATATTGAACGAGCGCTGCTGTGCCCATGCGCGCCAAATAGGAGCGCAATAATTCTGACTATAATATACATTTTGCTTGGCAAATTAATATGCAATATTTTATAACATCAGAAATATCTTCGAATTATAATACTTTATCTTTAGGATGTTGGATAATGTCACGGTTGTGAATTCATTGTTTCCTCTGTGTCTCGTGTCATTGTTGTTTACATGTCTGTGAGTTTGCGGGAGTGGGCGTTGTCCCGCTCACGTGTTTGTTCAGTGCTCCAGCTGTTCGCAATCATCCCATTCCCCACCTCAGCTGATTCACATTACCGTTCCCTATTTATACTCACTCATCTCTCCATTCCAGTGTCCATCCGTTGTTTGCTGTTCCTGCGTGTATGTTCGTGTCGTCTTCCGGGTTGTCGTGTCTTCAGTGGATCCCTGTTGTTTCACCGCACCCGAGCACAGATCACCGAGCACCAGCACTCAGCACCGAGCACTTGACCATCGAAGTCCCTGTGTGTCCGAGTCTGAGCGTTTCCCCCTGTGTGGACCGTCCGGAGCTGATTCCTGCACGCGAGATCGCGACCGCACCCTGAGAGGAACTTTCATTCCTGAATTGTCTTATTCTGTGTTTGAGTTCCAATAAATATTGTTCACCTGCAATTGTTTCCAGTCTTCTGTCATGACAGAACGGATGGACCAAACGATGGGAGCAGCGGGTGATTCATCTGCTTCACTGGAGGATTTCATTCGAGTATGCATCGGCCGGATGGATGCACAGGATCGCAGCCAGGGGGAGACAGGACGCGCTATCCAGACTCTGGTCACACAGGTGTCCGAGCTCACCCAGCGTTTTCATCAGCTACAACCCCCCACTGCGCCAGCACCTCCAGCTGCACTTGCAGTTCCCCCCACACCACCTGTGCCTCTCTCCCAGTCGGAACCCAGACTGCCCACGCCTGAATTATACTCTGGTGAGCCGAATTTCTGCCGTCCATTTCTGACACGTTGCAGTATGCATTTCTCATTACAGCCCAGAACTTTTGAAAAGGAGGAGGCGAAAGTAGCCTTCGTTCTGACGCTACTGACTGGGAGAGCGGCGCTTTGGGGAACTGCAGTGTGGGAGAATCAAGACCAGTGCTGCTCCTCGTTCCAAGCCCTCTCGGCGGAGATGAGACGTGTCTTCGACCGAGCCGTCGAGGGGAAGGAGGCTGCCAGGGTCTTGACTGACCTACGCCAAGGAGACCGATCGGTATCTGACTATTCCATCGAGTTTAAGACCCTGGCGGCCGGGTGTCGCTGGAACGAGGAGGCGCAGTGGGACCATTTCCTGCATGGGCTGGCCGAACGTGTCCAGAGGGAGATCTACGCCCTGGACCTTCCTTCAACGCTTAATGGACTCATCGACCTGGCCCTGAGAGTGGACGCCCGTCTGTCCAGGATTGGGCAGAGAACACCCACCAACCCAGTTCAGAGTCGGAGTGAGAACCAGCGGTCCAGCGGCCTGGACACGTTCGGCTCCCACGATCCCGAGCCCATGCAGGTGGGGCGAGCTCGGCTTTCCCGGGAGGAGAAAGAAAGGCGGAGATCCCAGGGCCTCTGTCTCTATTGTGGTGGCAACGGACATTATGCCTACAGTTGTCCAGTAAAAGGCCCAGCCCGATAGTAAGTTTGAGGCTACTATCGGGTGGGATCTCCGCAGGTAAGACCTCATCCACTTCCACCATCCTCCCGGTAAGACTGAGATGGTCAACTCTGGATCACCACTGCACTGCACTCATTGACTCTGGGGCAGAAGGTAACTTTTTGGATCATCAGTTTGCACTACAATTACAGATTCCTCTTCGTACACTTTCCCAGAAGATCACAGTCAACGCATTGAACGGACAGACTTTACCCACCATCTCCTTGGTCACCGAGAAACTCACACTCATCACTTCTGGAAATCATGCTGAAACTATATCATTTTACATTACGGACTCTCAACTCACACCCATAGTTTTAGGACACCCATGGCTCAGTTTACACAACCCCCGTATCGACTGGAAAAGACGGACCATCTCAGCTTGGAGCACTGAGTGTCACAATTCGTGTCTTGTGTCTGCTTGTTCTGTTGTTTCTGTCCCTGTGTTACAGGAGGAAGCGGTGGATTTATCAAACGTGCCCGAGGAGTACCGTGACCTGAGTGAAGTGTTCAGTAAGTCTAGAGCTGCTTCTCTCCCTCCGCATCGTCCCTATGACTGTGCTATAGATTTATTGCCAGGTAAGTCTCCGCCTAAGGGCAAGATTTATTCACTTTCAGTTCCTGAGAGAGAGGTTATGGAGAAATATATTTCTGATTCTCTAGCAACCGGGTTCATCCGCCCTTCCTCTTCTCCAGCGGGGGAGGGGTTCTTTTTTGTGGGGAAGAAGGACGGTTCTCTGCGACCTTGCATTGATTACCGAGGACTGAATAACATCACGGTAAAGAATACTTATCCTTTGCCGTTGATGTCTTCAGCCTTCGAGAGGTTGCAGGGAGCGTCTCTCTTCACTAAATTGGACTTGCGTAATGCTTATCATTTGGTCCGCATCAGGGAGGGGGACGAATGGAAGACTGCTTTTAACACCCCTAGGGGGCATTTTGAATATTTGGTTATGCCTTTTGGGCTTTCCAATAGTCCCGCAGTCTTCCAGGCACTAGTCAATGATGTGTTGCGAGACATGATCGATCAATTCATATATGTTTACCTGGATGACATATTGATTTTTTCTTCGTCTCTCCAGGAACATGTGCAACACGTACGACTAGTGCTTCAAAGGTTGCTAGAGAATGGGCTTTTTGTCAAGGCGGAGAAATGCGTTTTCCATGCACAGTCAGTTCCTTTCCTGGGACACATCGTGTCGTCTGAAGGTATGCTTATGGACCCTGACAAGGTTAAGGCTGTGGTAGAGTGGCCAATCCCAGATTCCCGCAAGGCCCTGCAGCGGTTTCTGGGATTCGCCAACTTCTATCGGCGTTTTATTCGCAATTTCAGCCAACTAGCCGCACCTCTGACTGCCTTGACCTCTCCCAAAACTGCGTTCAGGTGGTCAGACGCAGCTGAGGCTGCGTTTGCCAAACTCAAGAGCCGCTTTGTTTCAGCTCCTATTCTCATAGCCCCTGATGCTTCACGTCAGTTTGTGGTAGAGGTCGATGCGTCAGAGGTGGGGGTAGGTGCAGTGCTTTCACAACGTTCACCTTCAGACGACAGAATGCATCCCTGCGCGTTTTTGTCACATCGATTATCTCCTGCCGAACGTAATTATGACATTGGTAACCGGGAGTTGTTGGCAGTCAAGTTAGCTTTGGAGGAATGGCGTCACTGGTTAGAGGGTTCAGGGGTACCCTTTACAGTCTGGACTGATCACAAGAATTTGGAGTACATTAGAACCGCTAAAAGATTGAACTCCAGGCAGGCTCGGTGGGCACTTTTTTTCGGTCGTTTCGATTTTACACTTTCCTATCGTCCGGGTTCCAAAAACGTCAAACCCGATTCTTTGTCGCGTATTTTTGATCGTCCCGAACACGAAGCTACTCCTGAGCGCATTTTTCCTGAGAACCTGATTATCTCTTCGCTCACATGGGAGGTCGAATCGAAGGTCAAGAGGGCCTTAGAAGGGGTAACGCCTCCGATCCGGTGCCCACCTAACCGCTTATTTGTGCCGGAGGAATTACGATCAGACGTCGTCCAGTGGGGTCATAGTTCCAGTCTAGCTTGCCATCCAGGGGTGAGTCGTACCATATTTCTAATTAAGCAGCGATTCTGATGGCCCCTGATGGCTCGTGATGTTCACAATTTTGTTTTGGCTTGCTCTAGTTGTGCCACTGGTAAGTCGTCCAATCGACCCCCAGCTGGGTTACTTCAACCGCTGTCGGTGCCTTCGAGACCTTGGTCCCACATCGCTCTAGATTTTATCACCGCCCTCCCACCCTCCCAGGGTAACACGGTAGTTTTGACCGTGGTGGACCGATTCTCGAAGGCAGCCCACTTTATTCCTGTGAATGAATTTTAATTAATCAACTAACATTTGTTTTTCTTGCAGGAATAACATTCATATACTTTTAATGTGTCAAAACTCTTTGGGGAAAAACTTGTGATTTTGAGTATGTGTCTATGGGTAAAAATAACATAGTTATGGGAAGTGAAACTAGACAAGTCTGTTAGAACAAATTAAGTCATCTTTAAAACCTTGTGATAAGTAATCACAAGATTAGAGTTTTCTTTACCTAGTAACAGAGGGGTTTGCATATGAAGAACCAATCAAATAGTGGGGAAATTATGTAATGCAGCATGAAATTTATGCCATACCCTGATTCTATAAAAACTGTTGTATATGTATTTTTCGGTGGGATTCTCAATGGAATTTGTCTGAGATCCTCCGGCCTTGCTTCTTGGGAGAGATTCCCTGAGAACTGCTCGGGAAGATCTCCTGGCCGTGATTAAAGCATTTAAAGGATATTTGCAGGTCTGTTTGTCAATTTATTCCTGCGCAGGAAGCTAGTTTAGGGAAGCAAGTTAGTTAGAAACTCGGCCAGTTGTCGACTGAAGACGCAAGAGCTAGAGTATAAAGGTATTGGTGTCGAGTGTAGACGCCAGGGATATTAAGGCAGGTGTCGAGTGTAGACGCCCCGGATATTAAGGCAGGTGTCGAGTGTAGACGCCCCGGATATTAAGGCAGGTGTCGAGTGCAGACGCCCCAGATAGTTAGGTTTAGGAAAAAATCCACGACATTTTGGCGGGCCAGATCCAGGAGGCCTCGGAATTCTCCCTCTGTCGGATGGACAGGGAGCGAGGAACCACGTTGTCTTCACTCTGCCAGACTGCAGAACCCTGTTCGACAGAGGGACCATTCCAGTCGGGCTAAAAGGACCTAAAGTATTAAGGTAGGATGAACAGACTTGACACTTTTCCTTTGAAATGCTTCTAAATTAATTAAAAAGTTTAATTAAAAATTGGCTAATTCTGTTAAGTAAAATTTTGAAGAAAACTGGTAATCAGATCTAAAAGATTTAAGTGATTTAAAAAATATATTTTTTAAGATTTTACCTTGTCTATTAAGGGCAATGAATGATTATGGTTAAATTCAACCAAATTAGTATATGTTGAGTATTTTATTTGTTGTTTTTGAGAGTGCGCCTAGAAAGCTGTCAATGAAACTTTGTTCTGCAAATAGCAACTTGTCATGCTGGAAACCAGATCCAGGAGGAGAAAATACCCTGAGATGCTGTAGTAATGAAACTTGCTTTTTGTTTGAAATTTTGTTTGAAAAAGACTTGGATTTTGATTGAATTAAAGAAAGAAATGTGGAAACAAGATAAATAGATTAATATTGTTATCCTGAGACTTATGAAGTTTTTACATTTTGAAATCAATTTAGAAATTGTTAAAATTATAAGTCATAATAATAGGAATATGCATTCTGTGATAATTAGGAAATTTTGAGTAATGAAGAAACTTTTATGAGTTAGACTTTGATTTATTAAAGTAGATGAGATATATAAAACCGAGCATAGGGGCTCTTAAAGTGAGTGAAAAAATAATAAGATATTAACTGCACGTGTCTAAATATTATACTTTCTATATGAAGGTGTCTAGAATTTGTATCCCGTTATCCCTTGTGGGAGACAGTGTGAAAAAACTGATCCATTGCGGAGAACCTAAGAGTCAGTGGTTTATGTTTAACTAAGATAATTTTTTGTGCATTGTGCATAGTATGAGAATGAGATTGGGTGACCAACTTTAAATATAAATTGTGATTTGAACAAGCACATAACTGACATCTTACAGTCATTTTATTTTGGTTTCTGGTAAAAGAGAAAAGAAAGAATTATTTTTGTTTACATTATACACTGTATTAATTAGAGGAGTTTTCCTGCTTTTTCCTGCGTCTTTGCAAAGAAGAAGTGCTTGCTTTTTTCCGCAATGAAGGACTAAGCTTTTTAATAAATTGAAGAATTGCTGTGTTGTAAACCAGAAGAGACTTTTGGAAATTAAGCTGTTTAATTTGATTTTTGCGGTTCTCTGAGTGTTAAAAAATTTCAGACAGCTGCCTTGAAAAGTGGGATGACTGCAGAAAAATAAAAGAGGAAGTGGGGCCTGCAGCCGCCCTCCTGAAAGAGGAAGTTGAGACTTCTGAGAGGGGTCACATGGGGAGACTGAGACAGTGCAAAGGTGACAGTTCACTTGAGACTTTTCCTAAAGACAATTTTGCCATGCATTATGACATTTTGTGGCAGGATGGATCAAAAGCCAGACCGATGAGAGTGCCATCACAGCCTGACGATCCAATGTATCAGCCTGAAGTTCAACTGAATGACAATCCACACAGAAAGACAATCAGCCGTGTGGGCTAGGTGCTGCATTTTAAATGATCACTACAGAGACTGTTTCAAATTTAGTTATTATTAACTTGATTGTTTTTGATTATCCACTGGTTTCAGCAATTCTTCATATTTCTTCATATTTCTTCATAATTCTTCGAATTCTTCTCTGTTTAAACTAACTCTTTGAATCTGCTTTCAATAGGTACCAGTCAGTAACAGCCCTTCTGCAGGAAGTTCAATAGCGGAAGTTAACATTTGAGGCTGGATATGGCAGTAAGAGTTATGTAAAAGCATTAATAGGTTATTGATAATGCAGAATTCTATGGAAAGAAAAATACAATATAGGCCACAAGGCGTCTAAAGAGAAATTATGACTAGAAAAGTAAAAATATTGGTCACTCCATTTCATTTAAAGGTAATTTTCTAGATTCAATAGAAACAATGTTTTCTAATTATAAACATTTGAAATCACATGCTGTCATCATCAGGGGTACGAGATGGAAATGTTATTTTCTTTTAGACCAAAGATTGTGTGAAGATTTCTAAATCTTCTTTTAAATAGCTTATGAGCAACAACAAAAATTTGGAAAATTTAAATTGTGCAAAAAATGACAAATTGCATTTGAGAAATTAAAATGGATTCTCTCAACTGCAATTGTAGGTCTATATGATTATTATTAAAAGTGTTTAATCTATTTGATTTTTGAAAAGTTAGGTTTACGTCCACTGTGTAAACTCAATCACATGGCGACTACATCGGACAATTGAAAAATTGATATCCTAACGTTCAGACACTGTTGCAAGGGGAATGCCACAGTGTGTCTACGTTCAGTAGTTTCTGTCGTCGGCGAACTTTGTTAACGTTCAGATTTGGTGGTATTCCACACATAATAAATATATGTTCCCCATTCAGTTCATAAACTGCTATGGCAGACAAGAATGTATGAATCTCTGGCCAGAGAGGGGTGTCAGAGAGGGGTGTCAGAGAGGGGTGTCAGAGAGGGGTGTGTGAAAGTGTGTGAAAGTGAGTGTGTGAAATATGGTGTTCTGAGAAACACAAAGACAAATAAATTATGTCAATCAAAACAGCTGTATCTAAATTTATAAAATACGATACACAGGTTAAAATATGCCCAACAAAACAACGACCATGGATGACTTTGACTAACTATCCTGGTCTGGGTTTATTGTTATGGCAGAAATAAACAATGCCACAACTGCGCAGCGTATAACACAAGATTAGAGTTTTCTTTACCTAGTAACAGAGGGGTTTGCATATGAAGAACCAATCAAATAGTGGGGAAATTATGTAATGCAGCATGAAATTTATGCCATACCCTGATTCTATAAAAACTGTTGTATATGTATTTTTCGGTGGGATTCTCAATGGAATTTGTCTGAGATCCTCCGGCCTTGCTTCTTGGGAGAGATTCCCTGAGAACTGCAGGGAACTGTCGAGTGCAGACGCCCCAGATAGTTACGTTTAGGAAAAAATCCACGACATTCCCTTGCCCAAATTACCTTCAGCCAAGGAGACAGCGGTGGCAGTCGTTGATCACGTCTTTCGGTTACATGGCCTCCCGACAGACGTGGTCTCTGACAGGGGACCCCAGTTTGTGTCCAGATTTTGGCGAGAGTTTTGTAAATTACTGGGGGCGACGGTCAGTCTGTCCTCTGGGTTTCATCCCCAGAGCAATGGCCAAACTGAGAGAGCCAACCAAGATTTGGAAAGATCATTACGATGTTTGGTCTCCAAGAATCCCTCCTCCTGGAGCCAACAACTTTCCATGGTGGAGTACGCCCACAATACGTTACCAGTGTCATCCACGGGCCTATCTCCGTTTAAGTGTAGTGTAGGGTACCAACCACCTGTTTTTCCTAGTACTGAGTCCGAAGTCGCGGTCTCCTCCGCCCACGCCTTCATCCAGAGGTGTCACCGTACTTGGACGAGGGCCCGAGAGACTCTCCTCCAAGTGCGGGAACGCACCAAGGCCAAGGCCGATCGCCACCGGTCAAGGCCTCCCGTATACGTCGTCGGTTCCAAAGTGTGGCTTTCTACTAAGGACATTCCGCTCCGCTCCGTTTCCAATAAACTGGCACCCAAATTCATTGGCCCGTTTTCTGTCACTAAGATCATTAGTCCAGTGACAGTCCGCCTCAATCTTCCTCTAGTGTACAGGAGGATTCATCCCGTTTTCCATGTGTCTAAAATTAAGCCCGTCTTTTTTGCACGCATTAATCCGCCAGCCCCGGTTCCCCCCCCGCCGCGACTCGTAGATGGGGAACCATCCTATTCGGTTCGTCGTATCCTGGATTCCAGGCGGAGGGGACGCGGATTTCAGTACTTGGTGGATTGGGAAGGTTACGGTCCGGAGGAGAGAAGTTGGGTTCCTGCTCGTGACATCCTGGATCACTCCCTTATCGATGATTACAATCGACAGGTAAGGAGGTCTGGGAATGCCGTGAGGCATTCCTAGGAGAGGGGGTACTGTCACGGTTGTGAATTCATTGTTTCCTCTGTGTCTCGTGTCATTGTTGTTTACATGTCTGTGAGTTTGCGGGAGTGGGCGTTGTCCCGCTCACGTGTTTGTTCAGTGCTCCAGCTGTTCGCAATCATCCCATTCCCCACCTCAGCTGATTCACATTACCGTTCCCTATTTATACTCACTCATCTCTCCATTCCAGTGTCCATCCGTTGTTTGCTGTTCCTGCGTGTATGTTCGTGTCGTCTTCCGGGTTGTCATGTCTTCAGTGGATCCCTGTTGTTTCACCGCACCCGAGCACAGATCACCGAGCACCAGCACTCAGCACCGAGCACTTGACCATCGAAGTCCCTGTGTGTCCGAGTCTGAGCGTTTCCCCCTGTGTGGACCGTCCGGAGCTTATCCCTGCACGCGAGATCGCGACCGCACCCTGAGAGGAACTTTCATTCCTGAATTGTCTTATTCTGTGTTTGAGTTCCAATAAATATTGTTCACCTGCAATTGTTTCCAGTCTTCTGTCATGACAGATAAGTTGCAGTGAACTTCTAGCTCATTACACTCATATATTTTATACTTCTAATAAAAATAAAAAAATGAATAGAAGTAGCCTAATTCAGGGAAGATTTTTTTTAAAGAAACTAAATATATAAAGATACAAAATATAGTTTTGGTATAGGACCTATGCTACTTAATAAAGATGATGTATACTTATTTAGAATGCTGAGAATTACAGCTTTTAATGCAATATTTTTTTGGAGAAAGCAAGAATCCCCAGTTTTAAATGAGTGGTTAGATTTAGTTTCTAAAGTACATTATGGAGAGGATAACTTAAGATTTAACTTAAATTAAGAGCAAATGTATACATTTTGAAAAGGTATGTGCAACTCTTATATTCCATAAATTAAAGGAATATATAGGCCCTATTAGCCTACATTAACTACATTTTTATATAACCCTCCCTTTTATTTCTAGTTATTTATTATTTTATTTATTTACTTATTTAATATTGAATATTTGATATTTAAATAATATTACTTAAATAACTATTAGGAATTATGAGTCATCATGTTTGATATAAATATGTGAATGTTACATTTTTATTAATATTTATTTATTGTTTTTTTGTCTTTCCCCCCTTAAATCATATGTATGTGTTGGTGGGTATAATCACAAAAGAAAAAAAAGTAGAAGGAAAAATAAGGAATATTTATTGGGGGAAAATATGATGTCTTTAAAGGAACTGTCCATTTGTATAATTGTGTTAAATGTGTTTGAATTGAAAGACATAATAAAGTACATTATATATATATAATGTAATGTATCCAGGCTAGTTTATATATATATATGCTAAAATATTTGTTAGTTGGACATTAGATTATTTTTTTTTTAATTTATTAGAATTTTAAACCTACAAGTGTATTTTTATGATAGCAATAACTGTAAAGGGACTATTGTAATGGGGTTAATCAAATGTAGGCTAATATACTGTCAATTACTAAGCTCAGATTCATCTTACCAGTTAAAATTTATACTGTGCTTTTGTAATTATATATTTTTAATTTTGTGATTTTAACTTCTGCTTTAAAAAGCTTTTTTCAGATTGTGTTCTAATGTTCTTCTAACCATAAACGTAATACAGCTGCCAAACAAAACCAGAGAGAAATGTATTCATAAATCTTTAAAACAATCTAATTAAATCTTGGGCACAAAACATTCAGCCAGCAAAAAAAGAAAATCTGTAGTATATATATTGTATTTATCTATCTATTTATCTATATATCTATATGTATACTATATCTATAGTACATATATACATATATACATATATATATATATATATATATATATATATATATATATATATATAGGTCTATATTGTCTAATTTATCATATACTGTGTTTTTATTTTTGGACTAATAGTGGTTAATAAAGTCCAATAATGGTATGAGAGAGTGTCAGTGGTAATATCATTGTGTTCTTGTCGGTCAGTGTTAGAGGATCTGTGTAACAGCTGAGGCTTAGCCTGACAGTTAGCCTGCCCTGGACCAGGCTAGTTTCCCAGCATAAGTTGTCAGGGTAACTGAGTTTGAACTATTTTAAGTTTGCTTTATGAAACAGAATCCACCAACAATAAGTCTGACTACCCAAAATAAGCCTGGCTTGTATTCTAATCTTGTTTTATGGAACAACCCTCTGATCTCGTCATCACAAAGATGTTGTTCTGTTCGCTGTGTTTTTAGTATTTCATTCTCTGTCAACCAGCCGTGACACTGACAATAACCGATTAATTTGATTGAGGTCAATAAAATCGTAGATATGTTTTGTTCTGAATTTGATTCAAACCTGTACAGCTTTGGGGATATGAGAAATACACAAGTGTTTATCATAGCACCACCTAAGCTCAAATGTGAGTGTGTTTGACCGCACTTGCGTAGTGGGAGGAGTTTAGGACAAACCTGCCAAATTTGGTGCTTCTAAGACTTACAGCTTTGGCATTTAAGGCAGAAAATGAAATAACCAAGCATACAGTAACATCATGTGAACATCTGTGTTTGCTGAGTCAGATCTATTTATTTTGAGTTTGCGAAAAAAAAAAACTTTTTTGATCTCCTAAACCACTTGAAATTTTGCATATCATCTAGAAACACACAAGAAAAAAAAAGATAACAGAATTTTAATTATTCAAACTGTTTAGAAGATATAAGCAAACCCTTACAAAAAAGAAGTATACTTCAAGTTAATTTTATGAAGTATACTTAAGTAATGTTCAAGTATATTTTTAAGTATACTTTATGTAGTAACTGTTATGAATTGGAAGACTCAGTAGGATCCATTTGCAGCTTTTAATGAAGGAACGTCAAAACAGGCCAGGGTCAGGCAACAGCAAAACAGGGTGATCAGAGAACAGACACAGAGAGTAGTCAGGTCACAGGCAGAAGTTCAGGGCAGGCAGCAAGAGACAATAATCCAAGATCAATCCAAGTCGAGACAGGCAGCAAACAGACAGAAACGAGATAACAATCCGAGGTCAATAAACAGATCAGTAGAGTAGGGGAAACCGCTCAGTGATTACAGTCCGTGGCAATGCAATACTTCGCAGTGATCCTTCTTCTTCTTCTTCTTCTTGCTTTTTTACGGCGGATCGCAGACAGATATGTGCATTACCGCCACCTATCTAGGAAATGGACCATTGACACTTCCTAAACTATAACCTTGTAACAGTATAAAACGTTACTTGTGTTTTTTATTGTTTTCCTTTGGCTATTGAATGAAAATGAGTATCTGGGTTTAACTTAATACCACTACAAGCCGCTAGGGGGCACTAGTGCAAGAGGGCTACCAAATATAAACCTGTAAAACCCATGAACAAGTCAGTTCAGTTTGGTAGAAGGAAACCTCATGGTTAACTTTTATGCTACCTGCTAGCTGTTGGAAGTCCTTTTCTGAGAACTCGTAGAGTTTATGCTCAAATGTGAGTATTGTTTGACTGTATATTGATGTATTTGAAATGAATAATGTCTGATGTTATGTTTTACTTTCTTTGGTAGAAAGGACTTTTTCCTTTATCAGTCATTATCATCATTGGACCAATACAACTCTTGTTGTGCTCTATTGAACTATGTTTGGAGGATCCGCTATAGATCTCTGAGAAACGAGAGTTAGGGATCTGTGGGTTACCATACTGTAGCCATTGACTAACTTCACCTCACCTTCATTTTGGATTATTGGAGTATATCATTGCATCGCTCTCAAATAACATTGTGGATTTAAACTCATCTCATCTCATCATCATCATCATCATCTCTGCTCATCTAAAGACTGGACATTGACGTTAAGTTTCATTTATTATTTTGTCACACCACCTCAGAGTTAAAGACTTTGCTTCAGTATATTTGTTTATTGTTGGAGGAATTATATAGTATGTACTTATGGAGAAAAAGAGAAAAAGGAATATTTGTTGAATGAAGTGGTTTAATTTTTCAGTACTGGTCAAATTTCTGTTGAACCTCCTCAGTGTAACACCTAAAGAAAAAAGTGGTTGTTGCAACCTCTATTTACCCGCACAGAGGCTTCATAGAAGCCGTTTCTCAATACCAAGTACGCAAAGTTCGGACTTGAGTCCTTGGTAGTTCGGACTGACAATTTCGACTCAGGAGAACGAACTCCCGAGGACGGGAGGACACAAGTCCGATAATTCTGCAAATGGAACAGCGGCGTACTTGATAGCGTCACTCATGCAGCTCGCTCTGGCTACTCCGGTTATCTCTTTAGGCTACAAATAAAATGAAATATGTTATAAACCACCACTTTGCCTCTTTTCATTTTCATTTAAAAAAATCTTTAACATAATGGCCACACAAATGTGGTTCAGGAAACGCAATTGATTATCTTCACTGCATATTTACAACAACACGAAATATAAAGCACAACCCTGACTCTTTTTGTTTTCATTTTAAAAATATGATGAATAAAAAACATTATAATATTGATCATTAAAACGAATATTTAGCAAAAAGAGACAGGGTTGTGTCATATACAGTGAAGAGAATAGGCAACATGCAGACTATAATAAAATATTGTATAGGCTAGGCTATGTTTTAATATAAAATAAAATGACATAACCTTTTTTGTTAAATGTCAGTTTTAATGATCAATAATAGCCATTCTAAAAGTATAAGTAGCCTAAAAGGTATAAGAAGCTATACAACAATAAAAAGCCAACGATTCAGTCAAACATAAGTCAGCTCTCGCTAAAACGTTAAAGGAGTCATGACCTAGTATTACCTTGGATACCTACTGCTGTATTATAGTCTTTCAGGCCCTTCTAAAAAAGAAAAGTGGAAAAATAATAAACACAGAGCTCCTCAGACCCTTATTTCTGAAGGCATTATTGTCTCGCGAGATCTGATGCGATATTTTGGCTGTCGTGGACAGTCATTTTAATAATGCAAATGAGGGGCGCGTTGATTGGTGGCAGGAAGGAGGGGGGTTCGCTTTAGCATATCATTCCAAAATGACATCATGGCGCAAATTATGAATGAACCCGACCTGGACGCGACCGGCTTCCCGGCCAGTGTATAAGGGCTTAAATCAAACTTCATTCACGCACACATATATGAAACACGCTTGCATACATACTAAGTAGTCACACATACATGTATATGAACTCTCCACGCACATACTCATACACATAGTTACTCATGAGACGTGAGCACACACACACACACACACACACACACACACACAAACTAGACGGCGCCTCATATATAAGCGTTAGGCAATCAATATACAATAGCCGAATTCATGATGATCTCAGTCATTTGTTGTTTGCAAAGTAACGTTAGCAGCCATTCCCCATGTTTACCTCGAAGCTAATACTCCCGCTAGCATACAATAGCCGCATTAGCAGTTGGATGCTGTTTGTGACACAGAGTAGAGCAATAAAAACACATTCTTACTGTTTCAATTGCAGGCAAGTGTCTGATTGTTGAAAATGGCCCCTTTTTCCCGAGCTTCGATGCCAAATTTGTGAAGGATTCCGGCGTAAAATGTTTAACGTTAGTTAGCACAGACACATAACGTTAAGCCAGTGGGAAGGGTTGTAGGAACCGCGTCATTAAAAATGAATTTAATCCACTGGTCTCTGACAGCTTGGTCCGTTCTTGGGAGAGAAAACACATTTACATGTTGATTCTGGCAGTCAACAACAGAGCAACTCAGTGGAGCTGAAATCAAAATCTCGTATTTGAGTGCGCGTGCACGCGCGCTGGTTTATGAACCCTGGGGTAAACGAACGCTTCACTTTTAAATATCGGCTTCCCGGCCAGTGTATAATCGTTAGGCAATCATAACATACATTGATTCTCGTGGAAAAGTGAAAATTGCAGGTCATGACTCCTTTAAATTTAAATAGACTAACGTTAAATAAAGCTATGAAACTTCACTTTGCTCTCAGCTAAAACGTTTTGCCAGAGAACAAATTATACATTAATGAGACAAATAAAATAAATAAATCGCCTGTTGGATATACACAAGACGATTTATATCTCATGTTAGTTAAACCACTAGACTAGACATCCGAGCCACCGGCAAATCAGCAGCACTAGCCGAGAGAGGCTGTTCTCGGCGGGGTACGAGCGCCGAGCGTCCGATTGCCTGGTTCTCAAAACTCCGAAAACGTCAGATCAAATTTTCAAATAGGCGCTATCTTTATAAATAAACCAAAGATTTGAGCTTTTAACAACTACATTCTCGCCTGAAATACTCTTAAAACTACATTTTGTGACACAATTATAGCAGTATTTTTAAATTACGCGGAGATTCTCCTCTGCTATTGACGCTTGCTGGTTGGTGTGAGATGCATTCTGGGATACCTGGCTGTCTGAAGTCCGCACAAGTCACCTCTCGATGCATCCTCGGTAAAAGGGGCGGATCAAGAACACATCCGGGGATTCGAACTGGACTTGGCTTGATGTGAACTTTGAATTGGAACAGTACTAGGGCAGCGACTGATGACGTTTCACAAGTCCACAAGAACACAAGTACAGACAAGAACGCATATTGAGAAACGGCTAGAGTTTCATCCGGCGCTGCGTGTTCAGCTCCTCCGTCTACTCTCAGCCCCCATGACAGGTAGAGAAAAAAAAAAGAAAAAAAACAACAACAAAAAACTAAAAATAAAACACCCTTATTTAAATGCGCTTATTTAACCCAGTATTTCCCACATATTCTACCATTAGATTTATTATACTCCTATCTGACTTTAATACATTTTGAATAGTGAACTTAACTCCTATATTATTTAATTCCTCCTTCAACTCTTTCCTTTCAACATTATATCTACTACAGTGCATTACTACATGCTCAACTGTTTCACTAACTTCACATGCCTCACATAAACCTGTTGGACTCTTACCTATTAAATGCAATGTACTATTCAATCTTGTATGTCCCAATCTTAATCTTGTAATCATATTCTTTTCTATTATTCTTTATTAATACAGGGTTGCCAACTTTGGGACTTTGGCTGGAGTGACACTCTGTAAAACATCAGTGCGCACGCGTAACCCTAACCCTAATTTTAAAAAAATGTCAGTCCTTGTTTACTTGGTATAAACCCTGATTTATGAAAGAAAAAAAGAAAAAAAGAATGGAAAGGTTTTCAAAATGTGCAATTAATTTATTGATTGCACTATAAAAAAATAAACTACTATCAGAAATCCTGATGTGTGGGGGAACCCCAAGGACAAACTGGAGATTATCTTGGAAACAAAACAATATCCAATTAGAGAGCGAGATGATGGAAGATGGAAGCATAACAAACGCAGTCATGGCGCAGCACAAAGTGAAACTGATGTGGACAGTAGAGATGTGGCAAAAGCACAAATGTATATACAACATGTTGTGTAAAACCTTTCCAAACACTATCATCGCAATTTCTTCCTGCATATCGTCTGCCATGCTTATTCTGAAGTTTCGCGAGATTTTGCGAGATTTCCTGTGTTCACACTCGAGACTCTTGTTGAAAATCTGTTTGTGTGTGGTGTGCTGTCTATGTCACATCATGGCACACCACACACACTGTAGGAGCAAAACGCTTAAATCTAGGATTTTTTGTCCTCATGTTTGTGGTCTATCACAATTAAGATGTAAAAAATCTTTTGGTGTGTACCCAGCATTAGAGGTGTGCGTACAATATATCATGTTTCCACTGATGCAGATGTATCAAAAATGTAAACAACAAGGATAGTTTCTTAATATGGAAGTGGATTGTGCCATGTGTAAGCATGGCATATATACGTTCCATTTTTAAAGTTCAAAGCAACATGTTTTTCTACCATAAAAGGAAGCTGCTCAGTGATGTATATAATCTCAACCTTACTGTATTACCCAAGAGAAACTAAGAGATGTGAGGGAAGAGAAACACGGAAACGCAGAGATTAGGCATGAATACAACATCTTCTCAAAGTTTCTCTCCTGACATATAAGAATGGGAGATTTTTAAAGATTAAAGATTTTTCTTGGCAAGATAACTGGTGTCCGGTCCCGTGAATCAAATAATGGGGAAAAGGCTTAATTCCAAGTCTACAAAAGTATATTTTTAAGTGTACTATAAGTGTAACATTAGTAAACTTTAAGTACACAACTAGGTTTCTCATTTGTAATGCATGTGTACTACAAGTGAACTTATAAGTATACTAGTAGTTTACTATTTTAATACAATAGTACATTTTTTTAATTTACGAAAGTACACACTGAAGTGTACTCTCAGTAAACAACTAGTTTAATAGTTTATACTGCAAGTATACTGTCACGATGTGGGTTTATGTCTGGTTCCTTGTTCTTGTCTGTCATGTAATTCCCTGCTTGTCATGTGATCCTGCCATGTGTGTTGTCCCATGTTCAGCTGTTCCCCGTTATGTTGATTAGTCTTCCCAGGTGTTTCAGTTTAACCACGCCCCCTTGTTATCTTGTTAGCTTGTGTTCCCTTGTATTTAAGCCCTGTGTTTTAGTTCAGTCCTTGTGAGTTCTTCATTTAGTAATGGTTGCTGTTGTCTCTTTGTTCCTGTCCTGAGTTCCCGATTCCTGTTCTGAGTGTTCTGTTGTGTACCCTGGATTACCTGTTTGTTTGTTTATTAAAGTGCTTGCAATTGGATTCACTCTCCGCTTCATTCCTGCCAGTGCCGTTACAGAAGAACTCACCATCACTGAATCCAGCAGCATGTTCGCCAGTGTCTCTTCCCCAGCCACTGAGCGGGAGAGAGGACAATCTTTGGAGGGGACCAGGTTGGTCATATTTCGCGGGACCCGTGGAGGCCGCAGTAGAAGAGGTGATCGAGAGGAGTCCTGACACCACTCTCCCCTCTGGCCCCTCTTTGACCCTGGGTTGGTGATGTCCAGCCCAGCGCCCCATTCGCCACTGGTTCCATCCAGCACAGAGCCTGTTCAGGTGGTCCCGGGTCCGGTGGTCCCAGTTCCGGTGGCCCCGAAACGGAGGAGGAGAAGGAAGACTTCCTCCATGCCAGTTCCGGTGGTCCCAGTTCCGGTGGTCCCGAGTCCGATGGTCCCGAGTCCAGTGGTCCCAGTTCCGGTGGTCCTGAGTCTGGTGGTCCCAGTTCCGGTGGTCCCGAAACGGAGGAGGAGAAGGAAGACTCCCTCCGTGACTGCCCCGGTGGTCCCAGTTCCGGTGGTCCCAGTTCCGGTGGTCCCGAGTCCGATGGTCCCAGTTCCGGTGGTCCCAGTTCCGGTGGTCCCGAAACACAGGAGGAGGAGAAAGGCTCCCTCCGTAACTGTTCCAGTGGTCCCGAGTCCGGTGGCTCCTAACTCGGAGACCATCCCGGAGGTGACTGCCGTTCTTGACGCACCGCCCAGGCGTCTTGCTCTGCCCGCACCGCCCAGGCGTCATGCTCTACTGGCCCCGCCTGAGCTGCTCGCACTGCCTGCATCACCCCAGCACTCCGTCACGTCTGCCGGGCCTGTGTCTTTGGACAAGATGGCAACCAAAGAGACTGTTCACGTCACGTTTGCCGAGCCTGTGTCTTCGGATAAGATGGCAGCCGCAGAGACTGTTCACGTCGCGTCTGCCGAGCCTGTGTCTTCGGACAAGATGGCCGCCGCCGTGCCTGTGTCTGTTCCTGTTCCTGAGCCGGTGGTGTCTGTTCCTGTTCCAGACACTGAGCCGGTGGTGTCTGTTCCAGAGCCGGTTCCTGTTCCAGTTCCTGAACCGGTTCCTGTTCCAGTTGAACCGGTTCCGGTTCCTTTTCCAGTTCCTGAACCGGTTCCTTTTCCAGTTCCTGAACCGGTTCCTGTTCCAGTTCCTGAACCGGTGGTGTCTGTTCCAGTTCCTGGGCCGTTTGTGTCTGTTCCTGAGCCGGTGGGGTCGTCTCCGCCGTGGCCGCCCGAGGGGTCGTCTCCGCCGTGGCCGCCCGAGGGGTCGTCTCCGCCGTGGCCGCCCGATGGACTGTCCGCTCCGCCCTGGCCGCCCGATGGACTGTCCACTCCGCCCTGGCCACCCGAGGGAAAGTCTCCACCCTGGCTGTTAGATGGACTGAAATTCCCGCCCTGGTCTGTCCCTCCCGTCCCGCCCTGGTCTTATGGAGCGTCTGGTAGCTGCTCCGTAGGGAGGGGGTAGTGTCACGGTGTGGGTTTGTGTCTGGTTTTCTTTGTTCTTGTCTGTCATGTAATTCCCTGCTTGTCATGTGATCCTGCCATGTGTTTTGTCCCATGTTCAGCTGTTCCCCGTTATGTTGATTAGTCTTCCCAGGTGTTTCAGTTTAACCACGCCCCCTTGTTATCTTGTTAGCTTGTGTTCCCTTGTATTTAAGCCCTGTTTTAGTTCAGTCCTTGTGAGTTCATGTTGTAATGGTTGCTGTTGTATCTTTATTCCTGTTCTGAGTGTTCTGTTGTGTACCCTGGATTACCTGTTTGTTTGTTTGTTTGTTTGTTTATTAAAGTGCTTGCAATTGGATTCACTCTCCGCTTCATTCCTGCCAGTGCCGTTACATATACTTGTAAGTTTTCTTTAAGTGAACATAACATTATACTTATAGTTTACTATTTATATATTATTTTTTGCTCTTGCAGTATACTACTATGTTCAAATGTAGATATATACAGGTGCTGGTCATATAATTAGAAAATCATCAAAGTTGATTTATTTCAGTAATTCCGTTAAAAAAGTGAAACTTGTACATTATATAGACTCATTACATGAAAAGTGAGATATCTCAAGCCTTTATTTGAAATAATTTTGACTATGGCTTACAGCTTGTGAAAACCACAAAATCAAAATCTCAGAAAATTAGAATATTACATGAAATCACAGAGTAATTACACAGTAATCCCATGGTAATTGAACCAGGTTTTGTTTCTTTTGGCAGTGTAGGCCGGTGCAAATCCTGCTGGAAAATGAAGGAAGCATCTCCATAAAGCTTGTCTGCTGAAGGAAGCATGAAGTGCTCTGGAAATGTCCTGGTAGACGGCTGCGTTGAGTGGACAGCACAGTGGACCAACACCAGCCGATGACATGGCTCCCAAACCAACACAGACTGTGGAAACTTCACACTGGACTTCCAGCATCTTGGATTGTGTGCCTCTCCATTCTTCCTCCAGACTCTGGGACCTTGGTTTCCAAATGAGATGCAAAATTTGCACTCATCAGAAAAGAGGACTTTGGTCCACTGTGCTTTATTAAATCCAGAGTCTACCAGGACGTTTTCAGAGCACTTCATGCTTCCTTCATTTTCCAGCAGGATTTGCACCGGCCCACACTGCCAAAAGAACCAAAACCTGGTTCAATGACCATGGTATCACTGTTCAATTACTGTGTGATTTCATGTAATATTCTAAATTTCTGAGAATTATAACAAATAAAGACTAGAGATATCTCACTTTGCATGTAATGAGTCTATATAATATACAAGTTTCACTTTTTTAATGGAATTACTGAAATCAACTTTTTCATGATATTCTAATTTTATGACCAGCACCTGTATTTTTTATACTTGAAAAATACCTTTAACTGTACTTTAATTTGAAAAACATTTTATTAGCTTCATGCATCATTTTTTAATCAACACCTGAATGTCGGTAAGTTTCATAAATAAAGGCAACATTTTAAACAAAAAACGTTGAGAAAATCACATTTTTCGCCTTGATCAGATTGAGAACGATGATCAAAACTCAGATGGAGTAGATCGAGTCCAACACCCCAAAGCTTCACAGTCGTTTTCTCTTCATGGGTTACGCTTCATTTCATTTGGTAATATTGAGTTTTGATTTACACGCTGTTTAATGTTTGATGATCACGTTATTTTACATTTGAGTGTTTCGGCTTCTTCTCCTGTGTTTTGATCCAGAGATTATGTACTAGAAGATGTGTCATAGCGCTCCCTAGTGCAGTGAAAACATGGATAGCTGGAAAATTCAGTCACAAAATAGTACATAAAGTAATGCACATGCTCAGGCTTGAATCGTTTAGGCCAATTAGATTGAACCAATTAAATTGGGGGTGGGGGGAGCGACAGGTGTAGCCCCGCCCCATTGTCCAGACTGCACTCTGTGGCTCATCCCGAAAGACACGAGCGCACCAGAGGGAACATTCAGCCTTTGTGGTTGGATTTTGAAGAAGAGACATTCTGTTCTTGCATGTACGCATGCTAAAAAATATTTAATTTTACAGTACAGCAAGTAAGCCAACAATTTTTGTTTATTCATATTTTTGGCTTCACCTGTAGTTTTGAGTGACAGATGTCATATTTTATTTAGCCTATTTTACTCTGTGACTTTTTTTTCCAGTGTTGACCGTATCATAAGACAAAAGACAAATACAATTATTTTATAACCAAGATATTTGTAATCCCCAAATCACTTTCTGATGTGTTTTACACAATAGTTAACTGAAGCTTAATGACTGGATGTAAAGTAAACCCCAAACACTAGCATACCTTATATTCTTCTAAGGAACTTTATATAAACTTTCTGACATGTTTTACAAAAATATGAGCAAGTTTTTATTTATTTATTAACACTGCAGTTATCAATCTCCTATCCTCTGTATTTTATATTCATTATCTTCTTCTGACTTTAATATTCAATTTCTACTCTATTTGATTAAGGTCTGTAATACAAAATAACATTGGCTCCAGAATACAGGTGTTCAAATGAACTATGATGAGTCCACAAGTGCTCAGTATTGGAAACATACTAACCTGTTGGACTGTAGCTGGAGTCAGAAGAGCAGCTTCTCCTCGATCGAGTCTGAGAGATGTTTGTCTGACAGATTTCTGTCTTATATAAAGCTCTTCAGAGGGCTGGACAAACACACACACACAAGCCTCAACAGACCTGTCAGTGCAATGCTTCATTCATGTGAAAGGCATTTGGCTCTGTTCCTGTTTTCTCTATATGTAAAGGTTTTTTTTTAAAGATTTTTAAGAGTGCAGGGTTGCCAACTTTGGGACTTTGGCTGGAGTGAGACTCTGTAAAACATCAGTGCGCGCGCGTAACCCTAACCCTAATTTTAAAAACATCAGTCCTTTTAGTATAAACCCTGATTTATGAAAAAAAAAAAGTTTTCAAAATGTACAATTAATTTATTGATTGCACTATAAAAAAAATTTAAAAAAGAGATAAAGGTGATTAAATAACAAACACGATCAACAACATCAAAACAATAAGAAATCTCAAAACAAAAGGGACACATAATAGTTCCTAAACCTCCCCAGAAAACCACAGCACAAGTTTCACACATGAGGCCTGTTGTGCCACAGCGGCAGTGTCGGCCTGATCACCACCACCTCTGCAGGAGCTCGTATCTGAAGCAGGGTTCAGTCCGTTCATGAACATTCATTGCGTCTGTCACGTGACAAATGAACGAAAGGCTCAGAAAGTAATTATGTTCCCTGTAAATTATTTTTGACTGCATTATAATGATTTCTTAATTCAGAATATGATAAAGACTGCGTAGGTGGATGTGTCCGGGGAATTTGGCTGTTAAAAGTATAACATTTAAAGCCCCTTAAATGAATGAAATGACTCGAAAAAAGATTTGTTCATTTTAATGAACGAGATCGAACAAACGAGTGTGTAAAATGATCCGAACTTCCCATCACTCACAGGGTGCCATCAAGTGACAGTCTGTTCCTGGTGTCCGTCTTGTTTAGGCCAGTAACTGAACAGGTTCGCTCAGCATCCGCATTGACTGTGGCAGGCTCAAAACAATCTGGGCAACCTTTGAGCATTTTTTCATCATCACACAAAATGGGGGGAAAAGTTTTTGCACTTTTAAAAAAAGCAAAAATGTTTTTCACAATTTCAATCACATTTCCTGCATTTACATACCTTTAGGGACTATGGTGATACAAAATCCAGGAAATAATTAAGTTGATTATAATGATAAATTCTGCCAAAAAGAATATAGTAGGCTACTAAACTATGTATAAGAAAAATATGACTTACTTTCTTTATTGTTTAATAGGGGCCAATTGCCAAGACTTGAGAGAATCTTTTTATAAAGTCAAAAATGTTCACCATTAATGTTTTGTGTGCAAATAAAATTTAAATAATGTGAGACTCAATTTCCACTGTAATATAGAAACAACATGAAGACAGTATATTTTAAACAATTGTTTAATGCCATTTTTTTCTGAATGAAGGCCAGTATCACTGTAGCTACTGATGTCTCCATGAAAATTATTTTTTACTTTTGAAGATTATAATAACTTTTAATATAAGTGAACTTAAAACTTTCCTCACATGAACCCAAAAATAAATGTAATATTTACATGTGCCCTTCCTGTCTAACAGGTATGAAATATACAGACATTGAATTAGGTTATCAAACAGTCCGCACTGCATAAATTATTAATTAAATTAGATTAATCCTTATTAACCCTCTGAGGTCTGAGCTGTTTTCTGGGCCCTGGAGGTGTTCTGACATGCTCTGACATTTCTGGTTATTTCTGTTTCTTGTGACATTTTCATGGCTAAAGTCTAATTACACTGTATTCAGCACAAACTCTGCTACAATAATATATCAGCAACATGTATGTAAAAGTTTGTAGTTTTGAGATAATGACATCTATGCGTGGTTTGTGAAAATACAAAAAAAAATTCTCACTGAAATAAGGTCATGAAACCCATACTGATTATTTCTTCACAAGACTTTTGAAAATTGTATGACGTAGCCTTGAATATTTGCTGCAAAACTATGTGAAAATCACCCTGACGGCTCATTCAGAGAAGACAATATATTGATGTAAAAAATTTACGACGTGTTTTGTGTGAGAAAACTCTATGCGAGAGCTCATTAATATGTATGGCTTTTCTCACCTGAGAAAGACAAAGAACCTCCCCTAACGGCCCTATTAGGAGCTATCAGGCCCCTATCATTCTGAGCAACCTTGCACAATACTGTAAATGAGGAGATTTAAAAAATAATGGCTTTTAAATTGTTTGGATTTATTTACAACACAGCATCGTCCAAAGATACACAACAAGTGCCAAAAAGCTCTTATTGAAAACAATGATCCAAAGACAGAGACCTTTGTGCCATTCCTAAAAACATTGTACATACCTTTCATTTCCAAGGTGTTTGATTTTCACTTTACCATGTATAGAGACTGATGTGAATGTTGGAGTCAGCAGGACTCATCAGTGGCATCTGGGCCCTGAAAAAAAAAAGTGAACATACTGATATCAAGAGAAAGGCCTGCACGATTTTGGGAATACATTTTTAGATTTTTCTGGTTAAAATTGCTTTTTAAAATTCACAGAATACACACACACACACACAAATGTTTCCAACAGTATATAATATAATGAACACCAGGTTTGTTGTGCCTTGTAGGCATAAGCTGTGCGCAGTGCTGGATTAAAAAATAATAATAACCTATAACAGTATAAATCTTCCAAAAGATTTCAGTAACAACTAAGCTAGAGAAAAATATATTGATTATCATGTTACTTCAAATGTTTCCATTCGTGTTCCATATGAAATGAGATAATAGTAAAAACATGAAGCTGTTTGCTTTTCAAACGCGATCGCGATCCAAAATCTGATGCATTCAAACGTGATCACGATCCAAAATATATACATTCAAATGCGATCACGATCCAAAATAAGATACATTCAAACGCGATCGCGCTCAAATATAAAACATTATGGTTACCATATACATATCTACGTTTGAGCAGATATCCACAAACACAGTAACAGTAAACACGGGTCTAAATATTATAATATTCACCATCTAGCAACAGTTCAACTGCAATGTGAAGTTTATGCAACAATAGCAAACTAATATGTACAAATTTCTTACCTTATCTTTCTTGTCTTCAAATCGCGTTCTTCTTCTTCTGATGTAAATCCAAAGTAAGCTCAGGCACGTCTTTCAAACTCGACGAAAAGTGAAGTGAAGTGTTTTGTTTCTGAGGTAATGAGGGCGATCGCGTTCCATGTGGAGATTTGCATGTGAATATCTTTTGCGCGAGTGGGCGTGGTAAATTAAAAAATAATTAGGAAGCGTTTGAGAAGCTGGACATCTTGTTGGTTTTATACAAATTACTTAAACAGAGAATATTTGTTTTCAGTTTGAATCCGATCATTTAAAAGTACACACTTAAATGTTTATAAAGATATATGGCTCATAAATGTGTGACAAGTATTCGCTGAGTTTTGTTTCAGTTTATAGACGTGCTCAAGAAAAAAAAGTTCACCGCGATGGAGAGGCAGAACGCACACCCTGTTTATTTTCTTTATTTTACAAAAGCACAATGTTTTGATTTGATTGGAAGTGGACACATACAAAAGGAGAAATAATCACAGATTCTTTTTTTATATTTCTTTTTTCTGTATGACCATAAATGACGGAGAAATTTAAGTTTATAGTGCTACAATGTGGAGAAAATCCAGCAAAACGCGCCGGCGCGTTTGTCGACCTCAGAGGGTTAAAGCTGCAAACGTTCTTTAGTCAAGAGCAGTGAGTGATTTTCTCTGTTCCCTTTGTTCTTTGGTTAACTTTACTGACTACAGGATTAGTGGCTGCTGTCACTTTAAGATCTGCCGCTGCTGACAGGCTCTCACGCATCTCATTTTCTCATTTACTCTTGTTCATCAAGACTTTATGTAGCTAATTTAAGACTGCTTATTGTTATGAGGATACTCGACAAAACTGACGTGTTATTGTTCGTTCAAGCGCGAAAGAGAACTGCCCAGCAAAACTGATTCTGACTTGCTGTCTGTGCGCTCGATACTGGCGCGAGTCTTTCTGTGCGTTGTGTGTGTGTGCGTCAGGACATTCACAGACAGCGCGATACCTGCTAATTATAACTTTCAGTGAGGTATTTTTAGTGTGTGCAAGCGACGTTCCTGGACGCGGCTGCGCGCATTGTGTGTCCTGCTCGGTCCTGCTCCTCTCTGGCGATGACGGCATGTGGTTAAAAAATCATAACAAACTAATTTGAATTGGGGGGGGGACGAACGGGATTTCGAAAAGAGGGGGGGACATGTCCACCCTGTCCACATAGGAAATTACGCCCGTGAGTGAAAGGCACACCATTTTGTTATCTGCTAACCTTGTCATCCAAACTTTCAAACGCGCATCAGTGGCTCCGACTCCGAACCTGTGCTCTGAACTCTCTCTCAACTATTCACACGCAAATGACGTATCAGGTTTCAGTGAATCAACGATCAGAATATACTGCAGTGAGAACGTTACGCAGATATTGCAGCTGTGGGCCTTAAACTCCTCTCCTGTCATTAATACGCTGTGGTCTTCTAGTCATCAACAGAAAATGAACGGATTGAGAGGGGAGAAACGTGGATTTTGGCGTGACATTTCTTGCGTGTGCGTGAAAGCGTGAGATTGATGCTGAAAGCGTGAGAGTTGGCAACCCTGAGAGTGAAATGTAGGCAGTTTTCCAGCACTTTCGAGCAGTGGCGGCCAGTGCTTTGCAAGGGCAAGACCTGACAAAGAACTCATGAAACACAGTAGTTTAATTACACAGTAGCAAACAAGCTCAACAAGTTATTAAGACACACCTGAGGAAGACTAATCGACTGAGAAAACTACAAACATTGCCACAGGACATAGGAATGAACACAGAAACAACGAGAACAAAGAACACTGCAACTTAAAAGTGCTTAAGACAGGAATCATGACACATATAGTCAAGTCAGATTTATTTCTAAAGCGCTTTATACAATACAGATAGTTTCAAAGTCGGAAGTCGGACACTTTCTGGTTCCTGTAGTAGTGACCGCTCACGTGGTGTTTGCATACTTTACCACAGCTGAAGTGAAATAAATGCAATATTTGCCAAATAATAGATGTTTCAGACACATTTTTATTCAATACTTTATGTACTGCTTCATACAGTGTCTGTTTGAACAAGAATAAAGGTCAACATAAGCTACTATCAATGAAGTGGAGTCTACGTTTTTTAATCAGTTTTAATTTGATAAACATGACACAATATAGCATCGCAACTACATGAAAAGAGTGTTTACTGTTATAAAAAACTGATTTGTGCACTTTAGAGGAACTAAAGGTGTTCGAATAAACACGAAACACACGTGATCGTTGTCATGCGGTGAATCCGGCCAATCGTGGAACAGCTGTGTCGTCATCAGCCCACGTGCAGCCACTCTTGAGAAGCTGCGCTGGCTGAGTTCTCCGGCTACTCTCCAATCGCTCTCGCGGTACTTTGATGGCATACGTCACAGTCACGTGGCATCGGCGCTGGATCAAGTCGGACAAAATTTCTAACCGGCATGCACCGCTTCAAGTCAGCCGCCAATCGGTCTGCGCAGAGCTGCATGAAGTCCAACAAGCCTACTGCTGAATATTAACTGTTTCCAGCCAGAGGCGAGAGTGACAAGGAACTGAAAGACTGAAATTCCTGATAAGACTGAACGCACAAGCTCTCACAAAAAATAAACACCATGCAATAAAACAAACTTACTAATCTGAAAAAAAAAGAATCATGAAGCAAGGACAAAGAAAGCTTTATCACCCTCTCCCCCCTCTCTCCTCAGTTTTCTTTCACCTGGTTGAAAGTTAACAAAGAATGGCAATGTACCACATATGATGTATCTTGTTGTAGCCGGTAAGGTGTCAATTAGTAGAGGGCGTGGCCAGGTAGGTAGAGGGTTTTTAAGCAGGCACCTGTAGGAGGCCTAGAGAGGATATGATCGGTGTGGACGTGAAGCACGTTTGTAGAAAAAGAGACGAGAGCGAGGGAAATGAAGAAGATACAAGAGGAGTTGAGAACAGGAAAAGGAAAAAGAACAGTGTTTCAAGTGACGGAAGCCAGACAAGAAGAACTGTTGAGAGATATCAAGTAGGAATGATAGCAGTAACAAGAAGTGGCGGGACCTTTAAGGATTCGCATGAGGTTGGAAGATTCGTTGGAAAGAAACTAGGAGATGTTCGGTCTATTAAAATAACAAGGAGTGGGATGGTTATTATTGACTGCGTGTCAAGACATCAGAGAGAACAAGCTCTAAAGATTAAGGTGTATACAGAGTACAGAACTGTGAAATGCTTCCCACTCCGGCGCATGCTCTGCTGCGACGACACACATCCTGTCTGTGATCCATAGCGGTCTCATGTCTCTCGTTTGTTTTGATTGTATAACTGCCTAGCGTCTCATGCTATTGAGAAGTCCTTTGTGAAAATCTGTCTTCTGTCTATTGCTAAGCCTCGTCTATCTACAATGGTGTATTTCTACAAAGCAATCGGAATTACACTTTTAGTCTGGACTATCAGCATCCACTCGGTGATGGCACTAGAATCAAGTGAAACCAGCAACCGAGGACTACTCACCTATAGCCGTGAGGATCTTTTACAGCTACGGTCCTCCATCTGGTGCAAACAGAAGCCTGCGATCTCACTACCGCCGGGGATAAAACTGAGGCGAAGAGGTAGACGAGGCGGTGTGCGAACCAGACTTCGGAAGCGTCCCTTCAGACCCCCTCTCCCCTCCATCATATTGGCGAATGTCCGTTCCCTCCGGAATAAAATGGACCTGCTGCACGCCAAGTGTCTGACGGAGAGAGCCTTCAAGGACGCCTGTATCATCGTTCTGACTGAATCCTGGCTGGACGAAGATACTCCAGACACTGAGGTCAGTCTTGATCACTTCACCATCATAAGGGCCGACAGAACTAGCCAGTCAGGCAAGGGGAGAGGTGGCGGGGTCTGTGTTTACATTAACAAAAGGTGGTGTGAGAACATCAAAGTCCATAATAGGACATGCACACCAGACGTGGAGATGCTAACCCTGTCCTTGCGCCCCTTTTACCTCCCGAGGGAATTCCCTGCTGTGGTTGTCACCTGTACGTACATCCCTCCTAGTGCTAACATCAAGGCAGCCGCGGAGATACTAGCCGAGGTGGCTAATTCCATGCTAGCCAAGTACCCCGAGGCACCGGCGTTTATTTTAGGGGACTTTAATAAATGCATTCTCTGCGATGTACTGCCGTCCTTCCAACAGTACGTGGATGTCCCCACAAGAAAAGAGAACACTCTGGACTTGTGTTATGGTAATATAACTGATGCCTTCAGCGCTCGGGCTTACCCCCCACTTGGCTTCTCTGACCATAATGTCGTGTTCCTTCTCCCGCAATACAAACCGGAACTGAAACGCATCAAGCCACAAACGTACAGCACCACTCAATGGTCGGAGGATGCAATTGCACAGCTGCAGGGCTCTCTCGCCTGCACCGATTGGGACGTTTTTCAGGGAAGTTTGGATGAGCGGATTTCGCTAATAACAGACTACATAAAGTTCTGTATCACTACAACTATTCCAATAAAAAACATCACCAGATACCCAAATTCTAAGCCCTGGATCACCCCTCATATCAAGCTCACTCTGAAACAAAAACAAAAAGCTTTCAAGCAGAAGGACTGGGTTACTCTCAAACTACTCAATAGACAGACAAAAAATGATATCACCAAAGCCAAAATGAAATATAAAGAAAAAATGGAGCAGGAATTTAGTAACATGAACACAAAACAAGCTTATCAAAGAGTCAAAAAACTAACTGGACAGGAACAAAAACAGAACCACATCACAACATCAGACCCATTAACCTTTGCCAACACCCTAAATAACTTTTTTGCTCGGTTTGACACCCATGACTACTCTACCACATGTGAGGACTTGCTCAGCGCCCTCCCCCGCCGAGACCCCACACACCCCCCCTTTACAGAGGAGGATGTCCGACAGCAGCTGGCCAGGTGCAAACCTGGCAAGGCAACAGGGCCAGACGGCATCCCAGCAAGGGTGCTTAAGCTCTGTGCCATGGAACTCTCTCCCATTTTCCACAACATCTTCTGGGAATCATATAGGACAGCCTCAATACCCACCCTCTGGAAAACCTCAACCATTGCACCTATCCCAAAGAAATCCCGCCCTTCAGAGCCTAACCACTATCGACCAATTGCACTCACACCTATAATCATGAAATGTTTGGAGAAATTAATTCTTCACCTCATCTTGCCAACTGTCAGACAACACTTGGACCCACATCAATTTGCATATAGACCCAGACGAGGTACGGAGGACGCAGTGGCATGCCTTCTCCATCCTATTCTTCAACATCTACAGATATCTGGGAACTTTGCATCAGTACTCTTCATTGATTTCAGTTCCGCTTTCAATACAATTCAACGCCACCAGCTCATCAAGAAATCACATCACCTCAACATTCCCCCACCTCTCATTCACTGGATCCATAACTTCATCAGCAATAGACCGCAAACGGTTAGAATTGGTTCAACAACATCATCAACCATCATCACCAACACTGGTGCCCCACAGGGCTGTGTTCTCAGCCCTTTCCTCTACACCCTGTACACTAATGACTGTAATAGCCCATCACCCGTCACCACCTTCTACAAATACGCGGATGACATTGCCATAGTTGGATTACTCAACAACAATAACTCCATTACAGCATATCAGGATTCAATTTTACAGTTTTCACAGTGGTGTCAGGACAACTACCTCCAACTAAACACAGACAAAACAAAAGAGTTGGTCATGTACACATCCAAATCACCACCTGGACTGAACCATACCCACATCTACGGTCAACCAATCGAACAGGTCAGCAGTTTTAAATACCTGGGACTCATTATAGATAATAAAATGAACTTCAAGGAACATGTCACTGCCATCCAGAAACGTGCACAACAAAGATTACACGTAATACGCAAACTGAAAGCCCTCTCTGTTGCTCCTCACCTCCTGCTTCTACTTTACAAAAGTATCATTCAACCCACCCTGCTGTACTGTTCAACCTGTTTCTACACAATGCTAACCGCCACCTGCAAAAACAAACTCATTAAAATTACACATATTGCCTCCAAGATTATCAGTCTCCCTACACCCAGCTTATCAGACATGAATGATAGAGCCATCACACGCCTAGCACGCACAATAGTAGCTGATACAGACCACCCCCTGAACAAATTTTTCACACTACTCCCATCCGGTCGCAGATACAGAACACTAACCTGGACCAAAGCTTATTTTAAAAAAAGTTTTGTCCCCACTGCCATCACAACGCTGAACAAACTGTAATACTGCCACCGACCCCCCCACTACCACCACCATCATCACTACTACTACCACCAACCTCAGTTGCCTTGTAGTTTTTTATATCTGACAATTTTTTGTGAGTGTCTTAATGAGCTGTATGTTTGTAGATGTATTTGAATATGTTACTCTCTATCTCTATCTCTATCTCTCTATCTCGGGACAGAATACAAAAAGAAAGGAGTAGTAAGTGGCGTACCGCTGTCAGTGGAAGACGAGGAGTTGCGGGCCGTTGAAAGAGTTTGTGAGGCCAGAAGACTGACAAGATTCCGTCAAGGAGAAAGGGAAGAAAGTACTTCTGTGTGTCTGACTTTTATGGGAGATTTGCCAGAGAGGATATATTTAGACTATATATGCTACAAGGTGAGGTCTTATGAAAGAGCTCCGTTAAGGTGTTTTTGCTATCAGGAGTATGGACATGTGGCTGCAGTGTGTAGAGGAGTCAGGAGATGTGGGAGATGTGGGAAAAATACTTGTGTAAGAGGGGAGTGTGAAGAGGAACAAGTAAAATGCATTCACTGTTTGGGAAATCACCATGCGGGGTCAACGCAATGTCCTGAAAAAATCAAACAGGTAAAAGTGAGTAAAATCAGAGCAGAAGAAGGGCTAACATATGCAGAAGCTACTAAGAGAATGGAACGAGCAGTAATGCAAACAGAACAGGAGACGGGAAAGAAGGGAGATGATCAGAATAACGTTATTGGCATGGACAAGAAGCGATTTCTAGGATTTATTGCTATGGTGGTCAATTGTAGTGTGGAAATTAAAGGGAAATCAGAGAGGATCAAGATGGTGTTGGATGCGGCGAGAAGATCTTTGGACATTGTGGACATATCAGGAGAAGAACTAGATAATACGCTGAGGAAAGAATTTATACCATCTCAGACAATTGAGTATGACATATAGAACGGGCAGTGAACTTTAGGGTGGTCACTGTAAATATACTGCACTGGGAAAACTATTTAATTCAGTAGGTGGCGGTAATGCAACAATTTGGATGCCAACTGCCATAAAACCTAAAAAGAAGAAGAAGAAGAAGAGGAAGAGGCCTAGAGAGGAGGTCCAATCTTTTGTGTGGAATTGTGTTGTTTGGTAGCCTTTCCTTGTGTTGGTGCACAGACGTGGTCTGGGTGAGCAGGTAGGTCAAGCGAATATTGACTGTTTTGTTTTACATTTACAAAGCCTTTTTCACTAAATTAGATGTTTTTAATGTAGACACAAACATTGTGCTGTCCGGTGACATGTCTATGTTGGTTTGTGCATGAACGGTCTGGTAAACAGGTAGACTAAATCAATAGTGATTGTTTTGTTTCATATTTATGAAGCCTTGTTTTACTAAATTAGGGAATTGTTTTTAATGCAGACACAAACATTGTGGACTTGTAGGCCGTTGGTCACGTTCGTTGCTATCTTGGAAGTTAGTCCAGGGTTGGTGGCTGTGTTGCTGGTAATAACTTTTGCTGTAACTCAAAAAAAACCCCAAAAAAAACCCTTCATTGTAGCGGCCAAGCCGTTTAAAACAACTGGGGCCCGTTCTTCGTACATTGCTTAAAACATCCGAGATCAAATGAGACATCCAAGATGATATCATCGTGCTAATCATGATCTGGCTAACTCGGTTCTTCGAACACACATGCCGGATATGATTAGTATCGCTGGATTGAGTTATCTGAGATAATTGCGCGTTCATGCGCTGGTTAAAAGGGGATATGTGTCGATAGTAGAAACATTGATCAGCAACGCTGCTATTGGCTGCTCAGCGTGGCCAAAGAGTGCGCTCAGTTTTACTCAGCAGAGCAAGAACTAATAGTCGAAGTTTATTCGGAATTTTAATGTTTAATCAAAACGCCAGGGAACACCTCAAAGTCTGCAAAAGCCAGGAGAGAGGGCTGGCAAAAAGTAGCAGACAATTTAAATCCGTAAGAAGTGGCCATGTTAGATGTTTTTATCACTTATTAGCCTAAATTTTTGTATTTTAATAATTGCATAATTACTTTGTGCATTGTAATGTCAGAGTCGCCACACTAGAACATGGGAACAAATAAAAGTGAAGTACAAAAATATTCTACATAATGGTCATTTTTAGTTATATAGTCTCTTCTATAAAAGGCACTGTTAAATAAATGGTTGTCTGTTTATAAAAGCAACCAAGAAAAAGGCTGAGAAAAAAATAGAAAAGATCTTAGTAGCCTACACTGTAAAATAATTTTTGCTGCATTAAATTAAGGCCGTATAGTCATTTCAACTGTTAAATCTTGAGTAATGATGAATTGCTTTGACTTGTGAAAGTGGTGGCTGAAATATGTGCAGTAAGTGGACATTTTCTAACTTTACAAAGGAAAGAAAGTATAAGACTTTGTAATGTCCATTTGTTTCCATTGCACTGGACAGTGAATAAAGCCTCTCAGATAACTGTCATATGGAGGAACTAGCCTACCTGCAAGTGCATAAATAACTTTACTTCATTTATACTTGTATGCTTTATGGCTGCAATATAAGTTGCAGGATTCCACATCTACAGAAAGGCCTACAGAAGAGTCTGCACACACAGAGGAGACATAGGCCTACAGGTGGGCAGTGTATAGCCAACTTTTCCTTTTTATTTGTTGCATGAGGCATGTGTCTAATATCTCTTGTTGCAGGCACTTGACCACTGGCTTTTCTTTACAAAGAACAACTGAAATAAAACTCAAGGAACTAAGCATATTTGTCTTTTATTAAACATTTAATGAAAAGTGGTTTTTTTTGGCAATGTTGTGTAATATGGCACATGCAACAATGTCCCAGGCCCTGTCAGGTGTGCAACCCTCAGACTTCTCAGACACTCAAATCTTCCCTTTAGTTAGCCAAAGTTCATTTCATTGTGTACCCTTGTCCTGGCTAGAGCTGCATTGTAACTGGTTTGGGTCAGGGAATGGGGCCATAAAACACCTGTCTGCAGGAACATGTCATAATCACCTATGAACAAATGCAGTTCTGTTAGGATCAGCATAAGTGTATGTAATACAGTGAGCTTGATATTTAATTGTGGAACTTTTCTTACCACTTTCAAATAATGTACATAAATGTGAATCTCTGAAAATGCTTAAGTCATCCACAGATCCTGGCCATTTTGCTTTCATATTTGTGATTTGGAAGATTTGAGTCAACTGCCTTTTTTTATTTGATATAATATTACTAATCTGGAATATTAAGAATCACAATAGTAACTGGGCTGCACATTTACATTGTGAACCCCCTTTCTGTTCACATAATCCCCTTCATTGAGGCCTTGATGGTAGCCTATAGTCCATGGTACCAATCACGTTATTGAAGCCTGAGTGACATATACTGTAATTGGCATGGTCATGATTGAATGATCTTCATAAAAAATTATGATAGCCTAAAAAAAAAAACTGCTTTAAAAAAAACTGCTTTACAACATTCACAAAACTGGGTCTTAAGTGGCTTGGACATGCCACAAAAAAACCTAAAACTGTTTTTTACACCTAAAAGTGCCAGGTAAACTCCGAATGTCACGACAGACAGCACTTTCCATCAAGTTCTCCGCATCTCCAGTAGTGTAAAGGAAAGAGCCACTCGCAAATAATCTTAGGGCAATGCAAACAGTTTGTGCTGTAGTTAAAGCCCGACTCTGACAAGTCAGAAATAAATGTGCGTTTCCAACAAATTAATAATGTAAACGACAATCTCATGAGTTACGAGAAAAAATATATATCTCAGAGAGTGTACTTTCGTGCTGCGCTGGACTTCCCGTATCAGCTATACATGAAATAAGCAGCTCCCGAGCAGGTTTAAGCTTACGCACCTGTTGCTATGACAGCAAGTCCAGGATGAGCTTCGAAGAACCAAACAATTCAAGATCATGCCAAATCGCCAACAATCAAATCCAGCTAACTGAGTTAGCGAGATACGAAGAACGGGCCCCTGGTGTTCATCCATAGCCATCTTGCAATGTTTACTAATGACTTCGACGTCACAGTGCTGTCGTCATGTGTTTAGCTCGCACACACACACAGGCAGACACACACACAGACAGACACACACACAGACAAACACACAGACACACACAGACACACACAGACACACACACCTACCTGGGGTTGAGTAGAGTAGTGATGCTGTAGAGGGGTTGTTCTTCCACATCAGAAAATCGCCTCCTGACAGTTGCAGCTAAGGTCCCTTTCATAGTTTTGATGCCATGGTCACCGTCGGCCGCTCTAGACAGAAATCTCTGCAGTACAGTGACAGCAGGAATCACATCTGCTGCCATAGCATCAGAAGAGCTAACTTTTCGTGTTAACTCCTCAAACGGAGCCAGAACAGTCACAATCTTCTCCAGCACTGCCCACTGGTGAGCCTTGAGATTATCAGGGAGTTCGGACACAAAAATTCCTAGAGCCCGTTTCTGCTCAATCAGGGACTGGATCATGTAAAATGTACTATTCCAGCGGGTCTGTACGTCCTGCTGTAGTCATTTTGCAGGCTGACCGATCTCTAACTTCGAGGCAGGAGTAGGCTAGAGGAGAATGTTTAAAATGGCCAACGATTTTGCGTCCGATAGCCAATGCATCAGCAACACTTCTCTGTGACAAAAGGCCCTCGTGGACCACCAGCTGGAGAGTGTGAGCGGCACAAGGTAAGCTGGGGAGTCCAGCATGATTCATGCCTTTAATCATAATTTTAGCGTTGTCTCGTAGCACAGCGTGGACAGAGGTTTTCGGAATGCACCAGGTCTGAAGCATCCCATCGAACGCACCTGCTATGGCTTGGCTGGTGTGCGAGCCCCGGAACAGCTTTGCTTGTAAGGTGGCTTGGCGAAGAGTAAAGTCGTCATTAATCCACTGTACAGTTGAACTGAGCAGAGACATTGGGCAGACACTGCTTGACCAAATATCTGTTGTAAAACTGAAGGCAGACGCCGTCTGTAATGTAATGGCAACTGGGAATTTCGTATCGCGGCTTTAGTATGCTAAGAAGATGTCGAAATCCTATATTTTCAACAGCCGACAATGGCTGGTCATCAAGTGCAATAAAGTATGCAATTTCCTCTGTTATTTTTAGTGCCCGTGGATTATCTCTGGACATCTTCTCGTGCTTCTGTAAAACCTGTGTTAATGTTGGCTGCTGATGAGTTGCTTTAGCTTTATTAAACTGTTGTGTATTCAGCGCTATGATGCGTCTTCAGATGTTTAATTAGATTGCTCATGTTAAACGATGTACTTTCTTTCCCTCCTCACGACACCTTAGCTGAGCATAACTTACAGTCTGCCTTGCTGTTGTCATCATCCCTTATCTTGAAATGAGCCCAAACCGCTGACATTATACTTTTCTATGCATCATTACACCTTGACAAAGCACTCGTGGCGGCCAGTTTCGTTTTGCAAAATGTACGTGGTATCGGTGCGTGGTATCGGCGAATTTTTACGAGTACGAGTATATGAGGACAGTATCAGCCCGATGCCAGTATCGGTATCGGGCCATCCCTAAATGTGTAGCATGTTTGGTCTCTATGAACTCCAATCTACGCTCTCAATTTGTTAATTTACATTACATTTTGCTAACTCAGTGCCACATTAGTATAATAAGAATCTTGAGGGTTCTTCGCTTAAACACCCAGTCAAATTACATATTCAAATGCCCTGCTAGAGGACAAAGCATCGTAAAACTTCCCCCTTAAGAAACAACTTCTTATTGGCTCACACAACTCCAGAGTGTGCGACATCTTCATGCTTTAAAATCACTGATCACAAGATCATGTCTGGCTTTGTTTTTTTGTTTTTTTTTAAGAAATCCTGATGTGAAGATGATGCTAGAAGTTTCTAAGGACCCCCAAGCGTGTGCCAGGCTGCGGCCTTGTCTTTCCATTCACCAAAGATACTTACTCCCACTGGTTCTCTCTCATCAAGACCACATCAGCAAAGATCAGCTGAATTGAATTTAATTCAAATAGGCGAGACATGCAAGTATCAAACTTAGTCTCATTATTTGATACATTAACCCTCTGGGCGCGTTTTGCTTGTTTTTTTTTTAGCAATGTAAAATAAACACTAAATGCTCTGTTAATTTTGATCTTTTATTTTTGTGTAATACATCAATCGATCCTGTTCAGTTTCTTTCTTTTTTCTGTATACTCACAGTAAAAACAAAGTGTTGTGCTTTTTGCCAAATAAAGAAAAATAAACGTGATGCAAGTTCTGCCTTCTCTCTGTCAGTGTAGTCCATTCTGAAATGCGTCCGAAAATTAACGGTAACTCCGCGAAAATTCAGTCAAACAGGCAAACAAACCCACGGGCATAAAGCTTGAGATCGCATCTTTTAAATTAAGTAATTTATATAAAAAACAAATATTCTCTGCTTGTGAAATCTGTATTAAAAGAGAACGATTCCAGTCGAGCTCATTACGAGCTCATTTAAAAGTAATGTGACCACTCCCCGGAGAGTGCGTGCTATTCAAACGCAAATTCTGAGAACCATTTCAGAGCTTATGGAGAAAAGATTCCTCAGAACAGTGCTGATATGAAGAGAAATATCTCCTGATATGAGGAGCAGATCCCGCTGAGGAGTGAGGTAGGCTGTTATCTTTTCTCAAGTGTTAATGTGGAATAACGTTATGGAATAACGTTAGTGTAGGCCTATGTAAACCGCAAAAAGATGAATCGCGTTTCTATAATATTTCTGTGAGATGAATGAAGGGTACATATTTGTAAAGACTGTTTAGCCTAAATATGAATTGCGCGTCTGTGTGTGAAAGAATAAACTGCTTTGCTATAGCCTACTGAGATGAGTAAAAATCGACTGAAATATGTTGAAATAAAATGTTTTTGTATAAGCAACGTATTAAACTGCAAATTAACATTTATATGCCCTAATATTTCATAAAAACAACGTTACAGTCAGACGAAGTATGAAAGACAACATTTTGTTGACTAGATCTGGGTACAGTTTTTACTGTAGAATATACTGCCACATCAAATAAGCTTTTGTTTAGCAATTTCTGCTCATATCTATATAGGCTATATATATATATATATATAAAATACTATTTTTGTCAAAAATAAAGTCATAGACTAAGATGTTAGATGTTCCAATGTTGGCTATATTCAAACTAATGAATACATATGATAAAATGTAGGCCTGTAATCTTTTTTTTTTTACAAAGAAAGAGTACACTTGAAATATTGTTCAAATTGTAATTATTGTTGTAATTGTAACCTTTTTAATAAAATAGCAAAACATATTTACAAGATAGATGTAAGCAAAATCTTAAATGGTCAATATAAGTCTTCTTCTAAATATATCTTTTGTCCTTGCATTGTGGTTCAGTCAGTGTCACACCTGAATGAATGGCTCATTAGGCAGAGTCATTATGCAGAGTGGGTGGGACATTGTATTCTCAGGTGTAAACCACTCCTCCTTCACACCCCCCTCGCATATTGGCTTTCCAAGCAAAACCTGTTCTACATCAATTTAAATCAATGTATTGTTTTATGTGAACGATAAAGCAAGACTATTTTCACATAATTTTGAAGCCAGAACTCGAAGGAACAACATCCATTAGTCAAAAGTCTTGTGAACACATATTTAATATGTGTTTTGTGGTCTTAATTCAGCAACTTTCATTTTTATTTTTTCCAATAACCACGCATAAACATTATTCTCTTAAAAATACAAACATCTACATACACGTTGCTTGCAATATTATGGTAGCCCTGTTTGTGCTATATAGAGTGAATTTACACCTTTGCCATTAACATGTTTATAAATAACTGAAAAAAATCACAAATGTCAGGGCATGTCAGAACATCTCAAGGGCCCCAAAAACACCTTGGTCCCCAGAGGTTTAAGTATCCTTACCCCTTTTAAAGAAGGGCGTGTTAGAACTAAACTGATGGTTTGCTCAAGGCTGTTGATCTGCTGAATTCCAAACAATGCTATAACTTCTTGCTTTCCTGTATTCTGCTTCAGCTCTCTTTCCCTTGGTAAACTGTATGCATGTATGTGTGTGTATGTTAGAGTAGTTAAATTGTTTAGTCTAGTTAATTAAGTCTTGTTCATGTCACATGTAAAGTTGTCCATGTTTCATACTCATATACTTAATGAGGTTTTATTATTCGGGAGTAGCAAAGTTCGGGAGGAGCACGTTCAGATAATTAACACAAGTGGAGAGCACTCAGCAATCAATGGTAAGAGGTGTATATACACTCAGCAGTCTCACCTCATTCCATTGACAGTTTTGCAGCCTCCCCCCACCACCCCTTCTCCTGTTGTGTGATATGGAAGTGAATGTTTTTTTTTTTTCAGGATGTATTTTTATTATTGCTGGTTAACAACCCAGGTCATTGATTTAATGATCAGAAGAGACAAAGGGTCGGAGGCTTGGTTTTCAGATTGAGCAGCAACGTCCATAATGTCTGTAATGTCTGTGTGAGAATGAAACGGCACAAATACAAAGCATTGCTGTTAAATACAGTATATAAAATAATAAAAGATGACATTTTACTAAGCATAAGTATTTTAAAGTTAGTTTTAATCTTTTAAACATGAGTTGAAGTGAACTTACCACAATGAGGCTGTCTTTTTGTCTTTATCTGGTTAAAGTCCACAGAACATTGACTTTTCGGAGCAGATGAAATATGTCAGGGGTTTTGTTTTTAGAATGCTAAATGTCTTTGAGAATGAACGGTACAAATACGTTTTTAATAAGTGAGAAGCATTGCTGTTAAATAAAATGTATAAAATAATATATATATGAAATAAGAAATTCGATCAAGGATAAGTATTTTAAAGTTAGTTTTAATCTTTTAAACATGAGTCGAAGTGAACTTACCATAATCAGGCTGTCTTTTTTGTCTCTATCTGGTTAAAGTCCACAGAACCTTGAATTGTTTTCGGATTACAACTGTCCATAATGTTTGTGTGAGAATGAAATGGTACAAATTATTTTTTAAGAAATAAAAAGCATTGCTGATAAATAATACATTTAAAATAATAGTAATAAGATGAAAGCTGATGAAATATAAGTATTTTAAAGATAGGGTTCTTGTTATCAACATGAGATGAGATGTATGAGAAACTGAGATGAACTGAGATGCAGGGGTACACCAGTGTTAATTTTGGCAGCCATTTTTGATTTAGTCTTAGTCTTCATCTTCAGACGAAAATGCTTATTGGTCTTAGTCACATTTTAGTCATTTTGTCTTTCATAGTTTTAGTCTAGTTTTAGTTGACGAAAAGTCATTGCATTTTTGTCAACTTTTAGTCATTACTTTTAGTCAAACTGCAGTACCCGACATTAATTTTGGTAGCTATTTATATGTAGTCTTGACTCTTTAGACAAAAAATGTCATTATAATTTTTTCCTCTAGGCCAATTCAATTAAGCTTATGAGAAATTTAAATTAAGGTAACAGGCTGTATTGACATTGCACTCTTTAGCAGTAGCACTTGTGCAATTCTATATAGGCCTACCCATTTTCCTTAGTTCAGTGGTTTTTAGAGTGCAGTCACACCTTTTCCATTAAGGGACAATATTTGCCCCCTTTAATCGATTTTTCCCGTTCATTTTTTACCTTTATAAGTACCTTTATGAAATAAATAATGCTTTAAATTAATCAATGTTCAATACATAGCCTATGCAATGATGGTAAAAACGAAGTGATACTTTTATGGAGTCATTCATTCATTCAGTAATGAAGCAAGCAAGTTGCTATATTTATGAACGGATCACTGAATCTCACGATTCGTTCAAAGCCACAGATTCGTTCATGAATCACCGTGCTGCAGTTCTGCTTTCGTTGTAAAATAGAGCAATAAACCTACTGACAATACTGTTTTAAATGTACTAGGCTACATCACTTAATGTTACCCTTCTGTTTGTTGAACTGTTGTATAAAATCAATGTCTCATTTGAAATCGTGTGGATATTCAGGAAACATTGCATTCTTGCTCGTATAATATGATCAACATGAAAAACACTGTTTGATATCAGCTTGCATTTTGATCGTAGATTTTGTCGTACAACCAGCGCGGCTCGTGGCAGAACACAGACCGACTTAATGACACTTTAATTTAAGTAGAACATCTCAAATGAAGATCGCTAAACTCCAGCTTACTTGTCTGTGTTTTCAGATCATCCGCGCTACTTCAGCAGAGAGCGCGCGCGCATGGTTGCCAGATACTATGGAAAAGACCGGGTAGAAAACGTGTTCTTTTAACAGAAAAGCTCTGACTGGGGATTTAAATTATAAAAATCTGGCAACCATATGCCTAAACTCTCGTAAAACGGTCAATGTGTTGTCGTCTCCTTTATTTGACTCTAACAAGTGGTTTTGGTCAAGTTTAAATACATTTAAATACATTTCAGTCTCGTCTTTTTTCGTCAACGATAATGCATGTGTTGATATAGTCACAGTTATCGTTTAGTGACGTGGGTGTCGTCTCTCATCGTCTTGTCTTAGTCAGGGAAAAAAAGGTCGTCAACAAACATTTTTCGTCATAGTTTTCGTTAACGAAATTAACACTGGGGTACACTCCCCATCCTGACTGTGTGTTGGTGTTGTGGATTTGGTTTGCAATTTGTTTCTGGAAGCATCAAACGATTAAGGATAGTTACCTCTAAAGTTTTATTATTGTGTTAGGGGTTAACAGTTTAGGACCCAAGGACCAGATGTTTGGAAGAAGACCTGGAGTCAGAATTAAAAAATTGAAGAAAAGTTTTACTGAAGATAGTTTGCAGTTTCATCAGCAGAAGTTCAGCTTCAAGACTCACGCAGGAGTTCGTAGGCCACCCCGCTTACAGTTACACAGATCACAGCAGTTACACACACACACACACACACACACACACACACACACACACACACACACAGTTATACCCTTTCCACGGTCTAAGCCAGTGGTATTCAATTCCAGTCCTCGAGACCCGCTGCTCTGCACATTTTGTATATCTTTCTTATTCGTTCAGGTGTGTTAAATAAGGGAGACATACAAAATGTGCAGAGCAGCGGGTCCCGAGGACTGGAATTGAGAACCACTGGTCTAAGCTACAACCTTGCTTACAGGTTGAATGATTCTCATTGGCTAAGAAATAGATAAACATAGTCCTTTTCCACATATAATTTCCCTCGCTTTTTTTCTTATCAGTGCAAAAGAGACTCAAAATACTTTGATCTTGCATACAAGTTTCATACATCAATCGATCCTGTTAAGTGTGTTTTTTGTGTGTGTGTGTGTGTGTGAATACTCACAATAAAAACATGTTGTGCTTTTTACCAAATAAAAAAAAAAAAACCATGATGTGAGTTCTGCTTTCTCTCTGTCAGTGAAGTCCATTCTGAAACACGTCCGAAAGTGAACTGTGACTCAGCGAATACTCAGTCAATCAGGCATACAGACACACAGGCATGAAGCTTGAATTCTCTTCTTTTAAATGAAAAATGTTTTTTTATAAAAAACAAATATTCACAGTTTATGGAATATGTATGAAAGGAGAGAGATGTCAGTCGTTCTCATCTCAGCTCATTATGTTTTAATGTGACCGCGCCCACGGAGAGCGCGCACTATTCAAACGCAAATTATCTGAGGCAATCCATGCAAACCTCTGAACGCCCACATCAGCTGGATAACACACACACCGCGAGTTAACAGAGTCATGAACTTTACGACGCTGTGAGGAATAATACTATCTTAATAATAAGAACGGCCTGGCGAAGGTTTAAAGCGTGTATGTCTTTTCAGCGCTCCAGTGAAGTTCACTTAATTTATTGGAACTTAGTATTAGTATTACTTTAGTTCTGTGCGTAATCTGACTCCAATTTCAAATGATAATCAAATTTAGATCCTATTTCTGATTAGAAAATAATCATAAATATTGATTATGAATTCATTTAGATCTTTGCTTATTCTGATTATCCCATACTTTCAATTATTCATTCATTACGGACCTAGTGTCGCTTTGAGACGTCACTTCGCGACTGCGTGCTCACGATCACAAACTAGCCAGTCCTGAAATAGTCAGAGGGTGCAGTGCAAGTATTTTACCCTATGCAGTCGCGCACTACAGACCCATAGGTGTAATTGTTTATAATATTTGCAGCATACAACATGCTAAGTCAGGGAATAGTCAGAAATCAGAAGGTCTTCTTAAGATGTGCCCCATGGTCCATTCAAAGTGCCTTCAGTTTGATCTATTCTGGACAAAGATTTGCGGAAACACCAGACTACACATTAACCTACTGGAAATAATGATTTCAGAAGAATGCAGAATAAATCAAGGTTAACATTTATTTGTCAGGTAAAAATGTATCATGCCAATTACAGAAGTAAATTATTAAAAGCCAATTCAAAAATATATGACATCATTTACTCAAAGATGAATCTAAAAGTAAGTAATGTTTTCCTGACAAAGACACAGTAATGTGCCAGGGCTTTCCAACAGGAAAACACTGAAACATCACTGTGGGGGATGATCCTGGTAAAGAGTCCCAAAGATTGCTCTGTCCCCTCGCCTTAAATACCAGACCAGAACAACAGGGGTTATACAAATGTTGTTTAGAGTTGGTTGGGCCAATCCATGTACCCCAGGGGGGTAGCACCTGGTTTCTTGAGATATCGTAAAGAGATATCAGCCAGAGAGGAGAAACAGGATTTTCCTAGTTCTCAATCTTTCTCATTAAACCAATGACTGCAATGAAATTAAGACCATTTTACCAATCGCACTGCGACCATTAAAATGACACCAAACATGAAAAGGAAAAACCAACACATTCACAAGATACACCATATGCGATATATAGACATTCTTAATGAACTTTCAGTGCCTTGAGGAAGGAGAGGGGGGATGAGTTGAAGTCAAACAAGGGGACAAGGAGATAAGTTTGGGCAGGACAAGGTTCTGTGCTCTGTCTTTGCTATCTGCTGTCCAGGGTGCATTTTATGGCTTTATTGCAGGGTGCGTTTTGTTTTAGCTGGAAAATCAGTCCTTACAGTTCTATTTGTTTTGTTCTAATCGCAATAGTGTCTGTACACGCAAAAAGACTGTTTAAATATGAATTGCGTTTCTGTGTGTGAATGAATGAACGCACAGATGCGCGCTGTTGTGTAGCTACAGCTGGCACAAATATTGTTTCAAAATGAATCGCGTTTTTGTGTGTGAATGAATGAACAGCTTTTACCAAACTCTATTGCTATACTGAGATGAGTAAAAACCGACTACAAAAATCGGATAGATTATAAAGTTTTTACTGTAAAATATTGCCACATCAAATAAGCTTATAATGTTGCCAATTTCTGCTCATATGTTTTATATATATATATATATATATATATATATACACTATGTTTTGTCAAAAATGAAGTCATCAACTAAGATGTTATTATAGTGTTTGTTCCAATGTAGGCTATATTCAAACTATTGAATCCTTAACTTTGAAATACGTATGATAAAATGTATACTTTAGTTTTTACAAAGAAAGATTACACTGGAAATATTGTTACAGTTTTAATTGTTGTAATTGTATAACCTTTTTAATAAAATAGCACAAAAAAAAAAAATTCTTAAAAGGTCAATATAGCCTTCTCTTTAAATAATTTGTATTGTTTTATTAGTGACATATTTGGGTAGAGAATATATTCCAAATCTGAAAATACAGCATGAGAATTAACTGCAAAATTACTAGAAATGTTTACCTAGGATGTTATACAATTTGCAAGCACAATTGGTGGGGAAAAAACAACCGTGTTTCCAACTGTGAACCAATTATATATATCTTTTTTTTTTGTCCTTGCATTCTTTCTTGTGGCTCAGTGACACACCTGAATGAAAGGCTCATTATGTGGGTCCTTGTCTTCTCAGGTGTGAATCACGTCCGCTCGCATATTGCCTTTCCAAACAAAAAGTGTCTTACAAAATTTAAATCAATGTATTGTTTTATGTGAATGATTGAGAAGAAAAATCTCTAGGCGACAAAATGCATTATTCAGAAGTCTTGTGGACACATATTTAGTATGTGTTTTGTGGCCTTATTTCAGACACTTTCATTTTTAGTTTTTTCAATAACCATGCATGGACATTATTTTCTCAAAAATACAAACATGTACATACATGTTGCTCACATATTATTGTAGTCTTGTTTGTGCTAAATAGAATGTAATTACACCTTTGCCATCAATATGTTTTTAAGCAACTGAAAAAAGCACAAATGTCAGGGCATGTCAGAACATCTCAAGGACCCCAAAAACACCTTAGGCCCCAGAGGGTTAAACTGTAACCAAGAAGACTAACACACAAACAATGACACACAGCTTTTCCCAGGTTGGGTTTGTCCAGGCTCTAACTATAAACAGAAGAGTCCTCTCAAAACATCAAGATAACAAGTTCTTACTCTCAGGATAGGACACTTTAGTCTAAATGGAAAGTAAGGCTTTAACTGAGAAATGGTCCCTTAAACTATAGACTTCAATGAACCTCTATTTGTTTTAACACACTGAAGACCTTTCTCAAACAAGTCCCAAGTCCCAAAACAAATTCCTATTTCATTTCAGGAAGCCAGGCTAAATGAGCCAGCACTGTTACTGCATTCAGTAATACTGACACTAAAGAATACATGAAAACAACATTTCAGGAATCACACTGGTAACTTCTATAACAAAGTAAAATCTCCAGAGAAGTCATTCAACTCATTTGATATTTAGAAGGAAAAATATTGATTAATACCTTGATTATAATCACTCATTACATATACATTGAAGCAGCAGTGGATTCCAATCCACCCCCTTCAATTGAGTGATCGTACACGTCAGGGGCGGACTGGGACCAAAAAGTGGCCCTGGACTTTCTGGCCCACAGCAACCCACCACATCCCACATCATAACACATTGGCTCATTAATGTGCAGAATAATATTTAACACCACTTATAGCATAAAAATATAACACAATACAAAAATAAATGCTATTTAAACATTTATCTTAAGTAACACAACATATATTAGGTCATATTTGTAAAACAAAAGGAAACAAACAGAAAAACATTAAGACAACATTATAACAACATTTTTCATATAAAACTATCAAGACAGCAAATCAGCTAGTCAGGGGGTGTCATCTTGGTGCAGTGTAAGATACACTACTCAGCTGGACAACTCCTGAATCAAGATTGAAACTAGTTTGCATTAATACGAATCCTCATAGCATACTATCATGGCTATCATGTGACATTAAACTTGATTGATGTCCACCAGGCTTCATGTCATCTTCTGGGAGCAGGTCAGCAGAGCTTTATGAGGATGAGGAGGAGATGGCTTGTGTGTGTGTGTGTGTGTGTGTGTGTGTGTGTGTGTGTGTGTGTGTGTGTGTGTGTGTGTGTGTGTGTGTACATTTGAAAGAGCTTGTGTATGTGAATGAGAAACAGAGTTTGTGTGTATAAGAGATGATAGGATTCCTGTGAAGGAGACAAAACAGATAGGGATTATTCAGCATTATCTGTAATAAATATTTGTTAGTGTAAAGTAAAGTGTAAATCAACTAGGCAAATACAAATAATATTAATACTCATAAAACCTGCCCAAAAAGGTGCAAACTCATTGTGTAAGATGTGTTGGTCCTATCTTGCAACGTTCATAGCTACAAAATCTACAAAAGTTAGTAGCAAATTTAAATTTCTCTCAAACACTGTAACACGCAAATTATCAGATTTTAAATATTAGAGTATCATCAAAATCTTAAATTATGTAATTATTAAGTTAAAGATAAACATAAAACATGGAACTCGTTTTTGGAAGAAAACAATATAAATCAATAGGGTTTATTATTTTAATTTTAATACTAATTGTTGAGTTAAGAACTAATTTCTCAGCACTCAGTAGTGTTTGGAATTAATATTACCATCATTGTTAAAATAAGTAACTAGTTTACTAGTGTGAGCTAAATAATGCTACTACTGATTTCATTTCAGCTTACTTTTCAGTCTGATTGCCATCCTCTTCACTGGCTCAGGTACAGGTAGGGAGAGGTGTTGTTCATCATCACTGACACTGACTGTGCTGTTGGGTCCAGCCTCGCTATCCTTGAGCTCAGCTGTAATACTAGAGCCGTCAGAGCCTGCTGAACTGCAACTCCCCTTCGCGCCAAATGCATAATCTGTTCATTTGAAGCATTTCACAGCATCTACTACATCTAATGCTTTTTTAAAATTTTTAACGCCTAACTTTTCAGCTCCACCTTTTCTTTTCTTCCACCTTTTCATCCATGGACAATTATTTGTAATTATCTGCTCTGAGAAATTCGCTGTAACGGATCGATCTCTCACTCTCTGTAAATGAGACGTGAAAGGGGGCGTATTTAAAGATACGCAATGGAGTAGACCAAACTAAATAACAGGGAGGGAGGGCAATACACTCACATGCACACAAAACACACTCCTTGTCGCCCGCGCGATCGACTCACTCATCCATTTGCGTAGAGATGTAATATTATGATTTCCGTCATTTTTTTATTTTATATATTTGTATACCGGGTGGACCATTGGCCAGTGACCCCCCCTGGGAAAAGTCCCGGTGCTCCAGATAGCCAGTCCACCCCTGCTAAGGCCTAATTTTGGCTTAATCTAAGCCCTGTCTGTGAAACCAGGGGCACGTTCAAGTTCAAAACGGTGCGCAACGTTTTGCTACGGTTTCCGGGTTGAACGTAGCCTGACTACGTCAGACTTCGTACTTCCGCTCAATTTCAGTTCGCTTCTGTACTCGGTCTGAGATAGCGACCTATCTTTCCGTTTTCCTTCAGCCTCAAAACAGCCGGCCAATCAACGAACAGAGGGCGGGCTGAGAGCCGTGACGTAGACGCTGATTGTACTGTGGATGCGTAGATTTACTTCACATAATCTGCAAAAGTCGTTCACAGCCATGTTCACTCCGGTATTTCGCTCGATGGTTTTGTTTTCACATCATACATGTGTTTACAGTGGAAGTTAGATGCGGCTGAGCATGCGCATAACACATGTCATAACCAAACGTTATGTGATTGGCTTACGGGTAACCAATGATTTTAAACTTCAGACAAGCCCCCCCCCCCGTGAGAAAGAAAACGCTTTTCAATTATGCCATTCCAGACTCTGTCTACGAAGCAAAGCGAAGTAGCAGAGTTTGGTATTACCAGGCTAGGTTGAACGTCATGTTTCCTGGAAACGGCGTGCACCGGTGTGCAACGGGGTTTGAGATACGTTTTCTCTTGTTTGGTGGGTGTGTCAGAACTGCAGTCCAATCAGCAGCAACATGCATATAAAGCACGCGGTATTAAAGTGAACTCGCACAATGGGTTCAAGGAAAGTAATTTACAAATGTGTTCGATGCAGCTCGGTATACGCAACAACTGAGGACATTAGAAGACTTGTTTGTGTAAGTTTTATTGTATAATTGTATATTGTATAATTGTTTAAAAAATGATATTTTTAGCTTTATTGCAAGTGTATGACATTTGGTATAGAAATAAACAATGGTAATTAAGTGCTTTTCCTAAAAATGAGAAAGAAAATACAGGGTATTTAAACAGTATGAACTACAAATAAAGTCAGTATGTGAGGCTAAAGTGTTTTAGTCTGAATTAGGTAAGATGTGTGCTTCAGTTTCAGCAATCCCTTC